>NW_024097821.1:887500-1215000 GCF_016545835.1 Crotalus tigris
GCCAGTTGGGTGACTTTGGGCCAATCACCAGCAGATGGGGAGTTCTAGTCCCGCCTTAGGCACAAAAGCCAGTTGGGTGACTTTGGGCCAATCACCAGGAGATGGGGAGTTCTAGTCCCGCCTTAGGTATGAAAGCCAGCTGGGTGACCTTGGGCCAATCACCACCAGATGGCGAGTTCTAGTCCTGCGTTGGCCAGCTGGGTTTCTTTGGGCCAGTCCCTTTCTTTCAGCCCAGCCTACCTCACAGGCTTGTGGTTGTGAAGAAAATAGGAGGAAGGGCTAAAGATTTAATCTGATAAATTGAAAAGAGGCTGGAAAATTAGATGAGGCATCAAGGAGAAGTCAGCTGTGCATAAACAAGCACTCTAGCACAGACATGTCAAACCCAAGGCCGGGGGGAGGGAGGGGGCGGATGTGGCCCGCGAAGTGGTTTCATGTGGCCTGCGAAGTCATCCTGGAAACAGTGAGGGAACGGCCCCCGCTGCCTTGGTCCTGGCCCAGGCCGGCCGGGAGCCACTGTACAATTTTGTGGTGGCCATCCATGCTGAAATGCATTCAGTCTTAGCTCCACAAGGCCGTCTGGAAACAGTGAGGAACCAGCCCCTGCCGCATTGGCCCCGCCCCCTGGGTGCATGTTGGGGAGGGGTCACCCTTTGTGAGGAATGAAGAAATGGACCATGCCTTGGCGCTTGCCCCGGTCCCACCCACTTCTGCCAGAGACCCTCAGATCTGTCCCACTCCTGCCCAGGCCCCCACGGGCACCCTTGACGAGAATGATATAGAACTGGGCATGCCCACCCAGCAGGCCACACCCACTACATCTCACGCCCACCCAGCAGGCCACACCCACCCTGGCCACACCCACCCAGCAGGCCACACCCACCCTGGCCACACCCACCCGCCCCCCCTGAGGGCAACCGCAATGCTGATGCGGCCCTCAGTGAAATTGAGTTTGATACCCCTGTTTCTAGTTTTCTAGTTTCTAGTTTTTATATCTCAATTCCAGCAGTCCTCAATTTACAACCAAAATTGGGAACCACATTTCCGTTGCTAAGCAAGGTGGTTGTTAAGTGAATCACAATTCGCTTTACATTTTCCAATGGTTGTCAAGCGAATTGCCCTGGTTCTTAAGTGAGTCATGTCTCACTTTACAACCTTTCTGCCACAATTTTTAAGCAAATCACGACCGTTGTTACATGAATCATATGGTCATTAAGTGAATCTGGCTTCCCCAAATTAACTTTGCTTGTCGGAAGCTGGCAAGGAAGATCGCAGAAGGGAATTGGGTGACCCCGGGATGTTCCGATGGTTGTAAATGTGAGGACTTGTCCTAAGTCACTTTTTTTCACTGCCATTGTACCTTCAGATGGTCACTAAGAGAATGGTTGTAAGTCAAGGATTATCTGCAGCACATTGGAGCATGTACAGGTAGTACTTATGACTGTTTAGTGACCGTTCAAAGTTACAATGGCTCTGAAAAAAGGGACTTACATCATTTTTCACACTTATGACCATCTCAGCGTTACAACGGTCACCTGTTCAAAATTCAGCCATGGGGCAACTAACTCGTATTTATGACGGTCGCAGCGTCCTGGGGGGTCCTGTGATGCCCTTTTGCAACCTTCTGACCAGCAAAGTCAATGGGGGAAGCTGGATTCACTTAACAGCCGTGTGACTAACTTAACAACCACGGTGATTCAGTTAACAACCGTGGCAAGAAAGATCATCATTTTGAAAGTTTATTCAAAAACCGTCTCGGTTAGCAACAATAATGTTGGGCTCAATTGTGGTCGTAAGTCAGGGACTGCCTCTATCTTCTCTGGACTACCTCGGAGGGCTGGTATGAGTCCTGCTCTCCATGTCCATAACTCAGAATAAGAATAAGAAAATAGACTATAGAATAGAATAGAATTATAGAATAGAAAATAGAATAGAATAGAAGAAAATAGAATAGAGAACAGAACAGAGGGCAGAACAGAACAGAATAGAAAAGAAATAAAAATAGAATAGAATTATAGAACAGAATAGAATATAGAACAGAAAAGAATTATAGAATAGAAAATGGAATAGAAGAAAATAGAACAGAGAACAGAATAGAGAGCAGAACAGAATAGAATAGAAAAGAAATAAAAATAGAATAGAATTGTAGAACAGAACAGAATAGAATATAGAATAGAAAAGAATTATAGAATAGAAAATAGAGCAGAATGGAACAGAATAGAACAGAATAACAGAATTGGAAGGGACCTTGTGGGTCATCTAGTCCAGCCCGCTGCTCAAGCAGGAGAACTTATACCATCACCCTAAAACCATTTCTGACAGTCTCTTCTTGAGCGCTTCCAGTCATGAAGCTCCCACAACATCTGAAGGCAACTTCTGTTCCATTGCTAAAATTTCCAAGTCTCAGTTTCACACGTTCGTCTTCGATCCTGGTTTCCCGCTTTGCCACTGAAAGAGAGTTGCAACCCAGCCCCTCCGAGAGGGATTAGCCGTCCCACCCCTGAGAGGTCCCACGCCGATTTTTCCATGCTCCGTGGCCCCTTCCCCGAGACCACCCCTCCCTGGCTCCTGAAATAGAAAGGATTTTGCTTGTTTCCAAGCTCAGCTATCTCCGTTTTTAATTACTGGCTGCGTCGGGACCCAAAGGAGTTTCCCCCTTAAGCTGTGACTTGCGTTCCTCACTTTACAGCGCCCATGTACAGGAGACACCAACACCGACTGCGGTGAGCCAGTCACACAAGTATTAGGTTTTGCCTCTGGCGGTCTACAGTTTCATCCTGGCCGTCGGGACACAGCCAAAAGCCCTGAACGAAGAATAGCCTCATTCACATCCCACAGAGATGCAGGCTAATTCTGATGATGCCCACCACGGCCGGACAAATTAGCATCTGGTTTCAGGGCTCGAGGGCAGATTTTGGAGGTGTTGACCCACCAGGCTGGCCAAGAAGAAGAGGACAACAGTCAAAGGCTGGGAGGAAAAATGCCAGCTTGGGATCTGAACCGCCTGAGTGGACTATGCTGACCAAAGCATGTTGCCAAATTTGGGTATTTCCTGTGTTTGAGGGGCTGCCACAAAGAAGGGGGGGGTGTCAAACTATTCTCCAAAGCACCAGGGGGCAGGACTAAAAATAATGGTTGGAAACTGACCAAAGAGAGAAGCAACCTGCAATTAAGGAGAAACTTCCTGACAGGGAGGACAATTAACCAGTGGAACTACTTGCCTCCAGATGTTGTGGGTGCTCCATCACTGGAGGTTTTCAAGAAGAGATTAGACAATCACTTGTTTGAGATGGTATAAGTTCTCCTGCTTGGGCAGGGGGCTGGACTAGAAGACCTCCAAGGTCCCATTCTATTCTATTCTATTCAAGTTCTCTATTATGTTTTCTATTCTATTCTATTCTATTCTATTCTATTCTATTCTGTTCTCTATTCTATTCTATTCTATTCTATTCTATTCTATTCTATTCAGTTCTCTATTCTATTCTATTCTATTCTATTCATAGCTCTATTCTATTCTATTAATTTTCTATTCTATTCTATTCTATTCTATTCTATTCTATTCTATTCTATTCTATTCTATTCTATTCTATTCAAGTTCTGTATTATGTTTTCTATTCTATTCTATTCTATTCTATTCTATTCTATTCTATTCTCTCTATTATATTTTCTATTCTATTCTATTCTATTCTATTCTATTCTATTCTATTCTATTCTATTCTATTCTATTCTATTCTATTCTAAATCCAGATAATTTTGGTTCTCGTCATCCAGAAATTTGCTTCTGGCCTTTCCAAAACCTTACTACAGGAAGTCCTCAACTTACGACTGTTTGTTTAGTGACCGTTACACCTGCCATGAAAAAAAAAGAGACTTATGATCGATTTTTATACTTACGACCTTTGCAGCATCCCCCATCGTCACATGATGAACATTGTATAATGATAATAAGGATGCTGCTATTTCTCCCCGCATTTCGGCCTATAGGTGGTCCTCCAGTTATGATCACAAAAATCCTGTTGCTAAGTGAAACATTTGTCAAGTGAGCTTGCCCTGTTTTACGACCTTTCTTGCCAGAGTTGTTAAGTGAATCCCTGCAGCTGTTAAGTCAGTCACACGTTTGTTCAGTGAATCTGGCTTCTCCATTGACTTCGCTTGTCAGAAGGTCTCAAAAGGGGATCACGTGATCCCAGGACATGTCATAAATACGAGTCGGTTGCCCTACAGCCAAATTTTAATCCATTGGGGATGCTGCAACAGTTGTAAGTGTGAAAATGGTCATAAGTCACTTTTTTTAGTGCCCTTGTAATTTTGAATGGTCACTAAACAAAATATTGTAAGTCGACTAACTGTATTTTATAAATTTCTTTTTTTAAATGCGCAGTCTTTATATTTTGTTTCGTGCTTGAGATACCAGTGGAGTGTTTATGCAAGTAGTCCTCAACTTACGACAATTCATTTAGTGATTGAAGTTACGATGGCACTGAAAAAAGTGTCTCACACTTACGACCCTTGCAGCATAACTGTGGTTCACAAGATCAAAACTTACATGCTTGACAGTTGACTCATATTTATGACGGTCGCAGCGTCCCGGCCTCAGGTGATCTCCTGTTGCGACCTTCTGAGAAGCAAAGTCAGTGGGGAACAACCAGACCCACTTAACAACCCTGTGAGTGATAGTGACTCATTTAACAACGGTGGCAAGAAAAGAGTGAAAGACTCGCTTAACAAATGTTTCATTAGCAAGATAGATTTGGGGCTAAGTCAAAGATTGCAGGTAGCCACCGTACTTGGGAGACCATAGCTACCTGCTACGAATTTGGCCTTTTTCCAGGATATCTGAACTACGTGTGGAATATCTAGAATTTGGGGTGGGCCTATCGAATTAAATTGCACCCCTAATTTTTTCACTGCCGGGACAAGCCCAGTGGGAAACGGGGAAAACGTCGAGGCGGTGACGAAAGGGAGACGGGCCTGGTACTCTCAATAGCTCCTCTCATTATTTTGATTTTCAACGGGCAGCTAGGCAAGTTGGCAGCTCTGCAGAGCGCCTGGCTGGGTGCAAAAGGGCTTAATGAGCAGATCATTAAGGGGGAAATCAGAGAATGAAGCTGGAAAAAGAAAAAAATCTTCTTTTTTGTCCTTCTAGGAGTCGAGAGATCCCTCCATCTTCGTAGTGATTTCACTGGGATTTCACCCATTTTGGGAGCGGTTGCTAAGTGAATCACAGAGGTTGTTAACTTAGACCAGGGGTAGGCCACCTTGGCTCTTTTATGACTCGTGGACTTCAACTCCCAGAATTCCTGAGCCAGCCTGGCTCAGCTTGAAAACTCTCCCTTTCCCCTCAGCATGGCTGGCTGAGGAATTCTGGGAGTTGAAGTCCACCAGTCATAAAAGAGCCAAGGTGGCCTACCTCTGGCCTAGGCCTAGGCCACTTTATGACTTATGGACTTCAACTCCCAGAATTCCTGAGCCAGCCTGGCTCAGCTTGGAAACTCTCCCTTTCCCCTCAGCATGGCTGGCTCAGGAATTCTGGGAGTTGAAGTCCACCAGTCATAAAAGAGCCAAGGTGGCCTACCCCTGACTTAGCCATATGGCTGTTAAGTGAATCTGGCTTCCGGCAAAGCAAAATCCATAGTAAGCCAGATTTGTGTGCTCCGCTTAACAACTGCAGTGATTTGCTTAATAACCGTGGCAAAGTTGTAAACTTGGACATGACTTACTTAACAAGTGCCTTGCTTAGCGACAGAAATTCTGGGTGCTGATTGTGGTCATAACTCACATTACGTGTATTTACCACATTTTACTTACATTATTGTAACGTCGTTTTATTAATGTTCGTAAAAATATAGAATTAAAAATAACCAAAGGCTACATGATTCATTGTTTTTAATTGCATGTGCTCCTTCCCAGCACATGATAGGTGAAAGGAAACATTTCCAACTGTGTTTTGATATTTACTGCATAAATTCATTGTTATGTTTGATAGTCTGGATATTTTTTTAAAAAAAATTCTGGTAAGCATCCTTGGGTTTTAGGAAAAAGGGTACATATAGTCCTTGACCTATGACCGTAATAGATCCCCAAATTTCTGTTGCTAAGCAAGATAGTTGTTAAGTGATTTTGGCCCCCATTTTATGACCTTTCTCACCACAGTTGTTAAGTGAAACGCTGTAGTGATTAAGTTAGTAACATCGTTGTTAAGTGAATCCGGCTTCCCCTATTGACTTTGTTAGTCAGAAAGTCAAAAAAGGGGATCATGTGACACCCCCGGGATTCTGCGACCGTCGTAAATACGAGTCAGTTGCCAAGTGTCTGAGTTTTGATCATGTGACCACAGGGATGCTGCAACGGTTGTAAGTGTGAAAAAAGGTTATAAGCATATTTTTCAGTGCTGTTGTAATTTCACATAGTCACTAAAACAAAAGTAATAAGTCGAGGACTACCTGTACGCTGGGCTAAAACTATGGCTTCCCTGTATTATAAGCACAACAATCCTGCGAGTAGGTTACAGCCCCTGAAATCCAGGCAGTTTGAACTTCAAAGCCAAAAAAGATTAAATTTTTCTCTCCACCTTTAGAGTTGAACGCTTTTACCGGTTTCCCCACTGAGCAAATGGAAATTTTTGGTTTGATTTAACAAACACGGGTGCCCTGCAGATAATGGTTGTCGAAAGTTCTTCATTAAAATTATCTTCTGCATCTTGATAGCAAGCATAGGTCACCCCATGTTACAATTAGCTTTCTCAAGTGCTGACTTGATAGGCAAGAGGTATCAAGATGGAAAAAGTCAGAATTCCCCAGCCAGCATGCTTTAAGAGGGGAGGACTTTAACTCCCAGAATCCCCTGTTAACATGCTTTAAGAGGGGTGGTCTACAACTCCCAGAATCCCCTGCAAGCCAGCATGTGGAGTTCAACTCCCAGAATTCCCCAGCTATCACGCTTTAAGAGGGGTGGAGTTCAACTCCCAGAATCCCCTGCCAGCATGCTTTAAGGTGGACTTCAATTCCCAGAATTTCCCAGCCATCATGCTTTAAGATGGGTGGAACTCCCAGAATCTCCCAGCCATTATGCTTTAAGAGAGGTAGTCTACAACTCCCAAAATCCCCTGCCAGTGTGCTTTAAGATGGGTGGACTTCAACTCCCAGAATCCCCTGCCAGCGTGCTTTAAGATCGGCGGACCAACTCCCAGAATCTCCTGGCAGCCTGCATGTGTGGACTTCAACTCCCAGAATCCCCCAGCCAGTATGCTTTAAGAAGGGTGGTCTACAACTCCCAGAATCCCCAGCCAGCCCTGCTTTAAGAGGGGTGGAATTCAACTCCCAGAATTCCTTATGCAGAAAGCCTAAAAATGTGTGAACTTCAAGTCTCAGAATTTGCATGCCGACTGTGGAATTCTGGGAGTTGAAGTCCACCCATCTTAAACTCGCCAAATTTGAGATACACCAATATACGTTATCAAGAGAACAAGCACTGATAACTTTGTTCTAGAAGCTCTGCTGAAGTTGACCCAAATCCATCACAAAATCCAGTTTTTCATTTTGGGAAAAAAAAGGAAACAATGGCAGAATTCTCCAAACCTCGTGTCTCTTGACCTCAAACCGTGACGCACACAGTGTCCAGTAATCTTTAACCAAGCTTGTGCGTCAGAGAGAGAGACATTTATCCTGTCCCAAATGATTAATACAATTATGAACATGTGGGAAAGGAAGAAGAATGGTAGGGGGTGAACAGTGCTTCAATTTCCCAAATATTCTTAATAATAAGTTCCTGGCATGCAGGCTTGCTGCAAAAAAAAATTAAAATTAAAATTACCAGCCCAATCGGGGATAGCGCTTACCCTGATTATTGGAGGGGCTGAAATGAGATCCCCGCATTTGTTCAGTGTATTAATTCATATGTTTGCTCAGCAGGAGAGCAGCTTTTGATCTTTCTTTCCTCATTAAAAGAGATTCATTCACAACCCATCAGCTCGAGATCCTGATGAAATTAAATTAGATTAAAGCCCAAGGCACTGAGTCTTATCTAAAAAATGAAATTCAATGGTGAGAAAAATAAGGTTTTACATTTAGACAAGAAAAACTAAAAACACAGGTATATAGTATAGGTGGCACCTGACTCAAGAATTGTGAGAGGGATCTTGGAGTCCTAGTGGACAATCCCATAAATGCCCATGTTTTCCCCAAAATAAGACCCAAGTGCAAAATAAAAATCCTGATTTTTCAGGATGCTTGTAATATAAGCCCCATCCCAAAAATAAGCCCCAATTAAGATTGTCAGCTAGACGGATACATTTAGCACTGTATTTTCCCAAACTGGAAAATAAGAGCAAAAATTAATATAAGACACGATCTTATTTTTGGAGAAATACAATATGAGCCAACCATGTGCTGCAGCTGCCAAAAAGGCCAACACAGTGCTGGGCTGCATTAACAGAGGGATAGAATCAAGATCAAGTGAAGTGTTAATACCACTTTACAATGCCTTGGTAAGGCCACACTTGGAATACGGCATCCAGTTTTGGTCACCACGATGTAAAAAAGATGTTGAGACTCTAGAAAGAGTACAGAGAAGAGCAACAAAGATGATTAGGGGACTGGAGGCTAAAACATACAAGGAGCGGTTGCTGGAATTGGGCATGTCTAGTTTAACAAAGAGAAGGACGAGGGGGGACATGATAGCAGCGTTCCAATATCTCAGGGGCTGCCCCAAAGAAGAGGGAGTCAAGCTATTCTCCAAAGCACCTGAAGGCAGAACAAAGAAACAATGGATGGAAACTCATCAAGGAGAGAAGCAACCTAGAGCTAAGGAGAAACTTCCTGACAGTTAGAACAATTAACCAGTGGAACTGCTTGCCACCAGAAGTTGTGGGTGCTCCAACACTGGAAGTTTTAAAAAAGAGACTGGACATCCAATTGTCTGAAATAGTCAAGGACCACCTGTATTGTTTGATTGATTGATCCTTTTTAAGAGAGGATCGCTGATCATTGTGTTTATAGAACAGTGGTTCTCCACCTGTGGGTCGGGACCCCATTTGGGGTCGAACGACCATTTCACGGGGGTCGCCAAACAACGCAGTCTGCCATTTTCCCCCCCTTTTCCTTAGCTGTGCTACTCCCTTTTATTCTATTGGCTTTTGAAAGCCAATAGAACAGACTCTCTTGAATAGAGTCTAATTCTATTGGCTTTCAAAAGCCAATAGGAATTGTCCAGGCTGTCTCTGCCCTGCTGAGCCCGCCAAAAGTCCCATTCTGCAAACGGTGCTGCACCAGTTGAGTAGTCCTCGACTTACGACCGGTTGAGTAGTCCTCGACTTACGACCGGTTGGGGGTCGCGGCATTAAAAAGGTTGAGAACCACTGATATAGAGGTTATCTTCAACTTACAACAGTTAGTTTAGTGACCGTTCAAAGTTACAACGGCCCTGAAAAAAAGGGACTTAGGACCATTTTTACACTTACAACCCTTGCAAACCTCCCTGTGGTCATGTGATCAAAATTCAGACATTTGGCAACTGACTCATATTTATGACGGTCGTGCTGTTCCGGGGTCACGTGATCCCCTTTTGCAAATGTCTGTCAATATAACAATGATATATAACAATGATCCACTTAACAACTGTGGCAAGAAAAATGGGACACTTAGCAACAGAAATTTTGGGCTCAATTACAGTCATAAATTGAGGACTACTTGTAACACGTTCCAGTTTTTTGTTTAGTTTCCAGCTTGGTTTTTTTTAAGGCTGTTATTCCAATTTTGCAAACTTTCTCTCAATCTTGCAATAAAGATATTTTTCGCAAAAAAAAAAAAAAAGGAATTTGGAAAGCACCAACCCAGGTGTACTTTTTGCTGGGGAAAAAAATATAGAAAAAGTCACTCCTGAAGACCGTTTCTGATTTCCACCAGAGAATGTATTTTTGGATACTTTCCCAGGTTGTGCTTTGTGTTGCCTTGAGCCTCTGGGGAATGAAATGGTTGCAAAACCAAACTGGATTTGTGCATTGTGGCAACATCGTCTCTTGATAAATTATTTGGAGGCTGAATTCCACCTTTCTCTCCCAGCTTGCCTTCTGAAACTGCAATAAACAATAAAGCATTGAAACACACACACACACACACAATTCCATAATGGGTGCACTGAACGGCAGTAGCGATTCACTTAACAGCCCTAAAAGATGATCAAATTGAGTGTGTGACTCGCTTAACGACCGCCTGGTTGAGCCACAGAAATTCTGGTCCAAATTGTGCTCGTAAATCTTTCTTTATTGGTGCCAGAAGCATCACAATTAAAATAATGCATACTATGCAGCGTACAATTTAAAATATGAAGTCCTCGACTTACCACCACAATTGAGCCCAAAATTTCCATCGCTAAGCGAGACATTGGGGCTCAGTGGGTTTTGCCCCATTTCATGACCTTTATTGCCACCGTTGTTAAGTGAATCACTGCAGTTATTAAATTAGGAACACGGTTGTTAAGTGAATCTAGCTTCCCCCATTGACTTTGCTTGTCAGAAGGTCACAAAAGAGGATCACGTGACCCTGGGACACTGCGGCCGTCATAAATACGAGTCAGTTGCCAAGGGTCCGAATTTTGATCACATGAACATGGGGATGGCTGCAACGGTCATAAGTGTGAAAAACAGTCATAAGTCACTTTCTTCAGTGCTGTTGTAACTTTGAATGGTCATTAAAAGGACTGTCGGAAGTCGAGGACTATTTTTACATGATTGAAATAGGGATAAGTTAAACAGATCTTGCCCAGAAACTAGCAACGTTAACAGTGTTCTGTTGTGCTTTCATAAGGGCATCAGGTGTGCACAGATAAGATTGCAAACAACAGATATACCTTTGGGTCTGTGGAGGTTCTTAGTCATCCAGGTCGTGGTTGTCCCAAAGATGCTTTTTCACGAGGCAACTGGACTTTCTTTGTTTTTCTTTGAAGATGTTTCGCTTCTCATTCCAAGAAGCTTCTTCAGTTCTGATTGAATGGTGGGGAATGGAAGGATTTATATTCCTTGCAGTCATCTGGTCATTAGTACTCTCTCTGAGAGTCATTGAGGCCACTTGTACAGGTATAGTATAGGAGGTACCTTGCTTAATAGCAATAACTGTGAGAGGGACCTCGGAGACCTAGTGGACAATCATTTAAATAGGAGCCAGCCGTGTGCTGCAGCTGCCAAAAAAGCCAACACGGTGCTAGGCTGCATGAACAGAGGGATAGAATCAAGATCACATGAAGTATTAATGCCACTCTACAAGGCCTTGGTAAGGCCACACTTGGAATACTGCATCCAGTTTTGGTCACCACGATGTAAAAAAGATGTTGAGACTCTAGAAAGAGTACAGAGAAGAGCAACAAAGATGATTAGGGGACTGGAGGCTAAAGCATGTAAGGAACAGTTGCTGGAATTGGGTATGTCTAATTTAATGAAGAGAAGGACGAGGGGGGACAGGATAGCAGTCTTCCAGTATCTCAGGGGCTGCCCCAAAGAAGAGGGAGTCAAGCTATTCTCCAAAGCGCCTGAAGGCAGGACAGGAAGCAATGGTTATGGAAACTCATCAAGGAGAGAAGCAACCTAGAGCTAAGGAGAAACTTCCTGACAGTTGGAACAATTAACCAGTGGAACAGCCTGCCTCCAGAAGTGGTGAATGCTCCAACACTGGAAGTTTTCAAGAAGAGACTGGACAGCCAGCTGAGCGGTGCAAATGAGTGTGGAGCCTTCTTGGAATTGCTGAAACGACCATGTTGTAGACTGGAGATATATGATGTCACTACACAGCTGACTCTGAGGACACAGATTAAACCTCCAGGTGGCCTCAATGACTCCCTAAAAGAAGGCCAATGACCAGCGGTCTGCAAGAAGTATAAATCCTTCCATTCCCCACCCTCCAGTCAGAGCTGAAGAAGCTTCTGCGATGAGAAGCGAAACATCTTCAAAGAAAAGAGAAGAAAGTCCAGTTGCCTCCTGAGGGAAAAAAAGCACCTTTGGGACATACATTTGTGTTGTTGTCTGCTTGTCACCACAATCACAAAGGACAGAAGCCACCAGATAACGCCATTTCTTCAGAGTATCTCTGGCCCTGTTGCACTCATGCTCAGTCTGTTCATTTATTTTCATCATCATAAAGTCGAAGACTACAGGCTGTCCTCAATTTACCATCACTCACTGAGTTGAACGAAATTGTGTTATTTCATACAGGAAGTCCTCGACTTACAACAGTTTATTTAGTGACCATTCAAACTTACAGCAGCAAGGAAAAAAGAGATTGTCCCGCTTAATGACAAAAATGGGAGCTCAACTGTTGTTGTAAATTGAAGATTACCCGTATCTGTATTTGACACTTTTTTTTTTTGTTGTTCCTTTTTATTAAACCTCACTGGCATTTTTCACCTCCACAAATCCTTTCAGGAAGTTTTCAGGAAGCGCAGACGGAGGAATCCTCTGAACTGTGTCTCAAACAAAGCCCAGGTTTAATATTCAATTAATTGGCCTGGGATTAAGGAGAGGGGTTTTGATCTCCGGGTGAGCTTAACAGTTGAAGGCCGGGCTCAGGCCGGGATGCTGTTGTGAATGTCAAAACTGGAGTCTGCAAAAGCCTTAAATAAATCAATAAAGCCTGGAACAGGCAGGCTGTATTGGGTCCCTTCCTGGCAGTTGCCCATCATCCTCTTTTTTTAATTGCTGGGGAGAATGCTGAAGGTTGGATTCAGAAATAATTCAGTTTGGATTGTCTCCTAGGTCAGCCCCCATAATGCAGTTGCCTGATGATG
Source organism: Crotalus tigris (assembly GCF_016545835.1). Classification (NCBI taxonomy): domain Eukaryota; kingdom Metazoa; phylum Chordata; class Lepidosauria; order Squamata; family Viperidae; genus Crotalus; species Crotalus tigris. Next base: position 900,272 of record NW_024097821.1, read on the forward strand.
GTCAGTATGTTTGGCCTTCCTTCCTTCCTTCCTTCCTTCCTTCCTTCCTTCCTTCCTTCCTTCCTTCCTTCCTTCCTTCCTTCCTCCCTCCCTCCCTCCCTCCCTCCCTCCTTTTTTCCTTTTCTCCATTACTCATTACGTTCCTTCCTTCCTTCCTTCCTTCCTTCCTTCCTTCCTTCCTTCCTTCCTTCCTTCCTTCCTTCCTTTTCTCCATTAATTACCTTCCTTCCTTCCTTCCTACCTTCCCTCCCTCCTTTTCTCCTTTTCTCCTTACCCTCTTTCCTTCCTTCCTCCTTTTCTCCATTACTAATTACTCTCCTTCCTTCCTTTTCTTCCTTCCTTCCTTCTTTTCCTTTCCTTTTCTCCATCTCATTACCCTCCCACCTTCCTTTCCTCCCTCCCTCCCTCCCTTCCTTCCTTTTTTCCTACTCATTACCCTCCCATCTTCCTCCCTCCTTCCCTCCCTTCCTTTTCCCTCCTCATCCCTCTCTCCCTTCTTTCCTTCTTCCTCCTTCCTCCCGCCCTCCCTCCCTCTCCTTTTTTCCTACTCATTACCCTCCCATCTTCCTCACTCCCTCCTTCCCTCCCTTCCTTTTCCCTTCTTCTCATCCCTCCCTTCTTTCCTTCTTCCCCTTTCCCCTCTTCTTCCTTCCTTCCTTCCTTCCTTCCTTCCTTCCTTCCTTCCTTCCTTCCTTCCTTCCTTCCTTCCTTCCTTCCTTCCTTCCCAATCATCACAACTTACACTGTATCCGTAGCAGAACATCCAGATTCAACCATAGTTTCATTCCATACAGCATTAACCTTGTGAACTCTCAAGCTTCCTCCTTTCGTCATATATTCAAGATGGACAGTACTTAATATTTATTTGCTATGTATATATAGGGGTGTGGGTCTATATATATGTTGTACATAGTATGTTTAGGTGGGTGTCATGTGTGTGTTTCACTTTGAGAGCGGGCAACTAAATTTCATTTTTGATGTGTGCCATTGTGCCCGCAGTAAAAAAATGACAATAAAGGTTATCTTATCTTATCTTATCTTATCTTATCTTATCTTATCTCTTACATCTTATCTTATCTCTTACATCTTACATCTTATATCTTATCTTATATCTTACATCTTACATCTTACATCTTACATCTTATCTTATCTTATCATCTCATCTCATCTCATCTTACATCTTATCTTATCTTATTTTATCATATTATCTTATCTTATCTCTTACATCTTACATCGTACATCTTATCTTATCTTATTATCTCATCTCATCTCATCTTATCATCTTATCTTACATCTTACATCTTACATCTTATCTTATCATCTTATCTTATCTTATCTCTTATATCTTACATCTTACATCTTACATCGTACATCGTACATCTTATCTTATCTTATTATCTCATCTCATCTCATCTTATCATCTTATCTTACATCTTACATCTTATCTTATCATCTTATCTTATCTCTTATATCTTACATCTTACCTTATCTTATCATCTTATCTTATCTTATCATCTTATCTTCTTACATCTTACATCTTACATCATCTTATCTTATCTTATCTTATCTTATCTTATCTTATCTTAATGGCAGCCTCATTCAGCAGTCATAACTCGGAGACTACCTGCGTCTCCGTATTTGTAAAGATGGAAAGTGTCTCTTTTAGGTATCTTTCATTTCCTTTCTCCTTCCTCGCGTCTCCTTTTCTTCTTCTTCCATCCCTCTCTTTCCTTTTGACATTTCTCTTTCTGCAGTTTTTTAAAACCTTATGTAAGTTTTTTCTTTTCCTGAAAATTATATGTACAAAAAATAAACGGCCCGGCATCTCCAGGCAGGCCTCTCGCGTATAAAAAGCAAAGAGACATACGTGCACACACCTCCTTTGTGCGCCCCGCAATCAAGAGGATTCTTGTTCCTTACAAAATAAATAGCATTATTTCATAGGTGCGGGCCACGCCTGGCCAGCTTCCCAGAAGCAGAGAGAAGCGTCAATAAGCCAGCTCTTTGTTAAGGAGCAGAGCTTATATTTCAGTTCCTTTTCTGGAGAGGGCACCTGCGCCAGCCCCGGGCCTTCCTGGCGACCGTCTCCCTCAGTGGCATCGGAAAAAATGACACAACCGGGGCCTTCCTGCCTTGCTTGTCCAACAGAACCTGAGCAAAGCGGATGGCCAATTGCAGTGTGTGTGTGTGTGTGTGTGTGTGTGTGTGTGTGTGTGTGTGTGTGTGTGAGGGATTCCTCTTTTCCTCCAGAAAGGTTTTGAGATCAAGATCCATTTTCATGTCAGAGTTGGGTGATGAAACCTCTGAAAGAAAACCGCCAAGGTCAGAGATCACCAAGCATCCCATAGTTGTCCTCCTCCTCTTCCTCCTCTTCCTCCTCCTCCTCCTCCTCCGCAAATCCTACTAGCACTGATGATATTATGTAGTTGGGTAATGAAACGTCTGTAAGAAAGCCACCAAATTCAGAGAGCAACAAGGGCTGCACAGTCATCGTCGTTGTCCTCCTCCTCCTCCTCCTCCTCCTCCTCCTCCGCAAATCCTACTAGCACTGATGATATTACGTAGTTGGGTAATGAAACGTCTGTAAGAAAGCCACCAAATTCAGAGAGCAACAAGGGCTGCACAGTCGTCGTCGTTCTCCTCCTCCTCCTCCTCCTCCTCCTCCTCCTCCTCCTCCTCCTCCTCCTCCTCCTCCTCCTCCGCAAATCCTACTAGCACTGATGATATTATGTAGTTGGGTAATGAAACGTCTGTAAGAAAGCCACCAAATTCAGAGAGCAACAAGGGCCGCACAGTCATCGTCGTTGTCGTCGTCGTTCTCCTCCTCCTCCTCCTCCTCCTCCTCCTCCTCCTCCTCCTCCTCCTCCTCCTCCTCAAATCCTACTAGCGTCTCCTGATGCATCCGTCAAATCCTACTAGCACTGATGATATTACGTAGTTGGGTAATGAAACGTCTGTAAGAAAGCCACCAAATTCAGAGAGCAACAAGGGCTGCACAGTCGTCGTCGTTGTCGTCGTCCTCCTCCTCCTCCTCCTCCGCAAATCCTACTAGCACTGATGATATTATGTAGTTGGGTAATGAAACGTCTGCAAGAAAGCCAGCTAATTCAGAGAGCAACAAGGACCCCACAGTCCTCTTCTTCCTCTCCTCCCACTCCTCCTCCACAAATCCTACTAGTACTGATAATATTATGTAGTTAGGTAATGAAACGTTTGTAAGAAAGCCACAAGCTCAGTGAATACAGAGGACCCCACATTATCCTCCTCCTCCTCCTCCTCCTCCTCCTCCTCCTCCTCCTCCTCCTCCCTCCTCTCACATTATCCAAGCAACTCTTATCGTTGCTCTGCAAAGCCATATGGAAAAGAATGCGTAAAAAGCCCTTCAGAAATAAAGGCTTGACGTTAACGCCACAGTGAGCAGGAGGGGAGCTTTCAAAGAAAGATGCTTCCTTGATGGGATTAAGGCAATATCTGGATTTTGTTTGGAGCTGATTGCAAACACCCCCGGGGGCCATTCTTTAGAGAGGAGTGGCCTATTCTGCAGAGGGGATTTTTTTTTTTTATCAGAAAAATACGATGTTAAGAAGGCCTGCCGTAAAGATGATAAGCTTCTCTCTTCCTTATAAAGATTGTTTATTTCCCATTTTCCTTCCCTGCTGTCTAGAGAAAAAATTCGGGCAGACAGTTAACCACAGAGACTTTTAACTCAGTAAAAAAAGGTCTCCACCCTAGAAACGCCTGCAAAGCAAGATTTGGAGGAGAGGGGAAAAAAAAAAAAAGTTTGCAGAACTTTGCAAAAAGTTGGCCAGACCCTTTAAAAAAAAAAATTTTTTTTTCTTAACAAGGTTCACACCAATTGGCTGCTTGCAAAAGAAAAACAAAAAAAATGTAAGGATTGTTAACAACTGGATAATTAGATATTTTTAAAAAAACTGCAAAAAAAATATTCTATATGTTGTTAAACCTGAAAGTCAGATCTTGCTTATGTGACGTTTTAACAGGTTATATATAGGTAGTCCTCAATTCATGACACAATTTGAGCCCTCTTGCTAAGTGAGACATTTGTTCAGCGAGTTTTGCCCCATTTTACGACTTTTTTTGCCACAGTTCTTAAGCGAATCACTGCAATTGTTAAGTTGGCAACACGGTCGTTAAATGAATCTTGTCAAAAGGTCGCAAAAATAGATCACGTGACCGTCATAAATATGAGTCAGTCGCCAGGCGTCCAAATTGGGATCACGTGACTATGGGGATGTTGCAATGGTCGTAAGTGTGAAAAATGGCCACAAATCACTTTTTGCACTGCTGTTGCAACTTTGAACTGTCACTAAATGAACAGTTTTAAGTCAAGGACTACCTTTCTTTGTATCCATGTGGAGAAAAAGAGTTTAATTCAAGAAAGAGTATATATAATCGTGTCAAGTGTTTTCATGACTTCTTGCTAAAACAATATAAATAATAAAAACGTAAAATAATAAGTCCTTGACTTACAAAGGCAGTTGGGACCAGAATTTTCACTGCTAACAAGAGAGTCATTAAGTTAGTTGCAACGGATTGTGTGATTTTATTGTCACAGTTATTAAGCGAATCACTGCAGTTATTAAGTGAACCACACCATCATTTAACCAAATTTCCTGCCTGAGCTGGGGGTTGGACTAGATGACCTCCAAGATCCCTTCCAACTTTGTTTTTTTTAAAATATTTTTTATTTTTCCAAACTCTCCCCCATACATATACCGTGATATTTATCAGATGTTAACATACATTATTTTAACATTCATATATAAGATACTTTTAATAAAATGAGATAAATACATACACATGACTTTTGACTTTGCTCGCCTTCCAACTTTGTTGTTGTTATTGTTGTTGTTATTATTATTATTAAATCTGGGCTTCCCCATTGACTTGCCTGTCAGAGTTGGGTGGCTGTATAAATCTGTTTCATAAAGAAATGCATATGAATAAATAAATAAATCCAGTTAGTCTTTGATTTGCAACCACAATATGCAGACTACAAATTCTATTGCTACTGTGTGCAAAAGCAAGATGTGCCCCATTTTAAGACTTCTTTTGCAACAGCCGCTAAGTGAATCACTATAGTTGTTAAGTGAATCACATGGCCGTTAAACAAACCTTGATTGCTGGAAGCTGGCTGTGAAGGTCGCGGATGGCGATCCTATGACGCCAGTTGCCAAATTTTGATCATGTGACCGCTCAGAAAGCTTATATTATATGATAAACTGTGTATATAATTATAGAGAAAACCGCGTGTCTTGCGGGCAACGCCTGTGAAATCTGAGCGTGCATTTGCACCCGGCATTATTCTAAAAATGGGACAAATCCCCCCATTGTGATTTCACTTCAGTGCTCTCCCCAAACCGACAGTGCTGAAAATAGACAGGCTGTGCAAAACCAAAATTGCCCATTTGCTCTTCTCTTAACTGAAACAATATTTCGCCCCAAGGCAGGGAAGGGAGAAGGGTTAAAATGGCAGTGCCTCAAAAGACTGGGATACTCCAAAAAAGGAGCAAAAATACGGCAAAATTCACTTAATAATAAATAATAATCATCAGAGTAGAGCTGGAAGGGACCTTGGAGGTCATCTAGTCCATCCCCCTGCTCAAGCAGGAGACCCTATACCATTTCAGACAAATAATTGTCCATTTTCTTCTTAAAAACCTCCAGTGATGAAGCACCCACAACTTCTGGTGGCAAGCTGTTCCACTGGTTAATTGTCCTCACTGTTAAGAAGTTTCTCCTTAATTTCAGGTTGCTTGTCTCTAATGATTAGTTTCCATCCATTGTTTCTTGTCCTGCCTTCAGGTGCTTTGGGAAATTAGTGGACCCCCTCCTCTTCTTTTTGGCAGCCCCTCAAATAGTAGAATAACTGCTATCGTGTTCCCCCTTCTTTTCTCTTTTCTCTAGACTGGCCATAACCAAATCCTGCAACCGTTTTAGTCTCCAGGCCTTTAATCATCTTAGTTGCTCTTCTCTGCACTTTTTCCCCAAAGTCTCAACATCTTTTTTTCTAATTTGTGACCAAAACTGGATGCAGTATTTCAGGGGTGGCCTTACTAAGGCTTTATAAAGAGGTGCTAATACTTTGCATGATCTGGATTCTATGCCTCTGTTTATACAACCCAGGATTGTATTAGCTGTTTTGGCTGCTCCTGCTGCACACAGCTGGCTCACGGTCAAGGGATCGTCCATTAGGACTTCAAGGTCCCTCTCACAGTTGCTGTTTTTGAATCAGGTTTCACCTAATCTGTACTTGTACCTTTGGTTTTTCCTGCCTAGGTGTAAAACATTTACGTGAAAGCTGGGACATGACCACGAAGTAAAGACAAGGATAGAAAAAGCTCGAACAGCATTCTTCAAAACGAAAAAGGTCTTCTGCAGTCACGACATAAGCCTAAGACTGAAAACCAGGCTTGTCAGATGCTCTATTTTTTTCTATCCTGCTCTATGGAGTAGAGAGCTGGTCTCTGACAGAAGGCCACCAGAAGAGACTAGAAGCATTTGAAATGTGGATTTACAGGCTGACAAGATCAGAAATGAGGAGGTGATAAGCCGCCTGGGAAAGCCCAGGGAAATCATCAAAACAATTAAAAAACGAGAATTAGAATATTTCGGACACGTGATGCGACACCCAGAAAAATACAGCATACTCCATTTAATCCTCCAGGGAAAGATTGAAGGCAAACGAGGTCCAGGCAGAAGAAGAACATCGTGGCTTCAAAATCTAAGGGACCGGTTTGGACAAAACTCAGCAGCCCTTTTTCGTGCGGCTGCTGATAAAAACAGGATCACCAACATGATCGCCAACATCCGATAACAGATATGGCACAGCAAGAAGAAGAAGGTGTAAAATCTTGCTTTTCTCCACATTAAATTTCATTTTGTTGGATAGGGACCAACGTTCAAGTTTGTCAAGATCTTTCTGGATCTTGAGCATGTCTCCTGGGGTGTTGGCTATCCCTGCCAGCTTGGTGTCATCTGATGAGTTCCCCATCTATTCCCACATCTAAGTCATTGATGAAGATACTGAAGAGTTCTCGTATTGAATTCAAGATATTCAAAGTATTGAAAGTAACAACTGTTAAAACTCGCTTAGCATCTCTGGGTCATGTGATCAGCATTTGTGACCTTCCCAACAAGCAAAGTCCATGGGGGAAGACAGATTCACTTAATGACTGCCTGATTCGCTGAACAACGGCAGTCTTTCGTTGAACAGCCATGGCAAAATGGGGCAAAACTGACTTAGCGACGGACATTTTGCACCTCTGTTGTGGTCATTAGTTGAGGACTAACTGTAGGTTTTGGGTGGGGTCAATAAGCAATTGGTCATAAGTTGAGGAGCACCTGTAATACCCTACCAGGGGCAGCAAACACCGGTTATTTTTCAGCTTGGAAGAGGTGCGTGATGCTTCTATGATGTCACATAGCTTTGCATCTGGGAAATCAGAAACAGAACAGAGCTGGAAGGGACCTTAGAGGTCTTCTAGTCCAGCCCCCTATTCAAGCAGGAGACCTTATACCATTCCAGACAGTCTTTTCTTAAAAACCTACAGGGATGAAGCGCCCACAATTTCTGGAGGCAAATCTTTCCACTGTCCAGTCTCTTCTTAAAAACTTCCAGTGTTGGAGCATTCACCGTTTCTGGAGGCAGGTTGTTCCACTGGTTAATTGTCCTAACTGTCAGGAAGTTTCTCCTTAGTTCCAGGTTGCTTCTCTCTTTGATCAGTTTCCAACTGTTGTTTCTTGTCCTGCCTTCAGGCGTTTTGGGGAATAGCTTGACTCCTTCTTCTTTGGGGCAGCCCCTCAGATACTGGAACGCTGCTATCATGTCTCCTCTATTTCTTCTTTTCTTTAGACTAGCCAAACCCAAGTCCTGCAGCCGTTCTTCGTATGTTTTATTCTCCAGGCTTTGGATCATCCTAGTTGCTCTTCTCTACACTTTTTCCAAAGTCTCAACATCTTTTTTGTAGGGATCCTTCCCCAAACATCCCACACAAGATTACCGGGATCCATCCCTCCGGTCGTTTCCACCTCTCCCTATCCATTTTTTCTTCTTCTCTTCCTTCCTTCCTTTTTTCCCCACCTACAGACGATGCCATTTTTCATGAGAATGTTTACATAGGCGAATACCACAAGGACTGCCATCTCCAACCAGATGTTTTTCATTTGGCGAAATTGTACGCCCATCACAAACACATACACACGCACACAAACAAGCAGACACACATGCATATGCACCCCCCCCCCCACGAACACGCACCGGCTCACAGCCTTTGCAAATCAAAAGTGCCTGGTTGCAAAGCCCTCCCTTACAAGATTGGGGGAAAGGAAGGGGAGAAATGGCCAAATTAAGGCAGATTTAAAACATTTAAAACATTTCTGGTATGCTGGTTGGCTTCCCAGCTGGAAGATATTAACAGCAAACTAGAAAAGACTTTTTTTCTCCCCAACAAGATTTCTACCTGAAGATGATGGATTAAGACTTGTGGACTTCAATTCCCAGAAGCTGTGCTGGCTGGGGAATTCTGGGAGTTGAAGTCCACAGGTTGCTTAAGGTTGGACATGCCTGCCCTAAAATTCAGCAATGTTGTTCCTGCTCTTCTTTTTGGTATACAATCAACTTATAATTCGAAGTTAGGACTGTACTGAAAAAAGTGATTTATGACGAGGTCTCACACTTACAGCCACGACAGCATCCTCATCATCATGTCCTTATGATACATAATCTAATGCAATCAATTATAATGCAACAAAGGTGATTAGGAGGCTAAAGCATATAAAGAACGGCTGCTGGAACTGGGTATGTCTAGTTTAATGAAGAGAAGGACGAGGGGGGACATGATAGCAATGTTCCAGTATCTCAGGGGCTGCCCCAAAGAAGAGGGAGTCAAGCTCTTCTCCAAAGAGCCTGAAGCAGGACAAGATGCAACGGATGGAAACTAGTCAAGGAAAGAAGCAACCTAGAACTAAGGAGAAACTTCCTGACAGTGAGAACAATTAACCAGTGGAACAACCTGCCTCCAGAAGCGGTGAATACTCCAACACTGGAGGTTTTTAAGAAGAGACTGGACAGCCATTTGTCCGAAATGGTATAGGGTTTCCTGCCTGAGCAGGGGGTTGGACTAGATGACCTCCAACGTCCCTTCCAACTTTACTATTATTATTATTATTATTATTGTTGTTGTTGTTATATAATATTTATTTGTTATTATTTTATTTATTTGTAACCTGCATTCATGATTTTGACGCTGCGAACATACATGATACTGTACTTTTCGTTGTCCTCCTATTTTCTTCACCAAAACAACCCTGTGAGGTGGGTAGGACTGAGAGAGGGAAGGAATGGCCCATAAGTCACCCAGCTGGCTTTCATCTTTAAGGCAGGACTAGAACTTCCCATCTCCTGGTGATTGGTGATCCCCTTCTGATAAGCAAAGTCAATGGGGAAGCCAGATTCACTTAACAACTGTTAAGTAACTCACTTAACAACAGCGGGGATTCGCTTAACAATTCAATCAATCAGTCAATCAGAATAGAGTTGGAAGGGACCTTGGTGGTCTTCTAGTCCAGCCCCCTGCTCAAGCAGGAGACTGAATTCCATTTCAGGCAACTGACTGTCCATCCTGATCAGAAATGGTCAAGATGGCCATAAAGGTGTCACTGTGGCAAGAAAGTGAGGCAAAACTCACTCAACAAATGTCTCGCTTAACAACAGACTTTTTGGGCTCAACTGTGGTCGTACGTTGAGGACTGGTATCTGCAGACAGCAGAAGAGAAGAGAAAGAACTGGAGAATGTCAGTAAATGCGAAGATCTGCAAATAGAAATGGAATGAAAGCAAAGATAGAACATAAGTAATGAATAGGGGCCTTGGATGCAATCTCAAAACATCTGGAGCATCCCTTGAACACTATTTACCATCAGTCAGTTGCAAGAGGAAGCTTGACGTGGAACAGCTGACATCCAGCTGACACTTTTAATCCATCAAACAACATCTGCCTATCCCAGGTCCTTGGGAAGGACTTGAGAGGTGGACCTAAAGGCCAAATCCGGTCTAAACATCTGGCCTGTTATGAAATCAACCCTAATAATAATAATAACAACAACAATCTGGAGCACCATTGAGCACCATTGGCATTGACAAATTCACCATCAGTCAATTGCAAAAGGCAGCCTTACTGCGAACAGCTTCCATCCTGCGACGATATCTGTAATACCATCAAACATCCACATCTGGCTATCCCAGGTCCTTGGGAGGGATGCCAGAGGTGTGCAAAAAGCCCCGATCTAGTCTGAACATCTGGCTGACTGTGCAACGAACCGTAACAGACAACTTTGCAAACTTGCTGCTGTTTAGTTTAGGGTGAATTTTCCAGCTGATGCAATGACCCACCCAGTCTCGACTTAATGGGTTTACAATTTTCCTATGGGTTGGAAAAGGAAAAGAAAAAAAAAATTACAAACTTTTATTTGGGCCTTCGAGTCAAGACAAAACTCATTCCTGCATGATAAAATGTGAAACGCACCTCCAGAAACTCCATAAAATTAAGAGGATGGGTAGCCAAAAGTTAAGAAAATCAAAATGAAGGCTGCAATTTCTGCAGTTGAAATTTAAGACAAGTGGACTTCGACTCCCAGAATTCCTGGCATCTTCAAAAAGAATTCTGGGAGTTTATTTATTTATGAGACTTATATACCACTTTAAGTGCAGGCACTCTCTAAGCGGTGTACATCAGTAAGCAATGCATATATATATATATTTATATTGCCCCAACAATCTGGGTGGTCCTCATTTTACCTACCCCGGAAGGATGGAAGGCTGAGTCAACCTTGAGCCGGTGAGGAGATTTGAACCGCTGACCTGCTGAACACAGTCAGCTCAAGTGGCCTGCAGTACTGCACTCTAACTGCTGCGCCACCTCAGCTCAATTAAATAAGTTGAAGTCCACCCCTCTTAAAGTTGCCAAAGATGAGGACCACAGATACAAAGCAGTGTTTCTCAGTGTTGGTAAATTTTCGTGGGGTGGACTTCAACTCCCAGAAGTCCTCAGGCTTGACATCTTTCAGAAGAGTTCTGGGAGTTGAAGTCCATATTTTATAATGTTGCCAAGATTGAGAATCTATGCTTTGTAGGTGTGTCCTACCTTAGCCACAAAAGCCAGCTGGATGACTTTGGGTCAGTCACCAGGAGAGAGTGAGTTCCAGTCCCACCTTAGGCATGAAAGCCACCTGGGTGCCTTCGGGCCAGTCACCCCAGGTGACTGTGAGTTCTAGTCCCACCTTAGGCATAAAGCCAGCTGGGGGACTTTGAGCCAATCACAAGGAGACAATGAGTTCTAGTCCCACCTTAGGCATGAAGGCCACCTGGGTGACTTCGGGCCAGTCACCAGGTGACTGGGAGTTCTAGTTCCACCTTATGCATGAAAGCCAGCTGGGGGACTTTGGGCCAATACCAGGAGAGGGTGAATTCCAGTCCCACCTTAGGCATAAAAGCCACCTGGGTGACTTTGGGCCAGTCACCAGGTGACTGTGAGTTCTGGTTATGCCTGAAAGCCAGCTGGGGGGCTTTGGACCAATCCGCAGGAGAGGGTGAATTCTAGTCTTGTTTTAGGCATAAAACATTGCAAGGATTCTCAATCCTGGCAAATTTATGAGGTGTGGACCGGTTGACAGGTTGGCTGGGGAATTCTGGGAGTTGAAGTCCATCTGTCTTAAATGCTGGTTGGGGAATTCTGGGGACTGAAGTCCACATATCTAAGTCACAGAAGTTGAGAAACACCACTCTCAGCTAGACATAATACCGGTAATTCACAGTTCCCTGACTAAAAGGACCTGTACACGCAGTTTAATTGTGGACCCAGTCAAAAGAATTTTTTTAATCCCAAAAAGACATCTTTCGCACCAAGGTCTGGCGGGTGGAATGCACAGATCACAAGTCACACATCAGCCCATCACACCTCAGTGCCTTAGGACATTGAAGCTTGTGCTATTCTGGAGGCATTCCAATTGTGCAAATGTTGCAGATATTCAGAAAGGGCTATTCTCTTTTGACAATGTTGGGGTGGAGAGCCTTGCGAGAGGAGATGTTTTCCATCAGGCTACAAAAATAATTGCAAGCAGAAAATATTTTGATTTTATTTGCTGCTTTTGACCCAAAAGGGAAGCTTGAGTTGTCCAAGGAAATGAAAAAAAAACCACTTTTGGGGGGAAATGTGCAGCAGGAAACTTCTCAAAGTCAAAGTTTGTCTTCCTTCATCAAGATGAAGCTCCACTCACATTGAGCTTAATTCAACACAGTAAAACTGAACTCAATTCAACTCAACTCAACTTATATCAAGCTCAACTCAACTCAATACAATACAACTCAAGCTCAACTCAATGCAATACAACTCAAGTTCAATTCAACTCAACACAATACAACTCAAGTTCAATTCAACTCAATGCAATACAACTCGTTCAATTCAACTCAATGCAATACAATTCAAGTTCAATTCAACCCAATACAATAGAACTCAGGTTTAACTCGACTCAGACTCAAGTCAAACCCAACCACTCAATTCAAGCTCAATTCTATTCAACTCAAGTTCAATTCAACCTCAACTTAAGTCAAGCTCAACTCAGCTCAGGTCAATTAACTCAAACTTAATTCAACTCAAATCAAGCACAATTCTACTTAATCCAATCACAACTTAAGCTTAACTTAAGTTAAGCTTAACTGAACTGAAGCTCAAATCAATTCATCACAAAAGCAACTCAGCACAATTCAGCTCAAGCTCAAATCAACTTAGCTCAACTCAAATCAACTCAATTCAAATCACTCAACTGAACTCAACTTAAAAACACTCACTGAAGGTTTTCAGCCTCCAAATATTTCAAAGCCAGGTCAAGCCAACACACATATGTTCAGTAACAATCTATGGACAAGGCCCTACTACAAGTAGTCCTCCATTTGAAATTACAGTGGATTCTCTAAAAGCTAATTTTGACTAGATTTTGAAGTTCCAATGTTGCCTCCCCCCCTAAGGTCATGTGATGCAGTCTGAGGGCTCAGCGATTGGCGTGCATTTACGACTGTTTACAGCACCTTGAAGTCAGAACAAAACAGAATAAGGGACCCTGGAGGTCATCTAGTCCAACTCCCTGCTCAGGCAGGAAACACTATACCATTTCAGACAAACGGTTGTCCAGTCTCTTCTTAAAAACTTCCAGTGCTGGAGCATTCACAACTTCTGGAGGCAGGTTGTTTCACTGGTTAATTGTTCTCACCGTTAGGAAACTTCTCCTTAGTTCCAAATTGCTTCTCTCATTGATGAGTTTCCATCCGTTGCTTCTTGTCCTGCCTTCAGGTACTTTGGAGAATAGCTTGATTTCCTCTTCTTTGGGGCAGCCCCTGAGATATTGGAAGACTGCTATCATGTCACCCCTAGCCCTTTTCTATATCAAACTAGACAAACCCAGTTCTACCAACATGTGACTGTGATTTACAATGGCTTTACCATTGCAAATAAGGTTATAAAATCCGGGTCATGTGCTACCAGCTTTACGACCATCATGATATACCATCATAATTGCCAGTGCATTTACAATAAAGCTAGGAAAAAAGACACAACATGTTAGCAATCAAGGGGTTACAAAGAAACCCCCAAGACAATGGGTCTGACCTCGGCTGTATAACAGTGACACTAGACACAACCACTGTGACACCGTGACACAACCTAAAACCAGAACCGAAATTTCCATCGCCAAGTGAATTTTGCCCTAATTTACAAACTTCCTTGCCACAGTTGTTAAGTGAAACATTGCAGTTGGTTCAATTAGTCACACGGTTGTTAAGTGAATCTGGCTTCCTGCTTGTCAGAAAGTCACAAAAGGGGGTTAGGTGACCCTGGGACACTGCAACCGTCATAAATATGAACCAGTGGCCAAGCAGCTGAATTTTGATCATGTGACCACAGGGGTACTACAACGGTCGTCATTGTGAAAAACAGCCATACATCACTTTTTTCAGCACCGCTGTAGCTTCAAACAGTCACTAAATGGACTGTTGTAAGTCAAGGACTACCTATAAACATCTTGCATTGAACTGGCAATCTAGTATGATGAAGAAACTGGTTTTTTTTAAAGCAGACATGGTTATTTGCTACTCCAGCCATTTACAATCTGAATAATCTCAGGAGCCTTACATTCAAACATTTACTACTCTCCCACGTTTTTCAGCTTTTAAAAGATGGGCAAATTTTGGCCCTCCAGCCTAAATCACTTAACTATCAGCTTCAAGCAGAGAAGCTAATAAATGTCCCGTCCTGCTTCATCCATCTCCTTGACGGACAAGCCAGGCTGTTTTTTTACAGAATGCATGTTGGGTAGTGTGCAGAGCTCAATTCTCAAATGTTTGAATTTCCTGAGACGTGCCTGCCTTGCTGTGTTCACGGGCAGTGGCTGCTTCGAAAACGGGAGAGGAATGTGTAGCTTGGCCACTGAGGGGTCCACCTCTTTGCATGCAAGGATGGATGTTCTTGGGGTGATTGGCACCCATTCCTTTCATAACGGGAAAGACGCTTGGTGGCATGTAGTACCCAGGTTTTGACCCTTCTCTTGGTTAAAGAGGGTCTTTTTCAAGGATATGAGGGAGGACTCATCCTCTCCTATACCGTAATTGGCCCAAAGTCACCCAGCTGGCTTTCATGCCTAAGGTGAGACTAGAACTCCCCATCTCCTGGTGATTGGCCCAATGTCATCCAGCCAGCTTTCATGCCTAAGGCGGGACTAGAATTCACCATCTCCTGGTGATTGGCCCAAAGTCATCAGTTCGCTTTCATATCTACGGCGGGACTAGAACTCCCCATCTCCTAGTGATTGGCCCAAAGTCACCCAGCCGACTTTCATGCCTAAGGCGAGACTAGAACTCCCAGTCTCCTGGTGATTGGTCCAAAGTCACCCAGCTGGCTTTTATGCCTAAGGCGGGAGTAGAACTCCCCATCTCCTGGTGATTGGTCCAAAGTCACTCAGCCAGCTTTCATGTCTAAGGCGGGACTAGAACTACCCATCTCCTGGTGATTGGTCCAAAGTCACCCAGCTGGCTTTCATGCCTAAGGCGAGACTAGAACTCCCTGTCTCCTGGTGATTGGTCCAAAGTCACCCAGCCAGCTTTCATGCCTAAAGCGGGACTAGAACTCCCTGTCTCCTGGTGATTGGTCCAAAGTCACCCAGCCGACATTTATGCCTAAGGCGGGACTAGAACTCCCCATCTCCTGGTGATTGGTCCAAAGTCACCCAGCCAGCTTTCATGCCTAAGGCGGGACTAGAACTCACCATGTCCTGGTGATTGGCCCAAAGTCATCAGTTCGCTTTCATATCTACAGCGGGACTAGAATTCCCCATCTCCTGGTGATTGGCAAAGTCACCCAGCCAGCTTTCATGCCTAAGGCGGGACTAGAACTCACCATCTCCTGGTGATTGGCCCAAAGTCATCAGTTCGCTTTCATATCTACAGCGGGACTAGAATTCCCCATCTCCTGGTGATTGGCAAAGTCACCCAGCCAACTTTCATGCCTAAGGCGGGACTAGAAATCACTGCCTCCTGGTGATTGGCCCAAAGTCACCCAGCTGGATTTCATGGCTAAGGCGGGACTAGAACTCCCCATCTCCTGGTGATGGGCCCAAAGTCACCCAGCCGGCTTTCATGTCTCCTTTAATTTTAGTTAAATTTAATTTAATGTTAATCTCTTCCTATCTATCATGTCAAAATACAGGTAGTCCTTGACATATGACTGTAATGACCCTGCCCACGATGGTCATATGTTGCATCCATTGTAATATGTCATGTACCAACCCAATTTATGACCTTTTTCATGGTGATCCTTAAGTGAGCTAATGGTTTACTCTGGGCCCAGTTTTGCTGAAAACCGGATGTAGGTGCCGGTTTTCAGAAAAAAAACATCATAAAATGTGACAATGAAATGCTGCAAATGGTCACAACTGCAGATGTATTGCCAAATGCCAAATCATATGATTGCAGAGAGAGCCTGATTTTCAGAATTTGGATTTTTGGTGGTAAGTTGCCTTTTTTGGGGGGTCAGTTGTAAACTCCGAGCGGTGAGTAAGCGACAAGTCGTAAGTGGAGGATTACCTGTACAGTCAGCATACAGATAGTCCTCGACTTAAACAGCTTGTTTAGTGACTGTTTGAAGTTATAAGGGCAATGAAAAAAGCGATTCGTGACTTTTCTTTTAACACTTACGACACATCCCATGTGATCAAAATTTGGACGGTTGGCAACTGACTCACAATTATGACAGTCCCAGAGTCCCGGGGTCACATGATCGCCTTTTGCAACCTTCTGACCAGCAAAGTCAATGGAGGGAGCCAGATTCGCTTAATAACCATGTTGCTCACATGGCAACGACAAAGATTAACAACCACGGCAATAAAGGTGGTCAAATGCCGGCAAAATTCACTTAACAAATGTCTCCTTAGGAAAAGAAATGTTGGATTCCATTGTCGTTGTAAGCCAAGGATTACCTGTGATGGCAGGTTCCGTTCCCGGCTTCGTTTGGCCAACATTTCTAAAGTGCACTGATGGCCCAGGTCAGGGATAGGCCCATCTTGGCTCTTTTATGACTTGTGGACTTCAACTCCCAGAATCCCTGAGCCAGCCATGCTGAGGGGAAAGGGAGAGGTTTCCAAGCTGAGCCATGCTGGCTCAGGAATTCTGGGAGTTGAAGTCCACAAGTCATAAAGCGGCCTACGCCAGAGGTAGGCAACCTTGGCTCTTTATGACTGGTGGACTTCAATTCCCAGAATTCCTGAGCCAGCATGGCTCAGCTTGGAAACCTCTCCCTTTCCCCTCAGCTCGGCTGGCTCAGGAATTCTGGGAGTTGAAGTCCACCAGTCATAAAAGAGCCAAGGTGGCCTACCTCTGGCCTAAGCCTAGGCCACTTTATGACTTATGGACTTCAACTCCCAGAATTCCTGAGCCAGCATGGCTCAGCTTGGAAAGCTCTCCCTTTCCCCTCAGCACGGCTGGCTCAGGAATTCTGGGAGTTGAAGTCCACCAGTCATAAAGAGCCAAGGTTGCCTATTCCTGATATAGGGTGCCATGCTGGCAGAGGGATTCTGGGAGTTGAAGTCTCCTCATCTTCCTAGTAACTCAGGGGAAGGCAGCCTTGGCTCTTTTATGACTGGTGGACTTCAACTCCCAGAATTCCTGAGCCAGCATGGCTCACTTTGGAAACCTCTCCCTTTCCCCTCAGCATGGCTGGCTCAGGAATTCTGGGAGTTGACGTCCACCAGTCATAAAAGAGCCAAGGTGGCCTACCTCTGGCCTAGGCTGATTCAAAACCAGCATTTCGCCTGTAACCGTTTCAAGATGTTTTATTACCCAGTGTGTGATGTATCTTTGGCACGAATCGCTTCGCTGTGGCTGAATCCCTTCCCAGAGCTGCATCTGGCACATCCGCACAGCCATCTCTGGCGTCCACGGAAAGTGGAAACTTTGCTCCATTCTGTATTTTGCACGCCACGCCACACCCGTAGTTCCAAACAGGACAGGACAGGCTTGAGCATCAAAGAGATCTTTTTTTCTTTTAATGAAAGAAAAACTTCAGAGAACTTTATCGGGCCTTGAATACATGTAATCCTTGACTTATGACTGTTTGCTTAGTGACCGAAGTTAGAGCAGCACTGAAAAAAGGGACTTATGAAAGTTTTCCACATTTACGACCGTTGCAGCATCCCCACAGTCATGAGATCAGAATTCAAACACTTGGCAACTGACTCATATTTATGACGGTCGCAGTGTCCTGGGGTCACGTGATTTGGGGCTCAATTTTGGTTATATATGTATATGTGTATATGTAGGTCTTTGGTTATTCGGGTTTTGTCCCGAATAACCAAAGATCTACATACAAACACCCGCGAAACCTCAGAATATATATATATATATACACACACACACATATGTAGGTCTTTGGTTGTTCGGGTTTTCTCCCACGTAAAATTGGAAGTGTCTTGGTGACGTTTCGACGAAGTCCCATTCGTCATCTTCAGGCTGGTGCTTTCAGCTTCGTGCTTTGAGCAGCCTGAAGATGACGAATGGGACTTCGTCGAAACGTCGTCAAGACACTTCCAATGTTACGTGGGAGAAAACCCGAACAACCAAAGACCTACATACAAATACCCGCGAAAACCTCAGAAAACAAATATACACATATACATATACACATATACACATACATACATACAAATACACATATACAGACACATATACATATACACATACACATATATACATATATGTTTAAAATAAAATGAGCACCAAGGTAGTAAAAACTATAAAAGTTTAATTTAAAAACGCCAAGCTTTCGCCATCACCTGCCGGCATCATCAGGGCTTAAAACGCCAGAGAGTGAGAGAGTCTCTTATAAGCAAGCCGAAGTCTGCACCCGGCTCCTTGATCTCGTTACCGGACCTAATTGGATAGATTGTACTCCGGTGATCCGTTTCTTCCTGCACCCCTTATTTACGTGTGTATCCTCATTTGCCTTCTTTTCCTTGGATTCTAAGATGGGTGGGGCAACCTCCCTACCTCTCTGGTTGTCCCCATCCTTTGATCCGTTCTCTCCCTCAGGTTTATGTAGTGGTTTGCATTTCTCCTTCTTCTTTTTTCTCCAATCCACATCCACGCAGCTGTTCTCTCTACGAGTGCTTTCCCTTTCTTCCCTAATGCCTCCCCCCCCAATTAGGTCCGGTAACGAGATCAAGGAGCCGGGCGCAGACTTCGGCTTGCTTATAAGAGACTCTCTCACTCTCTGGCGTTTTAAGCCCTGATGATGCCGGCAGGTGACGGCGAAAGCTTGGCGTTTTTAAATTAAACTTTTATAGTTTTTACTACCTTGGTGCTCATTTTATTTTAAATATGAATATTCCCAGGGTTCATATTTTTAATATTATCACTCATATATATATATATATATACATATACATATACACATACATAGATACATACATACATATATATTTCCAATGTGGCTGCAGCTTGCAAGAGCTTTTCTGCATCAGCATCAAAATATCATCAATTTTTATTAGGTTTTTTTGGTAATTTGCTTGCTTTCCCAGGGAATAATTCCCAAAAACGATGGTGATAGATTTTAATTTTTTTTTTTTAAAAAAAGGAGGCTATTGCATTACAGATTGACTTACGACAGTTCATTTAGTGACCATTCAAAGTTACAGCAGCTCTGAAAAAAGTGACATAACCATTTTCCACACTTATGACACTTGTGACATCCCCGTGGTCATGTGATCAAAATTCAGACGCTTGGCAACTGACTCATATTTACGACGGTTGCAGCGTCCCGGGGTCCCGTGGTCCCTTTTTGCGACCTTCTGACCAGCAAAGTCAATGGGGGGAGCCAGACTCACTTAATGACTGTGTTACCCACTTAATATCTGCAGTGCTTCACTTAACAACTATGGCAAAAAAGGTCATAAAATGGGGCAAAACTCACTTAACAAATGTCTCACTGATATTTTGGGGGGGGTCAGTTGTGGTCGTAAGTCGAGGACTGCCTGAATTTAGACGGTGGGAGTGGGTGGGTGGGAGAGGAAGGGAGGATCAGAGCATGCTGTGCCTATGTTGCCCTCCAAAAAAGATGCACAGTTGAAGATAATTAGAGATGATTAGATTTAATTAGCCTGGAAAGTGTGAAAAACTTTCCTAAAAAGTATATAAAAATTTTTCCCAATTTTTGAAAGCCATGAAGATGAGAAGGAAGGGAGTGTGTTTATGCTGGTTCTTGTTTTGAGGTCCGAATGGCCCCCTTGCAAAATCATTGCTTGATCCCCGTTTGGTTGGAGTTAAGTGACTAATTTAGGCTAAACGTAGTTTGGTGAAGTCAGGAGCTGCTCTCTCTCCTGCTGAAATGGCAGCTTAATGTTCCAAAGCTGTGTTAGAAACAAACGTCAAAATCTACATACTATTAAACATCTCCTGTCTTTTGTCTGTTTGTAGCCTCCCGTTAGGCCGAAGGGTGCGTCGTAGTGCGAAGACTTTTGAGTTCAAGGGGGCCTCACATCTCTTAGCTTGGAGAAGGCACACAAAATGTGGGACCCGTTACTCCATTCAAAGTTCAAAGGTCTTCACACCAGTTGTATTCCCAAAATTGGAACCGCTGAAGTGCTGTCATGGAGATGGTGATTTCTGATGCTCCTGGCAGCTTCCCTTAAGCAAAGGCAATGGGGATGCCAGCGGGAAGTGGGAAGTTGCTCCCACTTCCAGGGCTTTTGCGCCCACTCATGGTCATTCTTCTCTTCTCTCCCCTCCTCTTCCTCTCCTTCCCTCCCCTCCTTCCCTCTCCCTCTCTCCTTCTCATCTCTCCTCTCCCATTCCTTCTCACTCCTCCCTCCCTTCTCCATATTTCCCTCTCCTCTCTATTCCCCTCTTCTGTCCCTTTCCTCCCTCACCCTCTCTCCTCGCCCACTCCCTCTCCCATACTCCCTTTCCCCATTTCCCTATTTCCTGTCTCCTTCCCTCTCCCTTTCCCTTCCTCTCCCTGCTCCTCTCCCCCTCTCCTGTCCCCTCCCTTCCCCTCTCCTCCTCTCTTCTCCTCTCTTTTCCGCTCCCCTCCCTTTCCCTCTCCCTCCTCTCCTCTCCACTCCACTCCACTCCCCTCTCCCACTCCTCTCCTCTCTTTTCCTGTCTCCTTCTCCTCTCCCTCCCTCCCTCCCCTCCCCTTTTCTTGTATCTTCCCCTACCTTCTCCCACTCCCTCCTCCTCTCCCTCCCTCCCTCCCCTCCCCTTTTCTTGTATCTTCCCCTACCTTCTCCCACTCCCTCCTCCTCTCCCTCCCTCCCTCCCCTCCCCTTTTCTTGTATCTTCCCCTACCTTCTCCCACTCCCTCCTCCTCTCCCTCCCTCCCTCCCCTTTTCCTTGTCTTCCCCTCCCCTCTCCCTCTCCCCCTCTCCTTCCCCCCTTGGCAGCCAAATGTTTTCTGCTTGTTTTTTCTTTCCTCTCCTTCTCCCAAAGCCCGCCCCTCTCTTTGTTGTTTCTCTACACATCTGATGCTGATCAAAGCCGAAGCCCTTGCCATCCATGTGCTAGACAAACACCACATCCTGAGAGGACGGCACACACACACACACACACACACACACACACACACACACACAGCCTTTGAAGTCCGGCCCTTTGAGGAGAGGGAAGCTGAGATTTTTGGATCGTTGTGAAGGGATTTGATTTTATCTGTTGATCTCTCTCTCTCTCTTTCACACTCTTTTTCTGTTTTCCTCTCTCCTCTCTCTTTGTCTCCTCCTCTCTTCATTCTCTCTCTTTTCACCCCCCTCTCTCTAAAACTCTCTCTCTCTTTTCCTCTCTCTCAATCTCTCATTCTCTGTCTCTTTCTCCCCCCCCCAACTCTCCTTGTCTTGACCCTGTTGCTGCCATTTCTAAGCTAAACCTCCTGGACCAGAAAAATCTGTTTGAAATGCAGGGAGAAGGACCACTTTTCCCTCTAGATACGGCCTTTCCACATGTTCAAAGCAGAGAGAAACAATTAACATGTCCTCCCGTGTTCTTTGGAGGCGGATGAAGGGAGCAGCCGAATCAAACAGCAGGACCTGCTGGAAGGATCTCCAAAAAAGAAGGAGAATTACACAGCAGGCAGCGGGATCCCTCCTGACAGACCTGATTAAAAAAGACACAAAAAATATGTCCCCACTCTCCTGAGGCCTGGAGAAAACGTGTTGGTGGGAAACCAAAGCCTTCCCATTACCCCAAATCATCATCTTCTTCTTCTTCTTCTTCTTCTTCTTCTTCTTCTTCTTCTTCTTCTTCTTCTTCTTCTTCTTCTTCTTCTTCTTCTTCTTCTTCTTCTTCTTCTTCTTCTTCTTCTTCTTCTTCTTCTTCTTCTTCTTCTTCTTCTTCTTCTTCTTCTTCTTCTTCTTCTTCTTCTTCTTCTTCTTCTTCTTCTTCTTCTTCTCCCCCCTTCCTTCCTTCCCCTCCACAAATCCCTCTTTCTTCTAGCACTGATGATGTTACCTAGTTGGGTCCTGAAATATTTGCAAGAATATTTTCTCCTCCTCTTTCCCTTTTGCTCCTTATTCCCTCTTCATGTCCCTCCTCCCACCCTCTCCCTCTCTCCCCCCTTTTTTCTTTCCTCTCCTCCCCTCTTCTGTTTTCCTCCCCCCATTCTCTTCTCTCCTCTCCTCTCCTCTCCTCTCCTCTCCTCCTCTCCTCCTCTCCCCTTCTCCCCTTCTCCCCTCCCCTCCTCTTCTCCCCTTCTCTCCTCTCCTCTCCTCCTTCTCCCCTCTTCACTTCTCCCCTCTCTCCTCTCCTCTCCCCACCCCACCTCTCTCCTCATCCCCTCCCCAATTTTCCCCCTCTCCCTCACCCTCCTTTCTTTCCTCCCCTCCCCACCTCCCTCCATCCTGCTTCCCTCCCCTCCCCTTCCCCTACTCTCCTCCCCTCTTTTTTCTCCCTTCTTCCCTCCTCCATCTTTTAACCCCAGCCCCCTTCACCAAGCCAGCAAGCCCCCTGTGAATGCCCACACTTAACGGATGGATGGGCATCCAGCAGTGCCCAGTTCCCTATTCTGATAGGTGGCAAAGCAACCAGATGAGAAGCCCGATGAAAGGTGGTCCAGGGCTCCCTTGCCACCACCACCCCTGTGCCTGGGGCACCGTTGGGCTCAGGGACCCAGATTCGATCCTGGCACCTCCCTCTCTTCAAGGGAACTGTTTTCCTTCTCTCTTTTCCAAGCCCATCAATTTTACCCTTTTTTTCCCCTGCACACAAACATCTGGTCTGAAATCCTTTGCCTGGAATCCAGGCTTGTAAACACAACCTTTTCCTTCTCCTCTCTTCAAACACTTCGAGATCTTCATAATAAAATTAAAACTCCCACCACCTCCTCTCTCTCCCCCCCCCCCCCAGGCCAAGGGGAAAGTTTTTAAGCTTTCATGTCTGAAATTAATTGATGCTGGAAACTTCGCTCCAGTCCATAAACACATCAGAATCGAGGCACGGAACTGCGAAGGGAGAACAAAATAGCTGCAAAATTGTGAAATTCGACGGAGTCACTTGGAGGTTGACCCAAAACAACACAGTTTCAGGAAACAGCTAAATGCAAAACTTGTCCTAAGTCAACCTCCCCGTATCTGTTGCCCTTCAGATGTTCTCTATTCAGTTTTAGTTTTATTTTATTTTATTATTTGTAGCCCTTCACTTACACCAGTTCGTTTAGTGACTGTTCAAAGTTGCAACGGCAATGAAAAAAGAGATTTAGGATCATTTTTCACACTTATGACCATTGCAGCCATCCCCGTGGTTACGTCATCAAAATTCAGACACTTGCAAATTGACTCACAGTTATGACGGTTGCAGCGCCCCGGGGTCACGTGATCCCCTTTTGTGACCAGCAAAGTCAATGGGGGGAGCCCAGATTCACTTAACAACCATATGACTAAGTTAACAACTGCAATGATTCACTTAACAACCATGGCAAGAAATGTCATAAAACAGGGCAAAACTCACTTAACAACTGTCTTGCTTAGCAACAGAGATTTTGGGCTTAGTTGTGGACATAAGTCCGAGGGCTATCTGTATTTTATTTTATTTTATTTTATTTTATTTATTATTTTATTTTATTATTATTTTATTTTATTTATTTTTTCTTTGGAAGAAAGCAAAACAATCTTGCAGTCTTTTTCTTGCACAACAATTTTCTCTCTTCCTGGAACGTCTCTTGCCTTTTCCGGTAGGCAGTCCTTGACTTACAACTGTTCATTTAGTGACGAATGTTGCAATGGCCCTGAAAAAAAGGCTATTTACAACTGATCCTTGCACTTACGACCATCCCAGCATCCCCATAGTCAAAATTTCGGTCTTTTGCAACTGGCATGTATAAGTAATCCTCAAATTGCAACAGTCCATTTAGTGACTGTTTCGGAGTTACAACCATTGCAGCATCCCTGTGATCATGTGATCTAAACTCAGGCGCTTGGCAGCTGGCATGTACTTATGGCTGTTGCAGCATCCTGGGATCAACTGATTACCATTTGTGACCTTCCCAGCCAACTTCAAACAAGCAATGTCAACCAGAGAAGTTGGATTCGCTTAATGACCACTTGATGCACTAAACACCTTCACCAAATTCTCTTAGCGGCTGCCGTGATTCACTTAACAACAGTGGTAGAGCAGCTTGTAAAATGGGGGAAAACTCACTTAACAGCTGCCTTGCTTAGCAACCAAGTTCTGGTCGTAAGTCGAGGACAGCCTTTATTTATTTGCAGGTGGTCCTCAACTTATGACCAGTCACTTAGCAGCCATTCAAAGTTATGGCTATACCAGAAAAAGTGGGCTTAATGACCCGAATCTGAAGTTCTAACCATCACTGCACTTTGACCATTGAGCAACACAGCCGAATTCGTGGCCTTTGGCAGCTTACCGCAATCACATAAAAGTGTCTTATAAACAATTTGCCAAAAACTGATACAGGCAGTCTTCGACTTATGACCACAATTGAGCCCAAAATTTAAGTTGCTAAAAGTGAGACATTTGCTAAGTGAGTGTTGCCCCATTTTACAAAGTTTCTTGTCTCAGTTATTAAGTGAATCGCTGCAGCAGGGACACGGTTGTTAAACAAATCATGGCAGTTGTTAAGTCAGTCACACGGTTGTTAAGTGAGTCTGGCTTCCCATATTGACTTTGCTTGTCAGAAGATCCCAAAAGGGAATCACATGACCCCCCCCCGAGGATGCTGCGACTGTCGTAAATATGAGTCAGTTGCCAAACATCCCAATTTTGATCACCTGACTATGGGGAGGCTGCAACCGCTGTAAGTATGAAAAAAAGGTCATAAGCCACTTTGTTTCAGTGACTTTGGACGGTCACTAAATGAATGAGTCAAGGACTCCCTGTATTTACTTCCAAGTTGCAGCATAAGCACACTCGTAGCAAGCAATGTGTTTGTACTTATAACTCCCATCCCAAAGGTGCTTTTTTTTCAGGAGGCAACTGGACTTTCTTGTTTTTCTTTGAAGACATTTCACTTCTCATCCCAGAAGCTTCCTCAGCTCTGACTGGATGGTGGGGAATGGAAGGACTTATACTCCTTGCAGACAGCTGGTCATTTGCATCCTTTGAGAGGGTCGTTGAGGCCACCCGGAGGTTTAATCTGTGTCTTCAGGGTCACCTGAGTTGGAACTGCTGAAAGGACTGGTCAACAACACACCCATTTGCACCACTCAGATGACACTGAAGACACAGACAAACCCCCAAGTGGCCTCAACGACCCTCTCAAAGAAGGCAAATGACCAGCTGTCTGCAAGGAGTATAAATCCTTCCATTTCCCCACCCTCCAGTCAGAGCTGAGGAAGCTTCTGGGATGAGAAGCCAAACGTCCTCAAAGGAAAAACAAGAGGGAAAAAAAGGACCTTTGGGGAGAACGATGACCTGGAGGATGGAGAACCTCAACAGACGTTTAAACTGCCATGTTTGAAGGCTGAAATGTTTGCATGCATGGCCCTGGCAATCCTGTTTATGACCGGCACGCTCGCTTAACGACCGCAGCAAAAACTGTTGCAAAATCAGGTCGTTATGATGACACTCTACCGTCTTTGTAGGGTCACTGATGGTTCGCTCCCAAATGAGGGCGAGTTGAATTTCTCACTATTTTGAAAACGTTTCCCATCCTGAGACCCTGAATTTAACCGGAGGAGCTTCAGGGAAGAGAAGGCCCATCCTTTGCCCACCCAGCCCACCTACTCCGTATCAAAACTCTCCCCTAGAGGCCTTCCTTCTTTGGGGGGTCTCCCTGAAAATAACCAGATAGAGTGTGAATGATGCAGAAAATATGGAACAGATGAGACCCCGTAGCAGCCCACGAGCAAAGGCACCGGGGAGCTGTAATGCACAAGGCCCAGCGGTCATAAATCTGGGCTCCTGTCTAAGAGGCAGGCTCTGGAGACCTCGCCATCTGGAGGGAGGCAGGCGGGCCTGGATTTCTCAGGATGAAGCTGCGGTGGGCAGAAAGGAGGGTCAGCCCAGGATGGAAGGAGAGAAAGAAGGAAAGAAAGAAAGGGAGGGAGGGAGAGAGGGAGGAAGAGAGTAAGGAAGGGAAGGAATGGGAGGGGGAGGGAGGGAGGGAGGGAGGGAGGGAGGAGAACAGGAGGGAAGAAAGGAAAGGAAGGAAGGGAGGGAGGGAGGGAGGGAGGGAGGGAGGAAACAAGGAAGAAAGAAAGGAAGGAAGGAGAGGGAGGGAGGAATACAGGATGGGGAAGAGGGGGAAGGAATGAAGGAGGATGGGAGGCAGGGAGGGAGGGAGGAAGGAAGGAATACATGGTGGGAGGGGGAAGGAAAGAAAGAAGGAATGAAAAGGGAGGGAGGAGGAAAAGGAAAGAAAAAAGAAAGAAAGTACGAAAGAAAAGACATGGAAAGAAAAAAGAGGGAAAGAAGAAAAAAGAAAAAAGAAAGGGAAAGAAAAAGAGGGAGGAAGGAAGGAAAAAAGAGGAAGGAAGCAGGGAGGGAGGAAAGGAAGAAAGAAAAGAAAGAGAAAGAAAGAAGGAAGGAAGGAAGGAAGGAAGGAAGGAAGGAAGGAAGGAAACAAGAGCAGGAGGGAGGAAAGGAAGGGAAAGAGGAAGGAAGAACAAAGGGAAAAAAGCAAGGAGAGACAAAGAAGGAAAGAAGGGAGATAGGAAAGAAAGAGAGGGAAATTCTGTCTGCCTGTAAACCATAACTCACTGAATTTGGCTAGACAGCCTTTAAAAGCAGGTAGCAAAGAAGAAGGTTCCACCTGCTCCCCCCTCCCCCAAAAGCCTATAAATCTTCTGCAAACTTTCCTCCTGGAGGGGGGGGGCTAGTCGGTCTTCCCTCCCTCCTCTCTCCTATCTCATTAAACTGATCCCATCTCATTTCTGCTGGGAAAAGACTTTTGTTTGATCTGTCAGATCCCCTCCCCTCCCCTGCAAATGCATTTTCCAAATTCCTAACTTTAAAAAAAAAAAAAAAGCAAGTAAGTCTGTGGAAGGCACATCTTGCATTAAAAAAAAAATTGCAGGAAAACTGAAATTCACAACTAGACACCAAGGGAGGGAGGGAGGGAGGAAGGAAGGAAGGAAGGAAGGAAGGAAGGAAGGTGGCCATCCCAAACAAACCACAATATGTCCTACATTCCACGTAGAAAATAATGTCAGTTATGGAACTGACAAGATTCCTTCCTTCCTTCCTTCCTTCCTTCCTTCCTTCCTTCCTTCCTTCCTTCCTTCCTTCCTTTCTTCCTTCCTTCCTCCCTCCCTCTCTCCCTCCCTCCCTCTCTTCTTTCTTTCTTTCTTTTTCTTTCTTTCTTTTCTTTCTTTCTTTCACTCCTCCCTGTCTCCCCTTCTTTCTCTTTCTTTATTTCTTTCCTTCCTTCCTTCCTTCCTTCCTCTCTCCCTCCCTCCCTCCTTTCTTTCTTTCTTTCTTTTTTTCTTTTTTCTTTCTTTCACTCCTCCCTGTCTCCCCTCCTTTCTCCTTCCTTCCTTCCTTCCTTCCTTCCTTCCTTCCTTCCTTCCTTCCTTCCTGCCTTTCTTTCTTTCTTTCTTTCTTTCTTTCTTTCTTTCTTTCTTTCTTTCTTTCTTTCTTTCTTTCTTTCTTTCTTTCTTTCTTTCTTTCTCCACTCGTCTTGCAGACCATATCATGGGTCAGGAGTTGTCACTCCCATTCAGACACACACACACACACACGTGCGCAAACACCCCCCATCCACACACCCCAAACCAAGACACTGGGTGAATGAGAAGCCTTCACAAGTCCCACCGTTTTGTTCCTTCCTTGCATTTGGCCAAGAATGGGGTTTCGAGAGCCATCAAACCTTCTGCAGAACATCTGCAGAAGCCGGGGGACATCTGCTTGGTCCATCGAGAACCCTACTTGGGATTGACCAGGCCTAACATCTACATAAATAATAAGCAAACACATCCATCTTCTTTCCAGAAAAATCTCCCAGCTCTGTCAAATGTTCTACCAGGGGGTTGAGCCCTTGAGAAGAACCATTGCCGGGCTGATGTTTCCCAGATGTTCTGGACCGCAGTTTCCATCCTTGCTTGGAGATTTGGAGACTGGCCACCGGCAAAACCTTCCTTGAAGACTCAAAAGTCCTTCAAACTCAGTTAGCCTCGGCAAATTTATCTCCGGTTTATTACGTTGGTTTGATCTCCATCGTTTACTAGCTTCTCCTCCAGATGTTTCATGGTGACCTCTTTCGTTGCATGCCCTCAAGAATACAGAGTTGTAAAGGTCAAAAAAGTCAAAATGGCGGCCTCAGAAGTTTTACCTGTTTCTGTTCTGACCTACAGTATATTCTCTCAGGGATGATTTTTGTGTGATGTTTTGACTGTAAAGGCCAAAGATGAAATTCACTGGAGCTTAGCTCTGACAAGCTGCCTTTCCTGGCTTGATTTATAGTCTATCCAGAGATTACATATGGCTGAGTTTGAAAATATGTCTTCCTTCTCCCCCACCCCCTCACTACCTGCCTTTTTGGCAACAGGTCCTGTAGCTGCTTTGCACATCTGCCTTTATTATTGATGTTGCTAACTGAGACTCTTGTTCTCCGTAGACCACCATCCGTAGAGCCTTAAAAATGCCAATATTTCATCTTTAGGCCCCTTAAAAATGGTCCTGTCAACCTTCAAGAAGGTATGGATAAATATTTCCTTTGGCTAAGATTGGTGGGTCCATAAACAAGCGGTGGTGTCTCCACTGGTTAAGCTATGCTAATCTAGCTGGATGGAGTTCAGCGTGATGTGGGAATTCAGCCTGGGTCATTGCAGTGGGTGACTCTGGACTTCACACGAAGCCTTCTTTTGATGCCACGAAGAAGTTGGTGAACACCCTTCCTTGTCACAGAAGCTAAGCCGGGAGGGTTGGACTAGATGACCTTTGGGGGATCCCTTCCTAGTGTGCAATTCAGTGGTTCCGATAGAAGGGAATCTCTGTGGCTCTGGTTGAATTGTGGGTGGTTTTCTTGCAGATGTTTCATGACCCAACTAGGTAATATCATCAATCCTAGAAGGGAGGAGGAGGAGGAGGAGAGGAAGATGAAGAAGAGGAAGGCTTTGGGGTCCTTGGTGCTCTCTGAATTTGGTGGTTTTCTTGCAGACATTTCATGACCCAACTAGGTAACATCATCAGTGCTAGAAGGGAGAGGGTTTTGCAGGGAAGAGGAGGGGGGGGGAACTGTGGAATTTTCATTGCTAAGTAAGAGGGTTGTTAAGTGAGTTGCACCTGATTTTATGATCTTTTTTGCCAGGCTTGTGAATCACTGCAGTTGTTAAGTGAGTCACACAATTGTTAAGTGAATCCAGCTTCTCTTTTGACTTTGCTTGTCAGAATCTGACTGGGAAGGTCACAAATGGTGATCATGTGACCTTGGGATGCTGCAACTGTTCTATCTATCTATGTACAGTATATCATCTATCCATCATGTATCTATCATTTGTCTATCATCTCTCCATCTCTCTCTATCTATACAGTGTCATTATCTATCTATCTATCTATCTCTATCATCTATCAATCTATCTAATCTATCATCTAACAATCATGTAACTATCATCTCTATCATTTTTCCATATCTATCTATCTATCTATCTATCTATCTATCTATCTATCTATCTATATCATAATTATATTATTTAATAATATATTATCTATTTATCATCTATCTATCATCTATCTAAATCTATCTATCATCTATCATCTATCTATCTATATCTATCATCTATCTATCTATCACCTATCTATCAATCTATCTATCTAATCTATCATCTATCAATCATGTAACTATCATCTCTATCATTTTTCCATCTCTCTCTATATCAATCTATCAATTATCTATCTATCTATCTATCTATCTATCTATCTATCTATCTATCTATCTTATAATTATATTATCTATCTAATAATTATATTATCTATTTATCATCTATCTATCATCTATCTAAATCTATCTATCATCTATCATCTATCTATATCTATCTATCTCTATCTATCTATCTATCATCTATCTATCAATCTATCTATCTAATCTATCATCTATCAATCATGTAACTATCATCTCTATCATTTTTCCATCTCTCTCTATATCAATCTATCAATTATCTATCTATCTATCTATCTATCTATCTATCTATCTATCTATCTATCTTATATTATCTATCTAATAATTATATTATCTATTTATCATCTATCTATCATCTATCTAAATCTATCTATCATCTATCATCTATATCTATCATCTATCAATCATTATTATCTCTCTATCATCTCTCTCTTTCTCTGTCTGTCTCTATCATCTATCAATCATTATCATCTGTCTATCATCTCTCTCTCTCTCTATCCGTCTATCTATCTATCTTTCAATCTATCATCTATCAACCATTATCATCTTTCTATCATCTATCACTCTCTCTATATATATATCATCTCTCTCTCTTTAAAATTTATTGACCACCCAACTCACCCCAAGGTCCTTCTTGGAAATAAACACCCTTTTCCAAGCGCCTGCATTTTGATCCCCTGTCCGTGCGAACGCTGCCACACTCGTAAGTGTGAGGATTGGTCGTACGTCTCTTCTCTCACTGTGATCGTCACTTCAAACGGTTGCTAAACAAACTGTTGTAAGTCAAGGACAACCTGTCAAGAGAACCAGGCCATGTGGAGGAGCTGCCGAGCATGGAAAATCAATTTTTTTTCTGCTAAAGCGGCGCAAAGCAGAAAAAAACCAACGGAGCAGAGCGGCTGGGAAGCCCCAGGCGAAAATTCCCGGTCTTTTGATCTGGTTTTTCAAACAACGTCAAATCGGCTGCAGAAAAACACTGAAGCGAGGAGAATATTCAGCTGGTTTAAAATAAGCCTTGCGGTCAGCCATGATTACAGACGGTGAAAAATTAGATCTAGGCGTGAGAGCGTGTGCGCGCCTGGTTTTTCAACCCAAAGTATTCGCCCCTGGGAAAAAAAGACAGAGACAGAGAGAGAGAGAGAGAGAGAAAAAAATGGAGCCATCGGGAAGCAAATTACAAAGTCATCTTACGTCCAAAACCAACTTCCAGATTTGGGACTCGGTTCCCCGTCGTTTTCATCCCAACCCCAAACCACGGGGAGGAATCGGCGGTCCAGAATGGCAGATGGGCCGTAGGAGGGCTCCACCTTGTGCAGAAGAAGCCCCGCCCACTTGCCCTGGGACAGGTGCTTACCTTGAGGTGCATCCTGGACACATTGGTTATGGACAGAGGTTTCCATGGGGATGTCTCCCCTTATCCTTAACAGTTCAAGAACCTGAAAAAAGAGGAAGATCTGGAGAAGGTTAACTTGGTTGGAGATGGAAGGTGGACACGAAGGAAGGGACGATGTGGAGGCAAGCAGGAGATGGAAGTCAAGAAGTCTATCTTAGCTCCACAGGGATGGTGTTCCACAGGGAGGGAGCCATTATGGAAAAGGCCCTTCTTCTTTGTCCCACCAGGTGGACCTCCTTAAGAGACACAGGACACACTCTCCCTCTCTGATCTGGTGGGTCAGGTGGATGTAACTAAGATGAGTGTTCCATCACTGGAGATGTTGAAGAAGAGATTGGGTATTCATTTCTCCAGGCTGGTATAAGGATTCCTGGCTTGGGCAGAGAGTTGAAGATCTCCAAGTTTCCCTCCAGCTATAGGATTCTATGTATCTATGTATCTTCTGGAGCAGGACATCAGGACATCTGAAGGTCAACTTGATGGGAGGTTGAAGGTAGACACAAAGGAAGAGAAAATGTGGAGACAAGAAGGGTTATCTGCAGGAGATGGTTAATGAAGTCAAGCCTATCTCATCTGATGTTCCACAGGAAGGGAGCCATCATGGAGAAAGTCCTTGGACCCACCAGAGGGACCTCCTTAAGGGAGGGAACCCATAACGTCTCCTGCCTCCCAGGTCTGGAGGGTCAGGTGGATGTACCTGGGAAAAGATGGTCCTTCAAATAAGAGGGAGGAAGCCACCCTGGAGAAGGCCCTTCTTCTTGGTCCCACCAGGTGGACCACCTTAAGAGAGGAGAACTTCAGCATATTCTCCCTCTCTGATCTGGTAGGTCGGGTGGACGTAATTAGGAAAAGATGGGTGCTCCATTGCTGGAGGATTTCAAGAAATGATTGGACATTAATTTGTCTGGGAGGATAGAAGGACTCCTGCCGTATGTAGGGGGTTAGACTAGATGATCTCCAAGGTTCCTTCCAACCGTATGTTTCGATGTATCTATTTATTTGATGAAGTATTTATGCTATCCTCGGATAAGCAAAGTCTAGGAGGAAGCTGGATTCATTTAATGACCGTGTGATTCACATAACTGCAGTGATTTGTTTAATAAGCATGGCTAAAAATAGTTGTAAAACTGAGCCAGTCTCACTTAACAACCGCCCTGCTTAGCAATGGAGGTTCTGATCCTAATCATGATTGTAAATTGAGGACTACCTGCATAGAAACCCTGGTTGGAGACAACCAAGTTTGAGAGGCAAAAATCATGCATTTGGAGGCATAAAGAATACATATAGTCCTCAACGTATCGCAGTTCGTTTAATGACAGCTGAAAAAAGACCGTTTTTCACACTTACGACCGTTGCAGCATCCCCCGTCGTCATGTGATCCAAAATTCAGACGCTTGGCAACTGATTTGTATTTATGATGATCGCAGCGCCCTAGGGGTGTCATGTGATCCCCTTTTGTGACTTTCTGACCAGCAAAGTCAAGGGGGAATCACACCTAGCGACCATGTGATTCACTTAACAATTGCAGTGATTCATTTAACAACCGTGGCGAGGAAGGTCATAAAACAGAGCAAAATTCACTGAACAGAGTTTAGTTGCTCATTTTTTCCCCTCTTTTAAAGCTCAAAAGATGACCTTGAGAAAATCGGTCCTTTTATTCAAGTGTCCTTCTGCCTGGGCTGCGGTGGCCAGAGAAGAGGGAACAGCGTGATCTGCAGATCCTTTGGGGAGATCTTCAGGGATCAAGGAAGATTAAAGGCTCAGGAGAAACTCAGCGTTGTCATTTCTGGCGGCAGTGACAAAGACCCCAGACAACAGCTGCACACACGGAGACAGGGCTGAAGGGCGAGTTGTGTCGTTGCGTAGTTTTCTGCTCGCGAAATGCCTGAAGGATCTCTGCAGGATCAACTTTCTTTCCAAGTACGAGAACAGCGGAGAGGCAGTCCTTGGGTTACGACCACCACTGGGACCAGTTTCTAAACAAAGCAGTTGTTTATGACCTTTCCCGCTATGTTTGTTAAGCGAATCATATTGCAGTGGTTAAGTGAACCACGTAGTCGTTAAGTGAATCCAAGCGCCACCCATTGGCTTTGCTTGCTGGAAGCCAACTGGGAAGGTCTGAAATAGTGATCCAAGGCCGGTTGTCAAGTGCCTGAATATTGATCATGTGGGGGATTGCAATGGTCATAAGTGCGAGGACTGGGCAAAAGTCCCTTTTTTCAATGCCTTTGTAACCTGGAATGCTTGCTAAGCAAATGATTCTAAGAGGAGGACCCCCTGTCCTGCAGTTGCAATGCAAACTCCGCCCCTTTGTTGTGTGTGTGTGTGTGTTTGTGATGTCATAGTACCTGTACATCAAGGGGCGGGGCTTGAACTGTAAGAGCAGGATATTGTTTTCATTAGTTCTGCTCCTGTTTATATTTCTGCAAATAATGTCGTATTCATTTTAATGGGGAATGAGACCAGTCAAACACAAGTAGTCCTCGAATTATGACCACGGCTGAGCCCAACATTTCCGTCGTTAAGGGAGACATTTGTGAAGCGAGTTTTGCACCCTTTCACAACCTTTCTTTTCCTCAGTTACTAAGTGAGTTCCTGCGGCTGGTAACTTAGCAACACGGTTGTTAAGTGAATCCCTGCAGTTGTTTAGTTCAAGGCTTTTCAACCTTTTCATCCATTGTACCACTTTTAGGATATGGCAACATCTGAGTACCACCAGTCGCCTAGCAAGGTGTCAAAAACTTGATGACCCCCCCCCAAAAGTAAAAAAGTGATGAAGTACAGGTAGTCCTCGACTTACAACAGTTCGCTTAGTGACTGTTTGAAGTTATAATGACACTGAAAAAAGTGCCCCCCAAGCCACAGCCGAGCAAGACACCTGCCTGCCCACCTGGTGGCGCTCTTCCTCCTGTGTAAGGTTTTCATTGTTGTGAGCATTTCTGTTGAGGATTGACAGTGGGGGTGCGGTGGGGGGGTGTTTGGTTTTTATTCCCCCCCCCATCTGCTGGGTGGTTGCAGCAGGTTTTGGTCACTTCACATGACCCTGGGACACTATGACCGTCATAAATATGAATCAGTTGCCAAGCATCTGAATGTAAATCACAAGACCCTGGAGAGGCTGCAACAGTCCAGCTGATTGGCGCTTCTTCTGGGCTCAGCGGAAGCGCCAGGATGAGTGCTGAGCTCCAGCTGGAAAGGGGCACTGATCCTGGGGCTTCCGCTGAGCCCTGACAGCCCTGCAGCTCCAGCCGTCTCTCGCTCAGGCTTGTGCGGTGCTGCCACCGGTTCAGCCCATTCCCCTCCCTCACTATCACTTTTCTAGGATAGTCGCGTACCACCTGCCAGGTGCCAATGTACCACAGGTGGTACCCGTACCACTGGTTGAAAAGCCCTGATTTAGTTAGCGACACGGTCGTTAAGTGAATCTGGCTTCCCCATTGACTTTGCTCGTGAGAAGGTCTCAAAAGCAAAGTCAATGGGGAAGCCAGATTCACTTAACGACCGTGTCGCTAACTAAATCAGGGCTTTTCAACCAGTGGTACGGGTACCAAAAAGGGGATCACGTGACCCCGAGGGACCGCCACAGTCATAAATTGAGTCAGTTGCCCAGCATCTGGATTTTGATCATGTGACCATGAAGGGGAATGTTGCAATGGTCGTAAGTGTGAAAAACAGTCACTTTTTTCATTGCCATTGTAACTTAGAACAGTCACTAAATGAACTACCTGTATTTTAATGGGAAATGAGACACGTCAATTTTATGGATGTAATTTTTTGGGGGAATCTCCTCCATGAAAGTACATCTATAACATTAGTGTACATTTTAAATATATATATATTAAATATATATTTATTTTTTTCTATATTTGTTGGCAAGGGTTGCAGTGTCCTGATCCAGATTCACTTAACAACTATGTAATCTATTTAACAACTGCAGGGATTCACTTAACAACCATATTACTCACTTAACAACTGCAGGGATTCGTTGAACAATCACGGCAAAATTGGTCATAAAATGAGGCATGACTCGCTTAATAATTTATTTGTTTAGCAACGGAAATTGGGGTCCCAGTTGTGGACGATCTGCATGAACGTTTCAAATCAGGAAAAAAGGCTGTTTTTGTAAAATATCATGAAATGTGTGCCAGAGAGAAACACGTTGTCATTTTTATTATTATTTTTTGATTAAAGGAAAGAAAGAAAAAGTGCCAGTCCAAAACGGGATAAATTCCACGTATTTTAAATTTAGCCCTTAAATATCTAGGATTGCTTTTTCCAATACCTCAAAAGGTGTACACAATCCAAATTCCTTAAACATACTCAAGTAGAACATTTTGGGAGCATAACTCAGCCTCGTGATCCCTTTTTTAACTTGAAGAGATCTCCATATAAAGTTTCAGAAAGACACCCGTAATTCGGATTATCGAATTGTATTGTTCACAACCCCTTACATTTCCCCCCCATTTGCACAGGATTCACTAAGCAACTGGTCGTAAGTCAAGGAATACCTGTGTTAGCTAAGCATGTACAGGTAATCCTTGATTT
Organism: Crotalus tigris; assembly: GCF_016545835.1. NCBI lineage: Eukaryota > Metazoa > Chordata > Lepidosauria > Squamata > Viperidae > Crotalus > Crotalus tigris. The sequence continues at coordinate 936,103 of NW_024097821.1, forward strand.
ATGACCGAAATCGGGCCTAAAATTTATGTTTCTAAACAAAGAAACTTGCTAAGCGGGTTTGGCCCCATTTCACGCCGTTTCTCTCCACCATTGTTAATTTGAATCATTGTTAAGGTAGTTACGTGGTCATTAAATGAATCGGACTTCCCCTGCTCCAACACTGGAAGTCTTTAAGAAGAGACTGGACAGCCATTTGTCTGAAATGGTGTACGGTTTCCTGGCTGAGCAGGGGGTTGGACTAGATGACCTCCAAGGTCCCTTCCAATTTTATTATTATTGTTGTTGTTGTTGTTATTATTATTATTATTAACTTTGTTTGTCAGAAGGTCACAAAAGGGGATCACATGACCCCAGGACCGTCATAAATATGAGTCAGTTGCCGACTTCTGAATTTTGATCATGGGAATGCTGCAAAGGTCATAAGTCCCTTTTTTCAGTGATGTTGTAAATTTGAAGTGACTAAGCGAATCTTGTAAGCCGAGGACTATCTGTAAAATATCTGAGAAATCCAGGATATTTTTCAAAACAGCATTTAATAGTAATAATAACAACAACAATAATAATAATAATAACAATAACAATAATCATAATAATAGCAGTGATAATAATAGCAGTGATGATGATGATGATAATAATAATAATAATAATAATAATAATAATAATAATAATAATAATAATAATAATAATAATAATAATAATACGCCTATGCAAAGAAGCTGAAGAAACAGTGGACCACTTGGTAAGCTGTTGCAAGAAGATTGCACAAACTGATTACAAGCAGCGCATGACAAAGTAGCAACAATGGTGTATTGGAAGATCTGCAAAAAATATCATTTGCCTGTAAGCAAAAACTGGTGGGATCATAAAATAGAGAAAGTCATAGAAAATGATAAAATTAAACTGCTCTGGGACTTCAGAATTCACACAGACAAGTACCTGCAACATAACACCCCAGACTTAACAATTGTCGATAAGAAAGACAAAAAAGTCTGGATAGTGGACTTGGCAGTGCCTGGAGACAGCAGAATAGACGAGAAAGAACTGGAGAAGATAACAAAATACAAAGACCTACAAATAGAAATAGAAAGACTGTGGCAAAAGCAAGCAAGAGTAGTACCAATAGTCATAGGCTCCTTGGGTGCAATCCCAAAACAACTGGAGCATTACTTGAACACAATTGGCATTGACAAATTTGCTATTAGTCAATTGCAAAAGGCGGCCTTACTAGGAACTGCTTCCATCCTGCGACGATATCTGTAATACCATCAAACATCCACATCTGCCTATCCCAGGTCCTGGATAAGGACTCGATAGGTAGACAAAATGCCAAATCCAGTCTGAACATCTGGCTGACTGTGCGATGATCGATAATAATAATAATAATTAAAAAAACAGTGTTGGAAGGGACCTTGGAGGTCATCTAGCCCAACCCCCTGCTCAGGCAGGAAACCTTATACCATTTCAGACAAGTGGCTTTCAATCTTGCTCAAAAACGCTGCAGTTTGAAGTGTGTGTGTGTGTGTGGGGGTGTCTTTGTGCACATGGCCGAGATGGAACAAAGTCACCATGTTGTGACAAGGTTAAGTCTTGTGCTTGTTAACCCCGAGGAGCTAATCCCCCGGAGATTGTGCTGTGTCGCACACTGCTTTCCTCGCCGCCTAAAAGTTTGCACACTTGTTTTGATAGAGGCTTAGCTGCAACGCTTTGGGGTTAAGTCGCGTGACATCACTGCCGTTCTATTTCCGACAAGCACACACACAAACATGTTGTGTTGGGTTTTTTTTGCTGAACGGGGGTGGGTAGGAAGATGGAAAAATCTGATCACTCTCGGCTTTACACATTTGCTGGGCAGTTGTAGCAATGGACTGGATGATTGGAAAGTGTCTCTTTTTAGTGGACAAGAATATAATATAAAATCATAAAGCTGGAAGGGACCTTGGAGGTCATCTAGTCCAACCCGCCCTGCAGGAGCAGGAGATCTTGTACCATCCAGGTCAAATGCTGGTCCAGGCTATTTAAAAAAAAAAAACAGATGGGGAAGAACATCTCTGAGTTAACCATAATTTGGCAAGTTATCCAGGTCATGTGGGGACCTATAGATAATCCTCAAGTTACAAGCATTCGCTTAGTGACGATTTGAAATTACAACGGCACTGAAAAAGTGACTTATGTCCGTTTTTCGGACTTATGACCATCTCAGCCTCCCCGTGGTCATGTGAACAAAATTGAGGCGCTTGGCAACTGACTCACATTTATGACGGTCGCGGTGTCCTGGGGTCACGTGATCCCCTTTTGTGACCTTCTGACAAGCAAAGTCAGTAAGGGAAGCCAGATTCACTTAACTACCATGTTACTAACTTAACAACTGCAGTGATTCACTTAACAACCGTGGCAAGGAAGGTTGCAAAGTGAGGCAAAACTCACTTAGCAACTGTCTTGCTTAGCGATCAAAACTTTGGGCTCAGTCGTGGTCGTAGGTCGAGGACTTACCTATACTGGACACCACAGGCCTTTCCAGTCGCTCCAAGACAGGACACATAGTCCTCACCTTACGACGCCCCATGGATTTATTAAATTTGCAGCAATTCTCGGCAGCTTGCAGAATAAATGATGTTGGAAGCAAGATTTGAACCCAGCTCCCTTCATGACACATAACCACATTTCAGGTTGTCGTCAACCACGCCACATCCATGGCCGTTTGTGGTGACGTCCCATAGTCACGTTAACACAATTGATAACATTTTTGCCAGAAACCGCCTTGTGGTGAACAAGTCTGTTTAATGACTGTGGTGTTTGCTTAATGACCATGCAAAAAAATCACAAAATCAGGTCTGAATGCTTGGCAACCCACTTTCCGACCGTCATACCTTATGACCATCACTGTGCAGGTCAAAGATGGTCATTAACTTGAGGACTACATTTATTATAAAATATTAATCTGCTGATGGTGGCACTTTGATCATTGGTTTAAGACAGATTGATGGGCAGATGGAACAGGAAAATTTTTTTACTGGGTGGGGGGAAGATTTTCAGAAATCCTCTTTTTAGCCAGGTTGAACTCTGCCCTGAGTGGTTTTACAGGTGAGTCCTCGAATTACGACCACAACTGATTGCCAAATTTCCACTGTTAAGCAAGACAGTTATTGGAAACTAATCAAGGAGGGAAGCAACCTGGAATTAAGGAGAAACTTCCTAACAGGGACAGAAATTAACCAGTGGAACTGCTTGCCACCAGAAGTTGTGGGGGCTCCATCACTGGAGGTCTTTAAGAAGAGGCTGGACCGCTGGCATAGGTTGAGCGGGGGGGGGGGCTGGACTAGAAGACCTCCAAGGTCCCTTCCAGCTCTACTTTATTCTATAAAAGTGAGATTTGTCCTATTTTATGATCTTTCTTGCTGCAGTGGCTAAGCGAATCCCTGCAGTTGTTAAGTGAGTCACCCAGTTGTTAAGTGAATCTGGCTTCCTGCTTGTCAGAAGGTCGCCAAAGGGGATCAGCTGACCCGGAGACACTGCAAGCGTCATAAATATAAGTCAGTTGCCAAGCGTCCAAATTCTGATCACGTGGCCGTGGGGATGCTGCAATGGTCGTAAGTGTGAAAAACATTCCTAAGTCACTTTTTCCAGTTCTATTATAAATTTGGTCACTAAATGAATGGCATTAAGTCAAGGCCTAGCTGCAAATCAGTTGTTCGTTAGCTTTAACAGAATAACAGAATAAAACACTTGGAAGGGACTTTGGAGGTCTTCTAGTCCAGCCCCCTGCTCCAGCAGGACACCCTCCTCCTCCTCCTCCTAATAGCAGAATAGCAGAGCTGAAAGGGACCTTGAAGGTCTTCTAGTCCAGCCCTCTGTTCCAGCAGGAGGCCCTGTTCCATTTCAGACAAATGACTTAACCTCTTCTTGAGGACCTCCACCACAGAACAACAGAAGGGCCCTTGGAGGTCCTCTAAACCAGAGCTTTTCAACCAGTGGTACAGGTACCACCTGTGGTACATTGGCACCTGGCAGGTGGTACACGACCATCCTAGAAAAGGGGTAGTGGGGGAGGGGAATGAGCTGAACCGGTGGCAGCACCGCACAAGCCTGAGCGAGAGACGGCTGGAGCTGCAGGGCTGTCAGGGCTCAGCGGAAGCACCAGGATCAGCGCCAGGCTCCAGCTGGAGCTCGGCACTCATGCTGGTGCTTCTGCTGAGCCCTGAAGAAGCACCAATCAGCTGGAAAGCAGCACTGATCCTGGTGCTTCTGCTGAGCCCAGAAGCGCCGATCAGCTGGACTGTTGCAGCCTCTCCAGGGTCTTGTGATTTACATTCTGATGCTTGGCAACCAATATTTATGACGGTCACAGTGTCCCAGGGTCATGTGAAGTGACCAAAACCTGCTGCAACCACCCAGCAGATGGGGGGGGGGAAATAAAAACCAAACACCCCCCACCCCACCCCCGCTGCCAATTCTCAACAGAAATGCTCACAACAATGAAAACCTCGGACAGGAGGAAGAGTGCCGCCGGGCAGGCAGGCAGGTGTCTTGCTTGGCTGTGGCTTGGGGGGCACTTTTTTCAGTGCCATTGTAACTTCTATGAGTCACTAAGCAAACTGTTGCAAGTCAACAGTTGTACTTTATCACTTTTTTCCTTTTTGGTCATCAAGTTTTTGACCCCTTGCTAGGCGACCGGTGGTACTCGGATATTGCCATATCCTAAAAGTGGCGCAATGGGTGAAAAGGTTGAAAAGCCCTGGACTAGTTCAACCCCCTGCCCAGGCAGGAAACCCTCCACCATTCCAGGCAAAGGTGCCCCAGTCTCTTCTTTATTCAAATCCTATTTGCCCCCCTCCCAAGAAAACAACCCTTGTCTCTCCTTCCCACAGTCTGGGTTTCCCTCTTGACCCTAGGCCAAACGTGGTTGGGCCGCATCTGTGGGCGACCGGACAGAGATCTCCCTCCCTCCGCCCCTCTGAAGTATGCGCATTGTCAGTTATTATAGAGGGAGTAACACACACCCATCGTCGGCCAGTGAGCTCATGCGTTCCTTGGGTTCTCCAACAAAAGCAATTAATTAAATCGCTCTGCCGTTTCTGCTCCACCTCAAAATCCAGTTTCCCGTGGCTCTATCTTGGAAGACGGTTTCTTGAGGTTGTCTGGGATGACCACGATGGCAAGGTGGGGAGCGTGCACACCCCACAGTGGAAGAGGGGAAAAAATGTCCGTGGTCAGTGAGGATGGTCCTCCTGCTCCTAGCGGAAACCACACCACAATGCTTTGCCGACGGGATGGAAACAGGGTGGAAATGTGACCGAACCACAGAAAAAGGGCATTGTGATGGTGTGTGCTATGCACTTGGCGCAGGGTCTAAGAGCAAGGAATGTCTGCTGGTAACGAAGATGGATGGAGCCAGAGGTGGGGGGGGGATGTGGGGGGGGTGGAGGGAATTCGTCTGGGGGGGGGGGTTGGGGCTGGCTTGGAGTCAGGGCAGTGACTCACTGGCGATTTACGTCCAGTCTGAACGAAGGAGTAAAGGAGAAATGGAGGAATAAGGAGAAGGGAGGGAAGGAGGAGGTAAAAGAAAAAAGAAAGAGAAGAAAAGAAAGACAAAAGAAAGGAAGGAGGAAGTAGAGGGAGGGAGGAAAGAAGGAAGAGAGGGAAAGGGAAGGAGGGAGGGAAGGGGAGAGGAGGGGAGAGGAGGAGAGGAGGGGAGAAGAAAGGAAGGAAAAGGAAGAAATAAAAAGAAAGAAGAGGGAAGGAGGAAAATAGAAAAAAGAAAGGAAGGAAAGAAAGAAGAAGGAAGGAAGGAAGGAAGGAAGGAAGGAAGGAAGGAAGGAAGGAAGGAAGGAAGGAAGGAAGGAAGGAAGGAAGGAAGGAAGGACAACTCTGACTGGCAGACCTACAGCTTGTCCTCCAGGAACTTTTCATTTTGGAAAGCTAGAGTATTAGTTTCTAAACTAGTGTTTCTCAAGTGAAGCAAATTTAAGATGCGAGGACTTCAACTTCCAGAATTCCATCCATCCCTCCATCCATCCATATCTATCTATCTGTCTGTCCATCCATCCATCCATCCATTTATTCCTCCCTCTCTCTCTACACACAAGCACACACAGACAAACTAAAAGTTGACACCATTTTAATGGTACATAGCCAAACACCTTACATCAGTTGGGTGATTAGGTTTTGCTTAGTACCCTTTGAGTCTTGCTACTCACCATCCAAGTGACATGGATGGATGGATGGATGATTGAATGGATGGATGGGTGGGTGGATGGATGGATAGATGAATGATTGGATGGATGGATGATTGGATGGATGGATGGATGTGTGGATGGATGGATAGATAGATGAATGAATGATTGGCTGGATGGATGGCCAGATGGATAAATGAATGTTTGAATAGATGGATGGATGGATGGATGGATGGATGGATGGATAAGAAAGTAAAGAATTCTGGGAATTGAAATCCACAAGTCTTAAAATCACCAAAATTGGATATCTCTGAGATAGAGGAATTCTACTGGGGGCAATTACAATAGAATAGAATGGAATGGAATGGAATAGCCAGATCATAGAATAGAATAGAATAGAATAGAATAGAATAGAATAGAATAGAATAGAATAGAATAGAATATACGGAATGGAAACAAAAGAATAGAATAGAATAGAATAGAATAGAATAGAATAGAATAGAATAGAATGGAATGGAATGGAATGGAATGGAATGGAATGGAATAGAATAGAATAGAATAGAATAGAATAGAATAGAATAGAATAATAACTATATTGTCACTTTGAATGTACACTAATCGGCATACATTAAAATGAAATTTCATTGCATGCCGCTCTCAAAGTTGTCCTGTTGTTCGGATGTACTCCTTGTTCCAAACCTATTTTAGACACAGGTTAAAGAAAAACATTATCCTTATGGCTTTGTTGTCCTCTTCTCACGATTCTGCTTCGTTGGTCCTTTACCTGCTCACGGAAAAAAAATCTATCCAGGGCTTGGTGACTTGATCTGGAAGGAAAGTTTAAAGCTTCCCACACGGTCACTGTTGCGGCCACATGAGGAGACGTCTGGGATCTCCAGCTGTGGTCTGTGGACAACATCTTGGCCGTTGACCTTATAAATTTGAGATCATTTTGGTCATCCCTACGTTGCATTGTTCATTTCCTCTGTTCCGCTCACTGCAAATTTTCCAGCCTGGTGAAGCCCTGGAGATCTGAGAAAACAAGAGACAAAATTTTCCACAAAAGTTGTAGCTGGCCTGCAAAGGCTTCCCTAAAAATGGAGGCTGCCGTTGCTTCTGGATTGCGGCCGGTGTGATGAATATCATTTTGGATGCGCTGTGTTGTGAGACATTTTTTTTTAGAGAAGAAAGAGAAAAGAAGAATGAAGCACTGGTGGATTGCGGTTCTTTGTTGCATTTAATAAAAATATTTACATTAAGATGATTAAAAAGAACAAAGGGTTTCCGTCCTTTATTATGGGCCATGAGGAGTAGGTAGTCCTCAGCTTACAACCACAGTTGAGCCCCAAATTTCCGTTGCTAAGCGAGACATCTGTTAAGTGAGTTTTGCCCCGTTTTACGACCTTCCTTGCCACAGTGGTTAAGTGAATCACTGCAGTTGTTAAGTGAGTCACATGGTTGTTAAGTGAATCTGGCTTCCCCCATTGATTTTGCTAATCAGATGGTCACTAAAGGGGATCACGACCGTCGTAAATAGGAGTTAGTTGCCAAACGTCTGAATTTGGGTTTGTCCTAAGTGACTCTTTTCAGTGCTGCTGTAAGTGAATGGTCACTAAACGAACCGTTGTAAGTGGAGGACTGCTTGTATTCCCCATCTGAGTTGGAGGGGGATCTCCATTTAGCAACAGCTCTTAGACCAGTGGTTCTCAACCTTTTTAATGCCGCGATCCCCAACCGGTCGTAAGTCGAGGACTTTCCCTGTCCGGGAGCGCTGCGCATGCGTGGTGCCGCCCCCTGCGCCGGCTGAGGCGTAGCTGGCAAGGGGCAGAGACGGCGCAGGGCAACCACCAGCTGGGCCACCAGCTGGCCCAGCCCAAGGGAGGTAAGGCACCCCCGGGCCCCACATGCACCAGCAACCCTCCCTGCGCCCGCGGGCCTCCCACCTCCCACCCTTGGCCCTCTTTTACTTCCATTTTTAGTAGTTGCTCAGCAGGGAGGGGTGGAAACTTCCAGACAGCTCGCCTTCACTGCAGACAACTTGCAGCACCGTTTGCAGAATGGGACTTTTGGCGGGCTCAGCAGGCAGAGACAGCCTGGACAATTCCTATTGGCTTTTGAAAGCCAATAGAATTAGACTCTATTCAAGAGAGTCTATTCTATTGGCTTTTAAAAGCCAATAGAATAAAAGGGAGGAACACAGCTAAGGAAAAGGGGGGAAAAAATGGCGGACTATGTTGTTTGGCGACCCCAGTGAAATGGTCGTTCGACCCCAAATGGGATCCCGACCCACAGGTGGAGAACCACTGACTTAGACTTATATACCGTTTCATAGCGCTCTGCAAGGGCTTCACAGAGGGAATCAGCCATTTATACAATGGAAAGGGAAAATTCTCTTTTGGGTCCAGACAAACTGGAATTTCCTTTCTTTCTTCCTCCCTCCCTCCCTCCCTCCTTCCCTCCCTTCCTCCCTCATCTTCCTCCCTCCCTTCCTTCCTTCCTTCTTTCCTCCCTCCCTTCCTTCCTTCCTCTCTCCCTCCCTCCCTCCGTTCCTTCCTTCCTCCCTCATCTTTCTCCCTTCCTTCCTCCCTCCCTCCCTTCTTTCCTTCCTCTCTCCCTCGCTCCCTCCCTCCCTCCTTCCCTCCCTCCCTTCCTTCCTTCCTCCCTTCCTTCCTTCCTTCCTTCCTCTCCCTCCCTCCCTCCCTTCCTTCCCCTCCCTCCCTCTCCCTCCCTCCCTTCTTCCTTCCTTCCTCCCTCCCTCCCTCCCACCCTCTCTCCCTCCCTCCCTCCTTTCTTCCTCCTCCCTCATCTTCCTCCCTCCCTCCCTCCCTTCTTCTCTCCTTCGCTCCCTCCCTCCTTCCCTCCCTCCCTTCCTTCCTCCCTTCCTTCCTTCCTCTCCCTCCCTCCATCCCTTCCTTCCTTCCTTCCTTCCTTCCTTCCTTCCTTCCTCCCTGCTTCTCTCCCTCCCTAACTCTTTCCCACCCTCCTTTCTTCCTCCCTCCCCCCTTCTTCCTTCCTTCCTTCCTTCCTTCCTTCCTTCCTTCCTTCCTTCCTTCCTTCCTTCCTTCCTTCCTCCCTCCCTCCTTCCCTCTCTCTCTCCCTCCCTTCCTTTCTCCCTCCTTTCCTTCATTTCTTACTTCCTTCCTCCCTCCCTCCCTTCCTTCCTCCCTTATTTTCCTCCCTCCCTTCTTTTGGGCCAGGGGTCTGCAACTGTTTGGAGCTGAGCCCTGCCAGTGGCTGGTGGGCATACATGTGCAGGCAGCTGCGTTTGTGTGAGCGACAGGCGCACGTGCCTGCTGCTTGCACAAAAGGAATTGCGCACACTCACACATGCACCTGCCACTCACACAGAACCATCCTCTCCCCCCCTCCCCCTGCCAGGCCACCAAGCCAGAGAGCTTGGGGGCGGCTGTTTCAGGCCAGTCACTGGGGGACAGGGAGTTCTAGAACCGCCTTGGGTGGAAGCCAGCTGGCTGAGCTGTCTCTCAGTCTAGCCTACCTCTCAGGGTTGTCGTTTCGAGGAAAATAGGGGGAGGAAGATGTTTTGGATACGTTCGCCACGTTGAGTTATTTGTAAAATAATAATAATAATAAAGGCGGGATACTAATGAAGATATAAAATCCGTGTGTTCCAAGCCACAAATTAGTCAACCATCTTTTAGCTCTGAATGTGGTGTAAATCCAACAATTTCCTCCCCCCCCCCGAACTGCTGCATTTTTTCTCTGGCTTTTTTCTAAGGTGGGTGGAAAAAATTAAAAATAAAAAAGATGGAAAGGCTTCAAGAATTCCACCACTGCAAAGTGAGAACATTAAAGCAGCAGAGGCAGCAGACGGAGAAAGACTTGAAAAATGGAATAACCTCCACCCAGTCCCGGTGGGATTTGTCCCTCAGATTAATGCTGGGTCATCACCTATTGAAAAAGTTCAGCCTTCGGGGGGGGGGGGGAAATAGGAAAAGTTTCCTTTATTTGTTTTTTTTAAAAAAAAGAATTAAAATTTTTTTAACGGAGACAAAGATCACAATTGCTGGCTGAATTGGAGCTATGAAATGTGTCTGGAATTTGAGGTTGTTTCCGTAAGATGGCATGGGGAGGGAGGTGGAAAACCAGAAACAATCTAGGTTAAAACTGATCCTAGACATCAACATAGAACCCCAGGGCTGGGAAGGACATGTGAGGTCATCTAGTCCAACCCTCTACCCAAGCTAGAAATTCTTATCCTATCCTGGACAAACAGTTGTCAATCTTTTGGGTTTTTTAAATCTCCAGTGATGGAGGACCCACAACTTGGAAAAGCAAGGTGTTTCATTGGTTAATTGTTCTCACTGTCAGGAAATTCCTCCTTAGTTCTAGGTTGAATCTCTCTCTGACCATCTTCCTTCCTTCCTTCCTTCCTTCCTTCCTTCCTTCCTTCCTTCCTTCCTTCCTTCCTTCCTTCCTTCCTTCCTTCCTTCCTTCTTCCCTCCCTCCCTCCCTCCTTCCTTCCACCTTCCCTCTTTCCTTCCTTCCTCCCTCCCTCCCCCTTCCATCTTCCCTCTCACTCCTCCCTTCCTCCCTTCCATCTTCCCTCTCTCCTTCCTTCCTTCCTCCGACCCTCCCTTCCTCCCTTCCTTCCTCCTTCCCTTCCATCTTCTCTCTCCCCCTTCCATCTTCCCTCTCTCCTTCCTTCCTTCCCCCTTCCATCTTCCCTCCCTTCCTTCCTTCCACCTTCCCTCTTTCCTTTTCCTTCTTTCCTTCCTTCCTTCCATCTTCCCTCCTTCCTCCCTCCCTCTTTCTCTTTATTCTTCCAGGTTTCCTTCACCAATGTGCGACTCACTTAACACCTGCCTCCCTTAGCAACAGAAATCCTGTTCCCAGTTGTGGTCATAAGTCAAGGATTACCTGTATATTGGAACAAGCTCTCCTTCCGATTTAAAGGACATATAGGTTAAAGAGCCAATTTGATTTACTGGTTAAGGCACCAAGCTAGAAACCAGGAGAGGGTGAATTCTAGTCCCGCCTTAGGCACTAAAGCCAGTTAGGTGACTTTGGGCCAATCACCAGGAGATGGTGAGTTCTAGTCCCGCCTTAGGCATGAAAGCTGGCTGGGATAGTTTGGGCCAATCATCAGGAGATGGTGAGTTTTAGTCCTGCCTTAGGCATGAAAGCCGGCTCAGTTAGTTTGGGCCAATCACCAGGAGACAGGGAGTTCTAGTCCCGCCTTATGCATGAAAGCTGGCTGGGATAGTTTGGGCCAATCACCAGGAGACAGGAAGTTCTAGTTCCGCCTTACGCATGAAAGCTGGCTGGGATAGTTTGGGCCAATCACCAGGAGACAGGAAGTTCTAGTCCCGCCTTATGCATGAAAGCTGGCTGGGATAGTTTGGGCCAATCACCAGGAGACAGGAAGTTCTAGTCCCGCCTTACGCATGAAAGCTGGCTGGGATAGTTTGGGCCAATCACCAGGAGATGGGGAGTTCTAGTCCCGCCTTAGCCATGACCAGGATAACTTTGAGTCAGTCCTCTCTCTCGGCCCAGCCTACCTCATGGGGTTGTCGTTATGAGGGAAATAGGAGGAAGATGTTTCAAATATGTTCACCCCTAGAGTGACTTGTAAAAGAAAATAAATAAATAAAGGCGGGATACAAATTAAATAAACGAACAAATAAGTCAATACATCGGGCTCATACTTTTTATTTATATCTCAGACTACAGCTCCAGCAAGCCTGCTCTCCAAGGGATGATGGATCTTGGAGTCTAACTGATCCAGAAGTCACCTTCTTGGGAAATCTTTAGCAGATCCTGTCCTTCCAGCTCCCAGTATCTGCAAAATAGATTATTTTCTGCTCTGGGGGGATCCCTCAAAGATAAATCATGTTGAAAGGGGAAAAAAAGAGAATCTGGCAGCCCTCAATTAAATAAGGAACAGCTGTTCTTCCACCAGCAACCAATTAGGGAGCCTTATTTTTAAATGCACCAAAGCCTCCTTAATGCACAATAATTTGTCGCCAGTTTGCAAACCTTGCTCTCTTTCTATTTTGCCCCCCCCTCCAAAATGTATTTTCTAAAGATCTGCACAGAATGGGAGGGGGGGGGAGAAGAAAGAAAGAATACAGATTGATCCAGGAAATTAAAGTTAACATTAAAGAATTGATTAAAATGTTTAAAATTAAAATGGAAGAATCCGCTGTTCGCGTGATTACAGTACAATAATTTACCCATAACCCTCCAGGCCTGTGTATGCAAATTTCAGGGTGCGTTTCTCCATCCCATTTTGGCACCTACCACGTTGCAGGTACTCCTTGACTTACAACCTTTCGTTTAGCGACCGTTCGAAATTACAAGGTATCAAGGTTATTGCTTTTAATTTGGAAATAAACAAACAATGGCAAAAGTCGCTGAGCTTTTATACAGAAGCACAGAGGGGGCTGGTATGAATTTTGTGTTGTATGTTTGTAAGCATAGTGGATCTCTCTCTCTCTCTCTCTCTCTCTCTCTCTCTCTCTCTCTCCCATTGTCTCTCTCCTTCTCTCTCCACCCCATTCTCTCTCTCTCTCTCTCTCTCTCTCTCTCTCACACACACACACACACACACACACATTCTCTCTCTCTCTCTCTCATTCTCTCTCTCTTTTTCTCTCTCTTTCTCTCTCTCTCTCATTGTCTATCTCCTTCTCTCTCTCCCATTCTCTCTCTCTTCTCTCCCATTCTCTGTCTTCTCTCCCCATTCTCTCTCTCTCTCCCATTCTCTCCTTCTCTCTCTTCTCTCTCTGCCATTCTCTCTCCTGTCTCCCATTCTCTATCTCCTTCTCTCTCCCCCCATTCTCTCTCATTTTCTCTCTCTCATTCTCTATCTCTTTCTCTCTCTTTCTCTCTCTCATTGTCTATCTCCTTCTCTCTCCCCCGTTCTCTCTCTCCTCTCTCCCATTCTTATCTTCTCTCCCCATTCTGTCTCTCTCTCCCATTCTCTCTCTCCTCTCTCTCCCATTCTCTCTCCTTCTCTATCTTCTCTCTCTGCCATTCTCTCTCCTGTCTCCCATTCTCTATCTCCTTCTCTCTCCCCCCATTCTCTCTCTTGTTCTCTCTCTCCTTCTCTCTCTCTCTTCTCTCCATTCTTATTTATTCATGTTCTCTCTCATTGTCTTTCTTTCTCATTGCTTCATTCTCCCTTACTCTCTCCCCATTCTCTCTCCCTCCCATTCTCTTTCTCATTCTTTCTCTCCTTATTCACTCATTTTCTCACATTCTGCCTTTTACATTTTTTCTCTCATCTTCTCTCTCCATCCTCTCTCTTTCGTTCTCTCATTCTCTTTCTCATTCTCTTATTTTCTCATTCTTTCCTCTTCTGTCTCATTTTTTCAACCTCTCTCATTTTTCTTTTTCTCGTTCTCCCTCATTTTTCTTTCTTTCTCTTTCTCTCTCTCTTTCTCTCTCTCAATCACTCTATTTCTCATTCTCTCTCTTTTTTTCTCTCTCATTCTCTCTCTCTCTCTCTCTCTCTCTCTGGAATGTAACTGATTAGTTAAAGGGGAGCCTATTTTGGCCAGATCTCCTGGAATGAAATGCAGACTTTCTAATTTGGGGTAGGGGGATTATACCTCAATTTTCAATAACACCCAACAGTAATGGGGAAATTCCTCCCCTCACCAACAATTTTCTCTAGCAAGAAGAGTTTATATACTAATTTCACAAGCCCACTCTCCTCCCAAAAATTATTTGGATTTTCAGAGAGACAGTTAATACAACTTGATACATAAGTTAGTTCGACATAAATGTAGTCCTCGACTTACGACTATAATTGAGCCCAAATTTTCCATTGTTAGGTGAGACACTTGGTAAGTGAGTTTTGCCCCATTTTACAACCTTCCTTGCCAGAGCGAATCACTGCAATTCTTAAGTTAGTCCCGTAATTGTTAAGTGATTCTGGCTTCTCCCCATTAACTTTGCTTGTCTGAAGTTCGCAAAAGGGGATCATGTCACCCGAAGACACTGCGACCGTCATAACTATGAGGCAGTTATTTGATCCCATGACCATGAGTTGAAGTCCTTCCCTCTTAAAGCATGCCGGCTGGAGGATTCTGGAAGCTGAAGTCCAACCCTCTTCAAGCATGCCGGCTGGAGGATTCTGGGAGTTGGAGTCCAATCCTCTTAAAGCATGCCGGCTAGGGGATTCTGGGAGCTGAAGTCCAACCCTCTTAAAGCATGCCGGCTAGGGGATTCTGGGAGCTGAAGTCCAACCCTCTTAAAGCATGCCGGCTAGGGGATTCTGGGAGCTGAAGTCCAGCCCTCTTAAAGCATGCCGGCTAGGGGATTCTGGGAGCTGAAGTCCAACCCTCTTAAAGCATGCCGGCTGGGGGATTCTGGGAGCTGAAGTCCAACCCTCTTAAAGCATGCCGGCTAGGGGATTCTGGGAGCTGAAGTCCAACCCTCTTAAAGCATGCCGGCTAGGGGATTCTGGGAGCTGAAGTCCAGCCCTCTTAAAGCATGCCGGCTGGGGGATTCTGGGAGTTGGAGTCCAACCCTCTTCAAGCATGCCGGCTGGAGGATTCTGGGAGTTGGAGTCCAACCCTCTTAAAGCATGCTGGCTGGGGGATTCTGGGAGTTGAAATCCAGCCCTCTTAAAGCATGCCGGCTGAGGGATTCTGGGAGTTTGAGTCCACCCCTCTTCAAGCATGCCGGCTGGGGGATTCTGGGAGTTTGAGTCCACCCCTCTTCAAACATGCCGGCTGGGGGATTCTGGGAGCTGAAGCCCACCCCTCTTAAAGCATATCGGCTGGGGGATTCTGGGAGTTGAAGTCCTCCCCTCTTGAAGCGCCAAGGTGGAGGACCCCTGTCACAGATCAAGGGAAGGCCGCGTGATCAGCAGAGCAGCCCCGATGGGGTTGTCTGTCAGCAGGGTCTGGCCTTCTCGTGTGTCGTGGTGACTCTCGCATCGTCTGAACATCGCCGTTCTTCAAAGCGGATCCCGCTGGAGCACACGCTGTCCTCCGCTATCGCCCACAGGATCTGCTAATAAAAGCCAGAGCTACAGATGGAGGCAATTACTTCTGCTGTGATGCTCAGCCAGGGATGCTGTCTGAATTTGCTCAGGGCACACCGCTCCGAATGTGTCACACGAGCAAAGAGCAGATGCTCTGGGGGGGGGAGAACGGGGTTTGACGCTGCCTCTGAGATAGGCTGGGAGGAGAAAAGAGGGGAGGGAAGGATTAAAGGAGAGAGAAAAGAAGGTAGTGCAAGACGGGGATCCTCATGGTGTAATATTTACTATTACAGAGCAATTTGGTATAGTGGTTGAAGACACCCTACTAGAAATTAGGAGATGGTGAATTCTAGTGCAGTGGTTCTCAACCTGTGGGTCGGGACCCCATTTGGGGTCGAACGACCATTTCATGGGGGTCGCCAAACAAGGCTGTCCGCCATTTCCCCCCCCTTTTCTTTGGCCATGCCCCTGGCACCCGGTGATGTATAAGTGGTTGGGGGTCACCACAACATGGAGAACAGTATTATGGGGTCGTGGCATTAGAAAGGTTGAGAACCACTGGTCTAGTGACACGTTAGGCATGAAAGCCAGCTGAGTGACTTTGGGCCCGTCACCAGGAGACGGTGAGTTCTAGTTCCGCCTTAAGCATGAAAGCTCTCTGGTGACTTTGGGCCCATCACCAACAGAAGGTGAGTTCTAGTTCTGCCTTAGATATAAAAGCCAAGTGGGTGACTTCGGGCCCGTCACCAGGAGACGGTGAATTCTAGTCCTGCCTTATGTATGAAAACTGGCTGGATGACTTTGGGCCAATTACCAGGAGACGGTGAATTCTAGTCCTGCCTTAGCCATGAAAGCTGCCTGGGTGACTTTGGGCCAATCACTAGGAGATGGTGAGTTCTAGTCCCGCCTTAGGCATAAAAGCCGGCTGGGTGACTTTGGACCAATCACCAGGAGATGGGGAGTTCTAGTCCCGCCTTAGGCATAAAAGCCAGCTGGGTGACTTTGGACCAATGACCAGGAGACTGGGAGTTCTAGTCTCACCTTAGGCATGAAAGCTATCTGAGTGACTTTGGGCCAATCACCAGGAGATGCGGAGTTCTAGTCCCACCTTAGGCTTGAATGCTGGCTGGATGACTTTGGGCCCATAACCAGGAGGCAGTGAGTTCTAGTCCTACCTTAGGTATGAAAGCCAACTGGGTAACTTTGGAACTAGAACTCACCATCTCCTGGTGATTGGCCCAAACTCCCCCAAGCCAGGTTTCGTGCCCAAGGCGGGACTAGAACTCACCATCTCCCAGTTTCTAGACCAGCACCCAACTGGGTCTCCTGCCATATTTTTCATCTTCCCCACCCCCTCTACATGACTGTCCACTATGATGCCACGTTCCTTCCAGGTTTTGTATCTCAGAAACAATTGATCTAAATGTTGTGGACTTTTATTCTCTGTCTTGATATCCCGTTAAGTGTGAACTGCACCTACGGCTGGGATCTCCATCTGTTCTCCTGCTGTTCTGCACCACTGTGTACAGACACATGTGTTACCCTTCGTTGTGTGTTTCCAGGAACGTCCGTTGGTGCTCCAGCTGGCTGGTCCTGTTGCTTTCTTTCATTTTCCCATGCTCGGTCCTCAAAGCTTTACACCAGCTTGTAAATAAACACAGCAACCCACACAATCCCTTCTGCTCCCCAAACAGCTGTTTTCCATTTCGTGTTGTGCAACAAGCTGCAAAAATGTTGTGGATCAAAGTTGCCCCCCCCCCGTTCAATGCCCTCTCGGCAAGGCTTTTAATCAAGGCGCATCTGGACTGCATCGCCAGGCGCTGTGTGACGTGCTGAGGCAATGACTTGGCCATTAAGAGACCTTGCCTCAATTCACTGCAGGTAGTCCTTGACTTATGACCGCAATCGTGCCCCAAATTTCTGTTGCTAACTGAGACATTCATTAAGTGAGTTTGGCCCCATTTTTTGCTACTGTTGTTAAGTGAATCACTGCAGTTGTTAAGTGAGTCACATGGCTGTTAAGTGAATCTGGCTTCCCCATTGACTTTCCTTGACGGAAGGTCACAAAAGCGGATCACACAACCCCGGGGACACTGCAGCTGTCATAAATGTGAATCAGTTGCCGAGCGTCTGAATTTTAATCACGGGGATTTTGCAACGATCCTAAGTGTGAAAAATGGTCATAAGTTACTTTTTTTCAGTGCTATTTTAACTTTGGACTGTCACTAAATGTTGTAAGTCGAGGACTGCCTGTATTATAAGAAAATCTTACAAAAATTATATATATATATATATATATATGTTTTCTGAGGTTTTCGCAGGTGTTTGTATGTAGGTCTTTGGTTGTTCAGGTTTTCTCCCGTGTAAAATTGGAAGTGTCTTGGCGACGTTTCGACGAAGTCCCATTCGTCACCTTCAGGCTGGTGTTTTCAGCTTCGTGCTTCGAGGAGCAATGTGTGGTCTTCGTGCTGCTCGAAGCACGAAGCTGAAAACACCAGCCTGAAGATGACGAATGGGACTTCGTCAAAACGTCGCCAAGACACTTCCAATTTTACGCGGGAGAAAACCCGAACAACCAAAGACCTACATACATACATACATACATACATACATACATACATATATATTTGTTTTCTGAGGTTTTCGCGGGTATTTGTATGTAGGTCTTTGGTTGTTCAGGTTTTCTCCCGCGTAAAATTGGAAGTGTCTTGGCGACGTTTCGACGAAGTCCCATTCGTCACCTTCAGGCTGGTGTTTTCAGCTTCGTGCTTCGAGGAGCAATGTGTGGTCTTCGTGCTGCTCGAAGCACGAAGCTGAAAACACCAGCCTGAAGATGACGAATGGGACTTCGTCGAAACGTCGCCAAGACACTTTCAATTTTACGCGGGAGAAAACCCGAACAACCAAAGACCTACATATATATATATATATATATATATATATATATATATATATATATATATATATATGTTGTGATTGTGAGATTGTATAGTTAGCCCTCAACATTTGACCAAGGCGGGATCAAGATGTCCGTTGCTAAGCAAGGCAATGATTAAATGAGCCTCATCCAGTTTTGCAAGCTTTTTTTTGCCACCGTTGCTAAGCAAATTATTTTTGTTGGTAAGTGAGTCATGTTGTTAAGTGAATCTTCTCTTATTGACTTATTGCAAGCCGGCTGGGAAGGTCACAAAGAGTGATCTCATGGCCATGGGGGTGATGTGGCCATTGTAAATACATGAGAAATTGTTGAGCCTCCAAATTTGATCATGTGACCATGGGGATGCTGCGACGGCCATAAATGCGAGGACCAGTCATAAATCCCTTTTGCAGTGCTCTTATAACTTCAAATGATCTTTAAAAGAATGATTGTGGGTCAAGGACTGTCTATGTAAATTTGTTTTTATCTGCTGCTGAACTGCAAAGACTTCCTCCGAGAAAACATAAAGCTGGATAAAATCTCCAGATTGAATGCTATAATTTCAGTCTTAAATGATGAATTGTCCAGGAATAATTCACAGATTAGAGGGATAATCCTAGGGTCTGAATGACAGTTTATTACCCCCTTGCATTTCAGCAGATCTCAGGAGGACGAGAATAAAAATTAGCTCTAGTGGGCTAAATGGAGACATAAAAAATGAGATGATAGTCAAGACTCTTTTTTTTAAAAAAATGATCTGCCTAATCACCTGATTAAAATCTGTGATTTTGCATTTTGGGGCCATTTTGCATGTGCAGTTTTTAAGTATAGGACGTAACCCAGTGTTTGAAGAGATGTGGACTTCATTTCCCAGAATTCCCAAGCTAGTGTGTTGTATTTAACTAAGATCTAATCTATTTTAAATATTATGTATCTTTCTGTCCATCTATGCATCCATCCATACATCTTAGTAACTTTCTGCCTATCCTATCTAATCCTGTGTATATTTCTGCCATCTAATTTGATCTAATAATAATATAATATAATATAATATAATATAATAATACAATACAATACTACACTACACTACAATACAATACACTACACTACACTACACTACAATACAATATAATATAATATAATATATCTATCTGTCCCTCCCTCCCTCCATCTTATCTCCTGCCTATCCTATTTACTTTATTTAATCTATTCTATTTATATTTCTGACTACTTATCTATGTTATCTAGATAGATAAGTTATCTAATATATTTAGATATATTAAATATATCTAATATATTTAATATTTCTCTCTCTCTATCATCAATCTATCATCTATCTATCATCTATCTATCATCTATCTATCTATCTATCTATCTATCTATCTATCTATCTATCTATCTATCTATCATTTTTCCATCCATCCATCCATCCATCCATATCTCTCTGCCTATTGTATTTAAATCTATTCTATGTACATTTCTGCCTGTTTTCTATCTAATCTAAATCTAATATAATCTAATCCCCTTCTCTGTCTCTCTGAAAAGAAATACAATTACATACATACATACATACATACATACATATACATACATACATACATCTATTTGCATTCTTTCTCTTTTTTCCCTCATTGTTTTATTTCTCCTCCCCCCCCACCTCCGTTTTATTAAATAAAGGTAAAAACATGGGAAAACAGAAACAGTTCTCCACCCGTTTTGGCAAAGGACATGAAACAGGAGAATTATTATATAACAGAAAACATCCCTCCACAGCATCAGCCGGAGCAGAGGATGCAATGGATCAGAGACACAAAAGTCAGGGTTTCTTCTACTTATTCCTCAAATCTAAGATTGTTTTTAATGGTTCGAAAAAAATGACCCATTCTTTTTAAAAAAAAAAAAAAAACAACCCACATTTTATGCAAATTTCCTGATCCGTATTATAGCTCAATGAATCCACGAATGTTCACATATAACGCTAAGACTTGTGTGACCCACAAGTTGGGAAGAACAAATGAATACAGATATTCTTTCAACATACGACTGCAATTGAGCCCAAAATTTATGTTGTTAAGTGAGACAGTTGTTCAGTGAATTTTGCCCCACTTTACGACCATCCTTGCCAAAGTGAATCATTACAGTTGTTAAGTTGGTAACACGGTTGTTAAGTGAACTTGGCTCCCCCCATTGACTTTGCTTGTCAGAAGGTCGCAAAAGGGGATCACATGACCCCGGGACACTGCGACCGTCGTAAGTATGAGTCAGTTGCCAAGTGTCCGAATTTTGATCACGTGGCCCTGGGACGCTGCAACGGTCGTAAGCATGAAAAATGGCCCTAAGTCATATTTTCAGTTCGGTTGCAACTTCAAATGGTCACTAAATGAATGGTTGTAAGTCGAGAACTGGCTGTATATGAAAAGCTAGTAGTTTCAAAGAGCCTCCAGGGTTAAAGACAGACCTGGGTAAACAGAATGCAATAACTGTGATAATAGAATTTGTGCCGCTTGATAAGTTGATTTATAAACTTAGACAGACATCTGGAATCCAAAATGTCAAGAGATCTGGAGAATTGCAAATTTAGTAATAAACTCTTCCACTTTTAGTCCAAGGAAGGGGGCAGGGTGGCCTTCAAATCATCATGAATTAAGGAGTTTCGATCTTAAAGCCCGGCTGGCTGGGGGATTCTGGGAGGGGAAGTCCTCCCCTCTTAAAGCACGGCTGGCTGGGGGATTCTGGGAGTTGAAGTCACCCATCTTCAAGTGGCGAAAAGCTGAGAAACATTGCCTTAAAGATATTTGTTATGCAAATCTGAAATAAGAAGCTATTAAACAGTGGAAAAATTTTTCCAGCCATTTGTATTGGATGGCCTGAGATTTATTTTTCTAGGCAGAGGGTTGGACTAGATGATCTCCAGAAACCCTTCCAATCCTAGAATTCTAAAATTTTGTTAGAGAGGGAAAGAGAAGGTGAGAAAGATAATGAAAGAGGTTAAGTTAGACAACCAATTGTGTCCCTTTCTACTCATGGTGTTCTTGAGAACGGAGAAAGGAAAGGAGGGAGGGAGGGAGGGAGCAAAAGAAAGGAAGAAAAGAAAGGAAGGAGGGAGAGAGAGAGGGAGGAAGGAAGGAAGGAAAGAAGGAAAGAAGGAAAGGAAAGAAGGAAGAGAGGGAGGGAGGGAGGAAGGAAGGAAGGAAGGAAGGAAGGAGGGAAGGAAGGAGGGAAGGAAGGAAGATTGAGGAAGACGGATTCACTTAACCACTATGTGATCCATTTAACAGCTGCACTGATTCATTTAAGAACCATGTCAAAGAAAGTCATGAAATCAAGCATTTGTCGGTCAAGTTTTATCTATAACCTACCAGGACACCAGATCTTTCTCACAAATAGAATGGCATGGTCTACTATCTTTGAAGGATCTCAATGACCTTCAAGGCTAATGAGGGTTTTTCATTTCTAGAGATGGTCAATCGAAGTCAATCCAGAATTTTGAGGGGCTTTGGGGTAGAGAATCTGGAACAGGAGATCTCCCAGAAATTCATGGAGCCAAGAGCATATGATCAAGATCATGTGAAGTGTTAGTACCACTTTACAATGCCTTGGTAAGGCCACACTTGGAATAGTGCATCCAGTTTTGGTCACCACGGTGTAAAAAAGACATTGTGACTCTGGAAAGAGTACAGAGAAGAGCAACAAAGATGATTAGGGGACTGGAGGCTAAAACATATAAGGAACAGTTGCTGGAATTGGGTCTGTCTAGTACAATGGTTCTCAACCTTTTTAATGCCACGACCCCCAACCAGTCGTAAGTCGAGGACTACTCAACCGGTTGTAAGTCGAGGACTACTCAACTGGTGCAGCACCGTTTGCAGAATGGGACTTTTGGCGGGCTCAGCAGGGCAGAGACAGCTGGACAATTCCTATTGGCTTTTGAAAGCCAATAGAATTAGACTCTATTCAAGAGAGTCTATTCTATTGGCTTTCAAAAGCCAATAGAATAAAAGGGAGTAGCACAGCTAAGGAAAAGGGGGAAAAAATGGCGGACTGCGTTGTTTGGCGACCCCCATGAAATGGTCATTCGACCCCAAATGGAGTCCTGACCCACAGGTGGAGAACCACTGGTCTAGTAGTTTAACGAAGAGAAGGACGAGGGGGGACATGATAGCAGTGTTCCAATATCTCAGGGGCTGCCCCAAAGAAGAGGCTGAAGGCAGGACAAGAAGCAACGGATGGAAACTAATGAAAAGCAATCTAGAACTAAGGAGAAACTTCCTGACAGTGAGAACAATTAATCAGTGGAACAGAAGTTGCCTCCAGAAGTTGTGGGTGGTCCATTACTTGTCGTTTTCAAGAAGAGACTGGGCAGCCATTTGTCCTGAACTGAATAAGTACTCCTGCTGGAATAGACTCCCTTCCATACTTATTATTCTTCCTTCTATTTACCCCCTACAGGTCTCTCCAATTGAAGAAGGACACTTTCAGTCTTCAGAAACAGAGCAACACAGATGGTGAAACCAACCATTCTGCCCCTTTGCTCAGCTGGACCACCAAACAACGTCCTCCACTTACCATAGGACGTGGTGTGTTTGTGTATGTGGGGATTGGGTGGAGGTGTGGATGCAGACTTTAGCTCAGGGGTCTTCAAATTTGGCCTTTTGCTTTGCTGGCTGAGGAATTCTGGGAGTGGAAGTCCACAAGTCATAAAAGGGCCAAGTTTGAAGATCCCTGCTTTAGCTGTACGATGAATTGTTTTTCTGACCCTTCTCTATTGCTGGAAGACCCTCAACCAAACACACCACTGTTGCTTCAAGACAGGAAACAGGGTCAAACAATAGTGTCAGTTTTACAAACGCCATAATAACATTTTAAAAATGCAGATTTAAAATCCCTCCCTGGCCAAGGGGGGGGGGGAATAGAGAATTCCTCACTTATCTAAGGAGCTAAATTCACTCAGTCAGACTTGGGGAAAAACCTAGAGCATACAAATAGTCCTTGGCTTACGACTGTTCAAAGTTACAAAGGAACTGGAAAAAAAACAGTGGCTGATGACCAGTCCTCACACTTACGACTGTCGTAGCAACCCCAGGGTTACGTGATCAAAATGTGGGTGCTTGGCAACCATCATGTATTTAAGTCCTAGGATCACCTTCCCGGCTGGTTTCCAACAAGCAAAGACAATGAAGTTGCATTCACTTAATGACTTCATAATTCACTTAACAACTGATTTGCCTAACAGCCATGTTGAAAAGGTCGTAAAATCGAGGACTAAGACTAAAACCCACTTGGAAAGCCCGCAAATGGCAATCATTAAACCCCAAAGCTGCAACCATCTTAAGTACACGCCAGTTGCCAAACATCCAGATTTTAAACATGTGATCCTGGGAATGCTGTAGTGGTCGTAAATCGAGGATCTGCCATAAATTACATTTTTAGCACCGTGATAATCCCCAATGCTCGCTAAACAAATAGTTGTAAGTCAAATTCACGTGCAAAGCTTACATGTTGTAACGTTTAAAAGAAATTCATTTTCTTTTACGTACAAATAGTCCTCAACTTACAACGGTTCACTTAGTGACCATTTGAAGTTACAACAGCACTGAAAAAAGTGACTTATGACCGTTTTTCACACTTATGATCGTTGCTGCATCCCCGTAGTCACATGATCAAAACTCAAACACTTGGCAACTGATTCATAGTTATGACAGTCACAGCGTCCTGGGTTCATGTGATCCTCTTTTGCGACCTTCCGACAAGCAAAATCCATGGGGAAGCCAGATTCACTTAACAACCCTGTGACTCACTGAACAACGGCAGTGATTCTCTTAACAACGGATGCAAGTAAGGTCATAAAATGGGGCAAAACTCACTTAACGGCTGTTTTGGAAATTTTGGGTTCAGTTGTGGTCATAAATTGAAATTGTATATTTATGGACTATTTCAGTGCCACTTTGAAGGACGGAAGTCTTCACCATAACAGCTTTTAAAAGAGATATAAAACCAGCAAGCTACGATTAAAAAAAGCTACTCAGATACGAACTCCGCAAACAGTAGCTGCTCAGAGCAGTGCAAAGTAAAAAATCGACACCGTCTGCAAACGAACTGCAGGAGTGATAAATCTGCACACATGATTTCTGCCAGACTCTGGCCAAGAAATGGTTCAGCTGCTGCAAAAACCCCTCGGGATGATTTTTAAAAATAGCCTTTCACCCCAAAAGCCTGCAGTTCGTTCACCCAGATGTGCGTCTCAAAACCTGACCAAAACCCCAGGAAGAATTTGCCGAGAGAGCAAAAAAGGCACTTTTTTCGGTTTATTGAAATGACCCAGCCTTTAACAAGCCTGCATGCGGGGTGAAAAAGACAGAGGGAAATTATACAATTGAGAGAGAGAGAGAGAGAGAGAGAGACAGAGAGAGAAAATAGATGGATAGATAGATAGATGGAGAGAGAGGCAGAGAGAGAGAGAGTAAGAGAGGGAAGGATGATAGAGAGAGAGACAGAGTAGATAGATATATGAGAATTGAGAGAGGGGAGATAGATAGATAGATAGATAGATAGATAGATAGATAGATAGATAGATAGATAGATAGATAGATAGATTAGATAGATAGATAGATAGATTAGATAGGTGGGTGGGTGGGTGGGTGGGTGGGTGGATGGATCGATGGATCGATGGACCAATGGATAGATAGACAGATAGATGGATAGACTGATAGGGAGACTGATAGATTGATAGATAGATAATAGATAGATAGATAGATAGATAGATAGATAGATAGATAGATAGATAGATAGATGGATGGATGGATGGATGGATGGATGGATGGATGGATGGATGGACGGATGGATGGATTGATGGACCAATGGATAGATAGACAGATAGATGGATAGACTGATAGGGAGACTGATAGATTGATAGATAGATAATAGATACAGGATAGATAGATAAATAGATAGATAGATAGAGGGACGGATGGATGGATGGATGGATGGACGGATTGATGGATGGATGGACCAATGGATAAATAGACAGATAGATGGATAGATGGATAGACTGATAGGGAGATTGATAGATTGATAGATAGATAATAGATAGAGGACAGATTAGATAGATAGATTGATAGAGATAGATAAATAGATTGGTAAAGAGAGATTGATAGATTGACACATAGCTAATAGATAATGATAGATTAGATAGATTGATAGATTGATAGAGAAATTAATAAGAAATAGATAAATACAGACACACACACATACACATACACACATACAGAGAGAGAGAGAGAGAGAGAGAGAGAGAGACAGAGAGATGATAATGATGAAGGTTATCACATGACCCCGGGGCACTGCAACCGTCCTAAATATGAGTCAGTTGCCAAGCATCCGAATTTTGATCACGTGATCTACAGGGGGGGGGTGTGCTGCAAGTGTGAAAACTTGCAGCACCGAGGTGGCGCAGCAGTTAGAGTGCAGTACTGCAGGCCACTTTAGCTGACTGTGTTCAGCAGGTCAGCGGTTCAAATCTCACCGGCTCAAGGTTGACTCAGCCTTCCATCCTTCCGGGGTAGGTAAAATGAGGACCCAGATTGTTGGGGGCAATGTAAAAATATATATATATATGCATTGCTTACTGGTGTACACCGCTTAGAGAGTGCTTGCACTTAAAGTGGTATATAAGTCTCATTAAATAAATAAATAAATAAATAAAACGAACCATAAGTCCCTTTCTTCAGTGCTGTTGTCACTTCGAACAGTCACTAAACGAATTGTTGCAAGTCGAGGACTACCCACAGTATACACGTGCTATTGGCCAGGGGTCAGCCCCCTCTGGAAAGGTGCGTTTGACACAATGCTGGAAAACGCACAGTCATCCAGACCCGCCGGTGTTGCGACATTGAACGTTGGAGTTGCTGTTGAATTTGGACTCCGATGAATTTATCCTGCCACAAAATCAGGAAGGCTGCAAAGGCAGACACGGATGAAAAACAGGGGGCTTTGGAAATGGGCGAAGAGATTTTGAAGAAAATCACCCAAACATAAAAACGGAGACTAGCAGAGGGTGCTGCTTTGATCTCCAGCCTAGTTTGGAGCACGTGTTTCCATGGGCGCCCCACTTGACTGCTTAACCATCCAGAAAGGATACAGAAAGCAGAAGATTTTGAAATGAAAAGGAAGAGCCAAGAGGTCTCCCCTGTTTTCATACGACCCTGATGTTTTCTATTGGGACTGAATCTTCTCCAGAGCCAAGACAATCATCAAATTAAAATGGTCAACGGGTCAAGGTGGCCTGACAACTTCTCCAGAACTCATAAAAATGTCAAGATGAAAGGAACATCTGTCTTGCTCTGAGCAGGACTTTGGGGAAGCTTCTAAAGAGCTGAGACTTTGAGGTTGACCTCCTTTTAAATCATGGTCTTCTCCAGAAGACTCTCAAAGAGAAGGCCCAGAACGAGTTGGTTGAAACTATAAGAAAGGAGGTTTAAGGGGGATTTCAAAATGAAATGGTGGCAGCTTCTCATGAGCTCGGATCTTCGAAAAGAGGTTGATGGGTTGTTCTAGATGTCTTTCAAGGTCCGTTCCGCCTTTTTATGAGGAGCAGACCTAACAGCCAGAGAACAGCAACCCTAACAGTGGAGAACCAAGTATCTTCACTGGTCCCAAACCTGGAGAAACTAAAAAAAAAAAATTTCACCTAGATGTGTGAGACATCAACTCCCATAATCCCCAGCCAGAACGTTTCAGGATGGGTGAGATAGTTATGGACATTGCAACTTCTCCTCCTCAAAATTAATTTTCTACTTGAAGCTCCTCTTTTTCTCAGATGAAAGTTGAAGAAAGGCAAATTTAATTTAAGGGAAATGGATTTGTTTTTAGGGTAGCAACAAAGATCTGGGATGGAGAAGATCTAGTGTTTCCTGCTTTTCCAGCATCTAATAATAATGATGATGATGATGATGATGATGATAAAGTTGAAAGGGACCTTGGAGGTCATCTAGTCCAACCCCCTGCTCAGGCAGGAAACCCTACACCATTTCGGACAAATGGCTGTCCAGTCTCTTCTTAAAAACTCCCAGTGTTGGAGCATTCACCGCTTCTGGAGGCAGGTTGCTAATAATAATAATAAAGTTGAAAGGGACCTTGGAGGTCATCTAGTCCAACCCCCTGCTCAGGCAGGAAACCCTATACCACTTTGGACAAATGGCTGTCCAGTCTCTTCTTAAAAACTTCCATTGTTGGAGCATCCACCACTTCTGGAGGCAGGTGGTTCCACTGGTTAATTGTTCTCACTGTCAGGAAGTTTCTCCTTAGTTCCAAGTTGCTTCTCTCCTTGATTAACTTCAGCTTTCCGTCGATTTGGTTTTAAAATGAAGACATATTCAAATTTAAATCCAATTAACCTGGAATCTCCCCTCAAAATTGTTTCACAAGATTGATCTAGAATAGGGATCCCCCAATCTTTTGGGCACCAGGGACCAGTTCTGTGGAGAGAGGTTTTTCCACAGACCGCAGAGTGTGTGGTTTGTGTGCTGCCTGCATCCCACGGATGGGGCTTTGCTTGTTTGTGCGGCTCGGTTGCTGGCATGTTGTGGCCCGATACCAGTCCACGGACCAACAGTTGGGTACTCCTGATCTAGAACACCTTTCTGGATCCAGGGCAGAAATCTTCCAGAGAGGACCACGTCATTCCCCATGTGATTATCAGAGGTTGTATCGCCAACTGGCTACTATAAAATGTTGTTTCTGGATCCTGTTAGCCACCTTCCTTCTTTGTGTGTTGAAGACCACAATCATCTCATCTGCATTTTTTTTTTAGATTTTTCTCACCACGAGCCCTTATTTTTGGCTACCTGAATGAAGAGTCAAACATCCCTTATCCAAGTTCAATTTTGTCTCCTCCGATGATGGGAAATTCGTAGGAAATGCTTGCGCAGCTTGCCTGGTGAACCATGCAAAAGTTTTGGCTGTCTCATTTGTGAACTCAGCAAACATAGAAAGGACACCAGGAGGACAGGGGTCAAACTGAGGGAAGGAAAAATCTTGAGGAACATTTCTTTTGTTCAGAAATCAAAAACGGGTTGAAGAACCCTAGCTGGAATTTGCTCAGAGTTGACCCAAGACCGGTAAGAAGGAAGGTTGGCATGATCTGAGCAGAAGAACCTCAAAGCTG
Source organism: Crotalus tigris (assembly GCF_016545835.1). Lineage (NCBI taxonomy): Eukaryota > Metazoa > Chordata > Lepidosauria > Squamata > Viperidae > Crotalus > Crotalus tigris. Next base: position 964,308 of record NW_024097821.1, read on the forward strand.
GTTGAGAGGTCTACATATTAGATGGAAGACTGAGATACTTGTGTCCTCCAGAAAGATGTATCTAGAGCAACAATTTTTGGGAGAATATCAGCAGCTGAGATCAGTACTCTAATACATAGTTATGGATTTCTTAGCAGGATCTTCTAGTAGATCAATGGTTCTCAACCTGTGGGTCGGGACTCCATTTGGGGTCGAACGACCATTTCACGGGGATCACCAAACAACGCAGTTTGCCATTTTTTTCCCCTTTTCCTTAGCTGTGCTACTCCCTTTTATTCTATTGGCTTTTGAAAGCCAATAGAAAAGACTCTCTTGAATAGAGTCTAATTCTATTGGCTTTCAAAAGCCAATAGGAATTGTCCAGACTGTCTCTGCCCTGCTGAGCCCGCCAAAAGTCCCATTCTGCAAATGGTGCTGCACCAGTTGAGTAGTCCTTGACTTACGACCGGTTGAATAGTCCTTGACTTACGACCGGTTGGGGGTCGCGGCATTAAAAAGGTTGAAAACCACTGTAGTAGATCTTTTTAGATGTTTATCCTCTCTGCTCTTCATCCTGGGTGGAATACATAGGCTTCCTGATTTGTAGCTGTTGATGGTTTGATACACCATGTGTCCGCTGATATGCATGGACACACTCTTACACACAATCATTGAAGTTGCTAACCATCATCGTGTCTTCTTGATGAAATCTTTTATAGCTGGTCATGAGGAGCTTGGACGTATCACTTTGGAAGTCCTACCACTGAGGTTTGTCAAAGAAGCATAGATTTCAACACTGCAAATGGGACAGGAATATTCAATATTCACGTATCAGTTTTTCTATAATTATCCTTATTAGCTGTGTTGGATTTTCTTTTTCAGAATATGAAGTTCAGAGAAAATTAATTTTCTGCTCTGAAGATGGTCCTTTTACCTCCATCAGCAAATTCTTATCATCCGCAAAAATCAGTTCCAGTTGGACATTTGGGTGGGCTTCAGAGAAGAAGAGGAGATGTTGGATCATCTTTTTCAATATCCATCTCAAGCCTTCTGCAGGTTTTGAAAGCATTGCCTCCAGAAGGACGTATGAAGTAATGGAAAAGTCACTGACACTCATTGCTGCCACCAAATAGTGCTCTATAGCTAATCCTCGACTTATAATCCCAACTGAGTCATTAAGAGAGGGGATTCATAAAACATCTCCTGCCTCCCTGCTCTGGTGAGTCTGATGGATGTGACTGGGAAATGAGGGTCCTTCAGACAACAGGCAGGGAGCCACCACGGAGAAGGCCCTTCTTCCGGGTCCCACTAGATGGACCTTCTTGAGAGACGAGACCCCACAGCATCTCCTGCATCCTTGCTCCTCTGTTGGGTTGGGTGGATGGGAACATTATGACTGTTAGAAGAGACAGGTATATAAATAGGGATCAACTGTCACTTCCTTCAAGGACTGATTGTGTTACCTAGTTTGGTCATGAAATGACTTCAAGACCTAAGAGACCTTCCCTCCCTCCCTCCCTCCCTCCCTCCCTCCCTCTCTTTCTCTTTCTTTCTTTCTTTCTTTCTTTCTTTCTTTCTTTCTTTCTTTCTCTTTTCTTTTTCTTCCTTCCCTCCTCCTTCCCCTTCTTTCTTTTTCTTTCATTTTTCTTCCTTCCCTCCTTCTTTCCCTCCCTCCCTCCCGCTCCTCCTCCCTTTTCCTTCCTTCCTTTCTTTTTTTAGTTTCTTGCCTTGCTCCTTCCCATCTCCTTCCTTCCTTTTTCTTTCATTTTTCTTCGTTCTTTCCTTTCTCTTTCTTCTTCCTTCCTTCCCTCCCTCCCTCTCTTCCTCCTCCTCCTCCCCTTCCTTCCTTCCTTTCTTTCTTTATTTCCTGTTTCTTTTCCTTCTTTCTTCTTTTCCTCCCTCCCTCTCCTTTGTTTCTTTCTTTTTTCTTTCTTTCTTTTTTCTTACCTTCCTTTAATTCTTTTTTATTATCCTTTGTCCTCCCTTCTTTCCTTCCTTCCTCCCTCCCTCCTTCCCTTCCTTCCTTCCTTCCTTCCTTCCTTCCTTCCTCCGTCCCTCCCTCTTTCCTTCCCTCCCTCCCTTCCTTTTCTTTCTTTCCTTCCTTCCTTTCTGAAACAACAAAGCCAAAAGATTTTTGCAGGTCCTAGACAGGACAGCTGAAGTTTAGATCCTCATCAAAACAATCCCTGTGAGGAGTTCTGTTAGCTTTGAAATTTGGAGATTGCATTTATTCATCCTTAAGTTAAACATCCCTGAATTGCGCATTGTGTGAGGGGGGGGGGGAAGGGATGAACTGAAGACAGTGTGGTCAAGCCAGCCATGGATCAGAGCGAGGGATGAATGACAGGCCAACTAATACACTCATTTTCACACTCAACCCTTTGACCAATCCACAGTTTCCAAAGCAAACATGAGGATTCTCATCTCAGAGGTCATACAAAGGGTTGGAACCTGATTTATTCCATTAAACCACGATTCAGCTTTGTCTACCTAGGTTTGTGACTCGCAGGAGTAATTTCTGTCCCTTGCAGAGGCCACATCGCTTGAGAATGCAGTCCCATTGCAGGTAATCCTCGGCTTACGACCATTGATGCAATGCACTTTAAATTTGGACCGTTGGCAACCGACTCGCATTTATGACGGTCGCAGTATCCCAGGGTCACATGATTCCCTTTTGCGATCCTCTGACGAGCAAAGGGACACTGTGACCGTCATAAATAGGAGCCATTTGCTAAGCATCTGAATTTGATCATGTGACCACGGGGGTGCTGCAACGGTCATAAGTGTGCAAAATGGTTACGGTTATTAAAGCTATTATAACTTTCAACAGTCCCTAAACAAACGGTTGTAAGTGAACAGCTCCCTGTATTCATTTATAAGAGTATGAATGAGAAAGTCCAGCATATTCGGCTCTTAAATATTGGGAAGGGTTAGCAAAGCCCCAGACTTTATACATTATATATATATTATATATATATCTTTATTCAAACAAGCCCCAGACTTTATATACATATATTATATACACATATAAATCTATATCTTTATTCAAACACACCCAACACTAAACCCCACAGCCCTGATTAAAACCACATTGTCATGGAAGCGCTGAAGGGTGTGGATCTCCGGATTGATTTATAAATCACGAAAGGTGGTTTAAAGCAGCTGTTTGTGGACTGCACAAGACACTCAGAGGAAAACTTGGCTCCTGAAACATCCATCTTACTTGCGGGGTGCAACATCTCAGAAGCCTAAATTGCTGGTCAGAATCTCTCTTCTTGCAGCTGCATGAGAACAAGCCAGCATTTGTAGTTAATGCAACTGTCTGGCTGGGAAACGCAACCTGGGAAATGCAATTCATTGGCTAAAAGGGGCATTATTATAATGTTGGAAGAAAATCAGGCCCAGTTCCAAGCTGGGAATAAGACACAGGAAATAAAATGGAGACTAAGATGCTGGAAATAAAATGGAGGCTTTCTGCCTTTGTTAAGATTTTTTTCCTCTATATCTCCTTTGGGAAAATATAATGTTCTGCCTCTTTTTAATATCAAGAATAAAGAATATTTTAATCTGGGGGAGGGAAGCCCTCCTATAATAACAATGACTATGGTCACATTATGCATTATAACAATGAGAAGCAGTTTGATCTAGTGGTTAAGGTGCTGGCCTAGAAACCCGGAGATGGTGAGTTCTAATTGCACCTTAGGAATGAAAACCAGGTGGGTGACTTTGGGCCAATCACCAGGAGACGGTGAGTTCTAGTCCCACCTTAGCCATGAAATCCAGCTGGGTGACTTTGGGTCAATCACCAGGAGTCGGTGAGTTCTAGTCCAGTCTTAGACATGAAATCCAGCTGAGTGACTTTGGGCCAATCACCAGGAGACGGTGAGTTCTAGTCCAGTCTTACACATGAAATCCAGCTGGGTGACTTTGGGCCAATCACCAGGTGACGGTGAGTTCTAGTCCAGTCTTAGACATGAAATCCACCTGGGTGACTTTGGGCCAATCACCAGGAGACGGTGAGTTCTAGTCCAGTCTTAGACATGAAATCCAGCTGGGTGACTTTGGGCCAATCACCAGGAGGCGGTGAGTTCTAGTCCCACCTTAGCCATGAAATCCAGCTGCGTGACTTTGGGCCAATCACCAGGAGTCGGTGAGTTCTAGTCCTGCCTTAGACATGAAATCCAGCTGAGTGACTTTGGGCCAATCACCAGGTGACGGTGAGTTCTAGTCCAGTCTTAGACATGAAATCCAGCTGGGTGACTTTGGGCCAATCACCAGGAGAGAGTGAGTTCTAGTCCAGTCTTAGACATGAAATCCACCTGGTTGACTTTGGGCCAATCACCAGGAGACGGTGAGTTCTAGTCCCACCTTAGCCATGAAATCCAGCTGGATGACCTTGGGCCAATCACCAGGAGTCATTGAGTTCTAGTCCAGTCTTAGACATGAAATCCAGCTGGGTGACTTTGGACCAATCACCAGGAGACGGTGAGTTCTAGTCCCACCTTACCCATGAAATCCAGCTGGATGACCTTGGGCCAATCACCAGGAGACAGTGAGTTCTAGTCCAGTCTTAGACATGAAATCCAGCTGCGTGACTTTGGGCCAATCACCAGGAGTCGGTGAGTTCTAGTCCCGCCTTAGACATGAAATCCAGCTGGGTGACTTTGGGCCAATCACCAGGAGACGGTGAGTTCTAGTCCAGTCTTAGACATGAAATCCAGCTGGGTGACTTTGGGCCAATCACCAGGAGACAGTGAGTTCTAGTCCAGTCTTAGACATGAAATCCAGCTGCGTGACTTTGCGCCAATCACCAGGAGTCGGTGAGTTCTAGTCCTGCCTTAGACATGAAATCCAGCTGGGTGACTTTGGGCCAATCACCAGGAGACGGTGAGTTCTAGTCCCACCTTAGCCATGAAATCCAGCTGGATGACCTTGGGCCAATCACCAGGAGTCATTGAGTTCTAGTCCAGTCTTAGACATGAAATCCAGCTGGGTGACTTTGGACCAATCACCAGGAGACGGTGAGTTCTAGTCCAGTGTAGACATGAAATCCAGCTGGGTGACTTTGGGCCAATCACAGGTGACGGGATTTCTAGTCCAGTTCTTAGACATGAAATCCACCTGTGGGACTGGGCCAATCCCAGGGGAGTCGGTGAGTTCTAGTCCTGCCTTAGACATGAAATCCAGATGGGTGACTTTGGGCCAATCACCAGGAGATGGTGAGTTCTAGTCCAGTCTTAGACATGAAATCCAGCTGGGTGACTTTGGGCCAATCACCAGGTGACGGTGAGTTCTAGTCCAGTCTTAGACATGAAATCCACCTGGGTGACTTGGGCCAATCACCAGGAGACGGTGAGTTCTAGTCCAGTCTTAGACATGAAATCCATCTGGGTGACTTTGGGCCAATCACCAGGAGACGGTGAGTTCTAGTCCAGTCTTAGACATGAAATCCAGCTGAGTGACTTTGGGCCAATCACCAGGAGACGGTGAGTTCTAGTCCCACCTTAGCCATGAAATCCAGCTGGATGACCTTGGGCCAATCACCAGGAGTCGGTGAGTTCTAGTCCAGTCTTAGACGTGAAATCCAGCTGGGTGACTTTGGGCCATTCACCAGGAGACGGTGAGTTCTAGTCCAGTCTTAGACATGAAATCCAGCTGGCTGACTTTGGGCCAATCACCAGGAGGCGGTGAGTTCTAGTCCCACCTTAGCCATGAAATCCAGCTGGATGACCTTGGGCCAATCACCAGGAGTCGGTGAGTTCTAGTCCCACCTTAGACATGAAACCAAGCTGGGTGACTTTGGGCCAATCACCAGGAGACGGTGAGTTCTAGTCCAGTCTTAGACATGAAATCCAGCTGCGTGACTTTGGGCCAATCACCAGGAGTCGGTGAGTTCTAGTCCAGCCTTAGACATGAAATCCAGCTGGGTGACTTTGGGCCAATCACCAGGAGACGGTGAGTTCTAGTCCAGTCTTAGACATGAAATCCAGCTGGGTGACTTTGGGCCAATCACCAGGAGTCGGTGAGTTCTAGTCCAGTCTTAGACATGAAATCCAGCTGGGTGACTTTGGGCCAATCACCAGGAGACGGTGAGTTCTAGTCCAGTCTTAGACATGAAATCCAGCTGGGTGACTTTGGGCCAATCACCAGGAGACGGTGAGTTCTAGTCCAGTCTTAGACATGAAATCCAGCTGGGTGACTTTGGGCCAATCACCAGGAGACGGTGAGTTCTAGTCCAGTCTTAGACATGAAATCCAGCTGGGTGACTTTGGGCCAATCACCAGGAGACAGTGAGTTCTAGTCCAGTCTTAGACATGAAATCCAGCTGGGTGACTTTGGGCCAATCACCAGGAGTCGGTGAGTTCTAGTCCAGTCTTAGACATGAAATCCAGCTGGGTGACTTTGGGCCAATTACCAGGAGACGGTGAGTTCTAGTCCAGTCTTAGACATGAAATCCACCTGGGTGACTTTGGGCCAATCACCAGGAGACGGTGAGTTCTAGTCCCACCTTAGCCATGAAATCCAGCTGGGTGACTTTGGGCCAATCACCAGGAGTTGGTGAGTTCTAGTCCAGTCTTAGACATGAAATCCAGCTGGGTGACTTTGGGCCAATCACCAGGAGAAGGTGAGTTCTTGTCCCACTTTATGAATGAAAGCCAGCTGGGTGAATTTGGGCCAGTCCCTCTCTCTCCGCCCAACCCACTCCACAGGATTGTTGTAGGGAAACAGGAGGAAGAAGGAGAATTAGATATGTTCACTGCCTTGAATTGTTTAAAAAAATAATAATAAAGGCTGGATATAAATAAATAAATAAATTTTAAAATTAGAATTATAATCCGGTGGGCTCGTCACAATTTGTGCACATTGTGTTTTCTTTCTTCTGAGTAATAATACCCCCACAGTCTTCTTCTTCTTCCTCCTCCTTCTCCTCCTCCTCCTCCTCCTCTCCACAAACCCCTCCCCTTTCTGGCACTGATGACGTTACCTAGTTGGGTCCTGAAACGTCTGCAAGAAAGCCACCAAGCTCAGAGAGCACCCAGGACTTCATCCCTCATCTATAAACCCTCTCTTCTGTTGATCTTAAGGTCTGGATGGATGGTTCTCAACGGGATTAGATTCCAGCTCACAAGGATGACGGATGCCACATTCTTGTTCCGTTTTTTGTTCCAACGCCCCTGCTTTGATCTGGGTTTCCTTCTCCAAGTTCTGCTTTGTGTAGAAGACCTGAGGCAAGAGTAGAAGTCCTTCTGCTAGCAGAGAAGGCCGTTGATGGTCCTCAGACTCCCAACCCAGTGTTCAGTAGAGTTCACTTCCTTCCAACCCACACAGCACAACTGCCTTAGCCCGGCAATTCGCAATTTGGCACCCGTGTTGTGAAAGGCTCTCCCAATGTAAACACTCCTGCTAATGAGGGTTAATAAACTGTTGAAAGATGTTGCCTGCTAGGTCGTCTACTCATGGAGGACATCTGCTTCTTTTAAGAAATGGAAAGATCGTGGCCAAAGAGGGTCACAGAGAAGCTCTGGATGGAGAGATGGAGGGACGTGTGTGTGTGTGTGTGTGTGTGTGTGTGTGTGTGTGTGTGTGTGTGTGTGAGAAAGTTGTGTGTGTTTTGAGGGTGAGAGAAAGCAGTTAGTTTTTAAAGACCAGAAGGAAAAAGATGGAGGCTCTTTTTCATTTCATTTTATATTTTATATTATTTTATATTTTATATTATTTTATATTTTATTTTATATTTTATTTTATTTTTTATGTTATTTTATTTTATTTTATATTTTTTATTTCATTATTATTTTTATTATCATTTGATTATTTTATTAATTTTAGCATTTTAGTTTTTTTATTTTATCGTTTTTTCTTACTGCCCTATTGTTTTATTTTTTTACTATGTTTCACTGCTTGAAAGTCCCCCATTTTATTTCATTATTATTTTTATTATCATTTGATTATTTTATTAATTTTAGCATTTTAGTTTTTTTATTTTATTGTTTTTTCTTACTGCCCTATTGTTTTATTTTTTTACTATGTTTCACTGCTTGTAAGTCCCCCATTTTATTTCATTATTATTTTTATTATCATTTGATTATTTTATTAATTTTAGCATTTTAGTTTTTTTATTTTATTGTTTTTTCTTACTGCCCTATTGTTTTATTTTTTTACTATGTTTCACTGCTTGAAAGTCCCCCATTTTATTTCATTATTATTTTTATTATCATTTGATTATTTTATTAATTTTAGCATTTTAGTTTTTTTATTTTATTGTTTTTTCTTACTGCCCTATTGTTTTATTTTTACTATGTTTCACTGCTTGTAAGTCCCCCATTTTATTTCATTATTATTTTTATTATCATTTGATTATTTTATTAATTTTAGCATTTTAGTTTTTTTATTTTATTGTTTTTTCTTACTGCCCTATTGTTTTATTTTTTTACTATGTTTCACTGCTTGTAAGTCCCCCATTTTATTTCATTATTATTTTTATTATCATTTGATTATTTTATTAATTTTAGCATTTTAGTTTTTTTGTTTTATTGTTTTTTTCTTACTGCCCTATTGTTTTATTTTTTACTATGTTTCACTGCTTGTAAGTCCCCCATTTTATTTCATTATTATTTTTATTATCATTTGATTATTTTATTAATTTTAGCATTTTAGTTTTTTTATTTTATTGTTTTTTCTTACTGCCCTATTGTTTTATTTTTTTACTATGCTTCACCACTTATAAGTCCCCCAAATTTCCCAAACAAAACAAAACACATATTTTATTTAATAATTTTATAATTTTATCTTAGCATTTCATTTTAGTTAATTTTAACATTTTGTTTTAGTTAATTTTAGCATTTTATTTTATTTTAAACTACCGTTTTATCTTAGTATTTTATTTCATTTTTACATTATCATTCTATTTTAGCATTTTACTTTAGCTAACTTTAACGTTTTATTTTAGCCTTTCGTTTTATTTTTATGTTTTAGCATTTTAGTTTTTTATTTATTTTATTTCAACATTTTTATTTTACTATATTGTTTTTACTGTATCATTTTTTTAAAATTTAATTTTATCATTTTAATCATTTGGCTGGGGGATTCTGGGGGTTGAAGTCCACAAGTTGGCAAGGTGGAGAAACACTGTTCTAATGGGTTAATTAATATCATTTCAGACTAGATAGAAGAACTACCCAATAGATCAGTGGTTCTCAATCTTTCTAATGCCGCGACTCCATAATACAGTTCCCCATGTTGTGGTGACCCCCAACCACTTATGCATCACCGGGTGCCAGGGGCATGGCCAAAGAAAAGGGGGGGGAAATGGCGGACAGCCTTGTTTGGCGACCCCTGTGAAATGGTCGTTCAACCCCAAATGGGGTCCCGACCCACAGGTTGAGAACCACTGCAATAGATGTTCCAGATGAGAGAGACTTGTCCACCTTTGCTGATCCATATCTGTAGGAAACTCTGCTGAGAGGTGTCCTCACCTCCTCCTTGATGCCATGTCTCTTGACTAAGAAGATCCATTTTCAGCCCTTGGGGCTTTCCCCACCTCTCAGATTCCAGACAGGAAGAAGATAAGATATATTTCTCTATAGAAGACAATATTTGTAACTTAGGATTAAATTATGGAGTTGTTGATGCTCTCTGAACTTGGTTGATAGCTCTAAATATGGAGCCAAATCTAGCTTCCGGACCTTTTGATCCCACCCCATAATTTTGACTGGTGACCTGAACCTTCTCTAGAGACAAGTCACCCCTTCTGACAATCTGGAATTGGTCAAGAAAGCTGGAACGATTCTATTTGGCTGTGGTGAACCTCATTAAACAGTCCTTTCTGGCAGATCTCCTGTTCTACAAGATCCAGGACCAACAAAAATTGGATGTGAAAATATTCCCCAACCCTAGGAAGGATATTCCTTTCCAAACCACCACAAGGTTGTCTTTGGGACAGTAGCTTGCGTGGCCAAGGTCTCCTTCAAGAATCAGAACTCAGAAGCCAAGGTTCTTCAAAGTTCTGCTCAGCTTTCCAAGCTAAACATGGTGGGACCAAGCCAACATGAAGATGGGAAGCTTCCAAGCAAGAATTAGTTGGATGAAGAGACTCATCCTTTTGGATCGACTAACCATCATGGTTATTATTTATTTAGTGTGTGATGAGACCATGGTGGTGGTCTATCGTGATGGTGTTCATTCATTGTTATGAGATGGAGTAATATTATTGAATGAGCCCGTTTGCTCTTGACATAAAGTCTGCGGTGGATTTATGAATCTTCTCCTTAATTTCATCACTCTGAGATTCTTGGACTGTCTTCATAAAGTCTTGGCAGTTCTCGGAAAGGTCATGAGGTTCCTCACTGAGACTCCACAGAAGCTAAACATCTTCAACAACAGGCTGAAGACCAACATTTGGTGCCTGTTTCAGAACAAAAAGCAGTGTGAGGGTGTCTTCTTTGGGACAGTCCCTCAAGTACTGAATAGAATAGAACTGGAAGGGACCTTGGAGGTCTTCTAGTCCAGCCCCCTGCTCAAGCAGGGGAACCTATATACCATCTCAGATAAGTGTCCAGTCTCTTCTTAAAAACCTCCAGTGATGGAGCGCCCATGATTTCTGGAGGCAACTTCTGTTCCACTGGTTAATTGTCCTCACTGTCAGGAAGTTTCTCCTTAATTCCAGGTTGCTTCTCTCTTTTTGGTCAGTTTCCAACCAGTTTCTTGTCCTGCCCTCTGGTGCTTTTTTAGAATAGTTTGATGTCCTCTTCTTTGTGGCAGCCCCTCAGATACTGGAATGCTGCTATCATGTCTCCTCTATTTCTTCTTTTCTTTAGAGTCACTAGCCAAACCCAAGTCCTACAGCCATTTTTTGTATGTTTTAATCTCCAGGCCTTGGATCATCACTATCTTATCAACCTTGCAGGACAAGAAGCAACCGATGGAAACTAATCAAGGAGAGAACGAACCTAGAATTAAGAAGGAATTTCTCATCAGTAAGAACAATTAATCAGTGGAACAACTTGCCACCAGAAGTTGTGAATGTTCCAACTCTGGAAGCTTTTAAGAAGAGACTGGACAGCCATTTGTCTGAAATGCTATAGGGTTTCCTGTCTGAGCAGGGGGTTCGACTAGATGACCTCCGAGGTTCCTTCCAACTCTGTTATTGTTGTTGTTATTATTATTATCATCATCATCATCATCATCATTATGTCAGCCCTAAACCTTCTCTTCATTGATGTACCTAGTTCCTTCAATTGTTCATCAACATATTTTTTGATATTGTAGGGACCACAATTAGCAACAGCAACTTAGACTTAGTGACATCATCAATCTACTAAAAACGCATCTTGCCATATCTCTGAGGTCCTTCTGTTGGAAGATTAAACTTTGATAGTAGAAGAAACATGGAATTACAGAAGGGTTCCTATTTTATTTTGTTGTGCCGGTGAACTTCTTAACAATATTTATTCTGGTAGGAAAACCTCAGTTGTATGTGTCCTGTTTTAGTATGTTGCTCAGAATATCTGGAACAATTTTGGGTAGGATCCAGGAAGTTCGTATGCAGGAGGTCCTTGATTTATAACAATTCGTTTAATGACCATTTGAAATTACAACTGCACTGAAAAAAGTGACTTATGATCGTTTTTCATGCTTATGACCAGCGTCACGTGGTCAGAATTCAGACGCTTGGCAACTGGTTCGTATTTATGACGGCTGCAGTGTCCCAGGGTCACGTGATCCCCTTTTGTGACCTTCTGATAGTGGGGAAGCCAGATTCACTTAACAACCATGTTGCTAACTTAACAACTGCAGTGATTCGCTTAACAAAAGTAGCAAGAAAGGTTGTCAGGCAGGCCAAACTCACTTAAGAACTGTCTCGTTAAGCCACAGAAATTATGGGCTCAACTGTGGTCCTATGTTGAGGACTACATGAATTGGAGATTTGTTTCCTAGCTGTACTTCCTGTTCTGAGCCGTCCTCCTCCTCTCCACGAACCCCACTCCCTTCTAGCCCTAATGATGTTCCCTAGTTGGGTCATGAAACGTCTGCAAGAAAACAATCACACTCAGAGAGCACCAAGAATTCCACAGTCGTTGTCGTCGTTGTCCTCCTCCTCCTCCTCCTAATTCTTCTTCTTCTTCTTCTTCTTCTTCTTCTTCTTCTTCTTCTTCTTCTTCTTCTTCTTCTTCTTCTTCTTCTTCTTCACCTCCTCCTCCTCCTCTTCTTCTTCTTCTCCTTCTCCTCCTCCTCTTCTTCTCCTCCTCCTCCTCTTCTTCTTCTTCTTTTTCCTCTTCTCCTCCTCCTCCTCCTTCTTCTCCTCCTCCTCTTCTTCTTCTCCTCCTCCTCCTCCTCCTCTTCTTTTTCCCCTTCTCCTCCTCCTCCTCCTCTTCTTCTTCTCCTTCTCCTCTTCCTCCTCTTCTTCTTCTTCTTCTTCTTCTTCTTCTTCTTCTTCTTCTTCTTCTTCTTCTTCTTCTTCTTCTTCTTCTTCTCCTCCTCCTCCTCCTCCTCTTCTTCTTTTTCTTCTTCTCCTCCTCCTCTTCTTCTTCTTCTCTTCCTTCTCCTCCTCTTCTTCTTCTCCTTCTCCTCCTCCTCCTCCTCCTCTTCTTCTTCTCCTTCTCCTCTTCCTCTTCTTCTTCTCCTCCTCCTCCTCTTCCTTCTTTTCCTCCTCCTCTTCTTCTCCTCCTCCTCCTCCTCTCCTCCTCCTCCTCCTCCTCCTCCCTTCTAGCACTGAGATGTTCCCTAGTTGGGTCATGAAATGTCTGCAAGGGAACCACCCAGCTCAGAGAACCCCCAAGGACCCCACCCAGTCCTCCTTCTCTTCCTCCTCCCCCCATTTATCTTTCCTCCGGCCCTTGATCAGAAGCCGAGAGGTCCTCCCCCGTGTTGACCCTCCTACCTCCAAACTAGGCAACCGACCCTCTGGCTAGGAGGAGACGGGGACGTAACCGCGGAGGAGACCCAGTGCCTGTCGCGGCACCCTCCAAGTTCATCCGAGGCTTCGGATGAACTTGGAGGGTGGAATTCCTTCGTCTCAGCATCGGGCGCCCTTATCTCCCCACGTCCCACCACCTCCCCCCCCCGCAGCCGTGGGGTCAAATGGATCTTCCTTCCCGTCACATGCGCGATTAATTTTTCTTCCCCTCCTGGGGCAGACGGCATCAGCTTTTGCCAAACACCGCCGGGGTCCTGGCCCAGCAGAGAGCAGACATAACAAAGGAGTCAGTTGCACCCCCTGCTTGCTTCCAACAGCCCTCCCCCCAATAATCCTGGCATCAGAGAGCGAGAGATGGGAGAGAGAAAGAGACAGGAGAAAGAGAGAGAGACAGGCGAGAGAGAGAGAGAGAGAGAGAGAGAGAGAGAGAGAGAGAGAGGAGGAAGAGAGAGATGGGAGAGAGAAAGAGACAGGAGAGAGAGAGAGAGAGAGATGGGAGAGAGAAAGAGACAGGAGAGAGAGAGACAGAGAGATAGAGAGACGGAGAGAAAGAGACAGGAGAGAGAGAGAAAAAAAGAGAGAAAGAGGAGAGAGAGAAAGAGACAGGAGACAGAAAGGGATGGGAGCGAGAGAAAGAGACAGAAAAAGAGAGAGACACACACAGGAGAGAGAGAAAGAGACTGAGAGAGAGAGAAAGAAAGAGGAGAGAGAAAAAAGAGACAGAGAAAGAGAGATAGAGGAGACAGAGAAAGGGATGGGAGAGAGAGAGAGACACATACACACACACAGGAGAGAGAGATAGAAGAGAGAAAAAAAGATGGGAGAGAAAGAGAGACAGGAGAGAGAGAGAAACACAAACACAAACACACACAGGAGATAGAGAGAGAGACAGAGAGAGAGATGGAATGCACCTAACAATTTAAGCAAGAACGGTTATAAAACGGGACAAAACTCACTTAACAACTGGGTCGCTTTGCAACAGCAATTTTGCGCTCAGTTTTGGTCGTAAGTGGAGGATTAGATGTAGCTGATAATTTTAACTGCAAATGAAAATTTAAATTTGACTGCAAAGAGGGGAGACTTTGGGCAGCTTAAGGGGTGGGCTTGAATCAGGCCCCTTAGAAAAGGGAGGGGGCAAGCCCCCTCCCCACCCCCCAGGGGCCCCTAGTCTGGGATTTTTCAGCTTGTAAAACAACATTGCAATCACATCCTGGAATTTTGGAAGGTGATGATAGGGTAGGACCGAACGGGGAGCAGTAGATGTCAAAAGCATCATTTCAGCCCAAGCTGTCTGCCAAGAATTGTGGAATTTTATTATGGGGGGGGCGGGGGGGGAATGTGGAAGGAGGGGTGTAAAACATATGGTTTGCGTGCCGAAGCATGTAGGTTTAATTGGCGAACAAAACCGGAAGAGCAGCGAAAGATTTTGGTTGAATTCTGCCATGCAAACTCTTACAGGTAGTCCTGGAATTGCAACAGTTCATTTAGTGACCATTCGAAGTTACGACGGCACTGTAAAAAAAAGAGAGAGAAAGAGACCTTTTTTCACACTTACGACTGTTGCGGTATCCCTAGGGTCTCGTCATAAATTCAGTCTTGGCAACTGACTTGTATTTGTGACTCGTATTCAGGATGTTGCAATGGTTGTAAATACAGGTAGTCCTCAGACTTACGACCACAAATTTGAGCCCCAAATTTTTATTGCTGAGCGAGACATTTGTTAAGTCTCATTTTTGCCCCATTTTTGCGACCTTTCTTGCCATAGTTATTAAGTGAATCGCTACAGTTGCACTAGATGACCTCCAAGGTCCCTTCCCACTTTATTGTTATTATTGTTATTAATTCTTAAATGAGTCGAACCGTTGTTAACTGAATCCATCTTCCCCCTTGACTTTGCTTGTCAGATGGTCGCAAAAGGGGACCGTGTGACCGTCATAAATATGAGTCAGCTGCCAGCATCCGAATTTTGATCACATGACCCTGGGGATGCTGCAGTGGTCGTAAGTGTGAAAAACAGTCATATGATACTTTTTTTTTCCAGTGTGGTTGTAACTTCAAACGGTCACTAAATGAACTGTTGAAATTTGAGGACTACCTCTCCCTGCCGGTCGCCAAATGGACCGTGGGGATGTTCGAGAGTTGCAAGCCCCCTTTTTTCCCCACGCTGCTGTCACTTCGAACCATCGCTAAACGAATGGTTATAAATTGAGGACCTGTAGTTCACTATCCCAGCCCAGCCCAGCCTTTCCGCAGCCGCAGGAAAGCATGGGAGATAAGGAACATTCAGCTTATCTTGGTTTTATTATTCCAAGAAAAAACAATAGCTGGATTTAAGGATTTCTGCCAAGGGTTGCAAGCGTTTTCCATTCGGTCCAAAGTTTTTGCCTCTCTCGCTGTGGTCAAAAAATCTGAACTTTTGGGATGGAGACATGAGTAGAAAAAGTCATAAATGTCTCACCTCCCCAGGGATGGGCTTCTTCACACACACACACACATCGTGTTGTTGGGCCATGATGTTTTTGCATGCGTGTCTTCCTTCCTTCCTTCCTTCCTTCCTTCCTTCCTTCCTTCCTTCCTTCCTTCCTTCCTTCCTTCCTCTTTTTCTTTCTTTCTTTTTCATTTCACCCTCTTTCTTCCTTCCCTCCGCCCTCTTCCTTTCCTTCCTTCCCTCACTCCTTCATTCTTTCCTTTTTTATCCTCCCTTCCCTTCCTTTCCCTTCCCTTCACATGTTGCTCAATATTAGACACGCTAATCAGTTCCTTCCTTCCTTCCTTCCTTCCTTCCTTCCTTCCTTCCTTCCTTCCTTCCTTCCTTCCTTCCTTCCTGACAGTGAGAACAATTAACCAATGGAACTGCTTGCCACCAGAAGTGGTGGATGCTCCAACACTGGAAGTTTTTAAGAAGAGACTGGACAGCCATTTGTCCGAAATGGTACAGGGTTTCCTGCCTGAGCAGGGGGTTGGACTTGATGACCTCCAAGGTCCCTTCCAAATTTATCATTATCATCATCATCATCATCATCATTATTGATCATCGCACAGTCAGCCAGATGTTCAGACTGGATTTGGCATTTTGTCTACCTATCGAGTCCTTACCCAGGACCTGGGATAGGCAGATGTGGATATTTGATGGTATTACAGGTATCGTCGCAGGATGGAAGCAGTTCCTAGTAAGGCCGCCTTTTGCAATTGACCAATAGCGAATTTGTCAATGCCAATTGTGTTCAAGTAATGCTCCAGTTGTTTTGGGATTGCACCCAAGGAGCCTATGACTATTGGTACTACTCTTGCTTGCTTTTGCCACAGTCTTTCTATTTCTATTTGTAGGTCTTTGTATTTTGTTATCTTCTCCAGATCTTTCTCGTCTATTCTGCTGTCTCCAGGCACTGCCACGTCCACTATCCAGACTTTTTTGTCTTTCTTATCGACAATTGTTACGTCTGGGGTGTTATGTTGCAGGTGCTTGTCTGTTTGAATTCTGAAGTCCCAGAGCAGTTTAATTTTATCATTTTCTATGACTTTCTCTATTTTATGATCCCACCAGTTTTTGATTACAGGCAAATGATATTTTTTGCAGATCTTCCAATGCACCATTGTTGCTACTTTGTCATGCCGCTGCTTGTAGTCAGTCTGTGCAATCTTCTTGCAGCAGCTTATCAGGTGGTCCACTGTTTCTTCAGCATCTTTGCATAGGCGGCACTTACTGTCTGTTGCTGTCTTCTCAATTTTGACTTTATTATTATTATTATTATTATTATTATTATTATTATTATTATTATTATTATCATTATCATTCATCGCACAGTCAGCCAGATGTTCAGACTGGATTTGGCATTTTGTCTACATATCGAGTCCTTACCCAGGACCTGGGATAGGCAGATGTGGATGTTTGATGGTATTACAGGTATCGTCGCAGGATGGAAGCAGTTCCTAATAAGGCCGCCCTTTGCAATTGACTAATAGCAAATTTGTCAATGCCAATGGTGTTCAAGTGGTGCTCCAGTTGTTTTGGGATTGCGCCCAAGGAGCCTATGACTATTGGTACTACCCTTGCTTGCTTTTGCCACAGTCTTTCTATTTCTATTTGTAGGTCTTTGTATTATTATTATTATTATTATTATTATTATTATTATTTTGCCTGCCCTTCCTCCCTCTTCCTTCCTTTCCTTTCCTTTCCTTTCCCTTCCCTTCACCTTCCTTTCCTTTCCCTCTCCATTCCTTTCCTCTTTCCTTTCCCTCTTCCTTTCCTTTCATTCTTCCTTCCCTTCCCCTTCCTTTCCCTCCCTTCTCTCTTCCTTTCCTTTCCTTTCCTTTTCCCCTTTCCTTCCCTTTCCCTTCCTTTCCTTCCCTTCCCTTTCCTTTTCTTTCTCTTTCCTTTCTTTTCCTTTCTTGGTGGCAGTTCAATCCCATCGGGGACATCCAATCGGAAGTGATCCAATCCCTATTATATTTCTAGGAATCCAGCCTCACGGATACCATTTGTTTGTTTCAGAGCCTCTGTTTCTAGGGCAATTATTATTTTTTCCCTAAAAAAATTAGCCCAACGAGTACGATTAATTTCCACTCTGTTGCCATGGTTATTAATAATAATGAAGTGATCATTACTGCACGCAGACTTCTCGTGCACAGTTAATATTTGTTTCAGAAATAAGGACTGGACAAGGACCAAGAGTTTTCAAATAGCGTGTGAAAACTCCATTTCTTGTGTGTGTGCATGTGTGTAACACATTTGTGCTTTGCAGAATTCATTCCTGTCACTGGTTTATAGCCACGGCTAAAAGAGGCTGCAGCTGTCATCTTTTGCAAATACAATTAGGCCTCAGCTTACAACAATTCATTCAGTGACTGTTCAAAGTTACAACGGCACTGAAAAAAATGTGACTTATGATCAATTTTCACACTTAACGACTGTCGCAGCATCCCTTTGGTCACGTGATCAAAATTAAGAGGCTCGGCAACTGGCAGGTACTTATAACAGTTGCAGCGTCCTGGTACGGTCACATGATCCCCTTTTGTGACCCTCTGGCAAGCAAAGTCAATGGGGAAGCCAGATTCGCTTAACAACTGTGTTACTGATTTAACAAGTGCAGTGAATCATTTAACAACTGTGGCCAGGAAAGGTCGTAAAATGGGGGAAAAAACTCACTAAACAACTGTGTCACTTAACAACAGAAACTTTAAGCTCAGTTGTGCTTGTAGACTGAGAACTATCAGTATAAATCTACAAACCTCCAGACGTTGTGGGCGCTCCAACACTGGAAGTTTTCAAGAAGAAACTAGACAGTCTCCTTTCTGAAATGGCATAGGTTCTACTGCTTGAGCAGGGGGCTGGACTAGAAGACCTCCAAGGTCCCTTCCAGCTCTATTTTATTCTATTCTTTGATACCCTTCACTTCAGGTGGCGCAGAGTGTGTGAGATGCTGAAGAAGCAACGGGTGGAAACTAATCAAGGAGAGAAGCAACCTAGAACTAAGCAGAAACTTCCTGACAGTTAGAACAATTAACCAGTGGAACCACCTGCCTCCAGAAGCTGTGAATGCTCCAACACTGGAAGTTTTTAAGAAGAGACTGGACAGCCATTTGTCCGAAATGGAATAGGGTTACCTGCCTGAGCAGGGGGTTGGACTGGATGTCCTCCAAGGTCCATTAGAGTATGATTCTGTAAGGGTCCCTGCTTGAGCAGGGGGTTGGACTAGAAGACCTCCAAGGTCCCTTCCAACTTTATTATTATTATTATTATTTAGACGTGAATCTCAGTCAACTGAACAATCAAATTGACTGGCGCTGATGGTTGACACGGGTTATTATTATTATTATTATTATTATTATTATTATTATTAAATATTAGTCCAATATTAGTCTGGATCACTTTCTGTTCTTTCTGATTGGGCTCTTCTCTGAATCAGATTTATGAAACTGCGTTAATCTGTCATTTCTGCTTGAGTAATGAAACTCCGAAGGGGAAAGTGGCCTGCTAAATCAGGTTTAAAAATAACTTTTAAAAGAGCTGGCTTTTCTGGCTTATAGGAAACTCTGAAGACAGAGGGGAAAAAAAGATCTTTGTTGTGATTGGCAGGGCCGGAAACGAGAAAGGTGTAACTCTCTCCACGACTTTGGCATTTATCACAATAATTCTAGATCTGAAGCCTGGAAAATCATGGGCCCCTCCCCCCCAAAATGAGCTTGGGGTCAGTTTCAACAAGTATTGTCCTTTCACACTATAACCCTACAGGTTGCCCTCGACTTACGAGCACCACAGAACCCAAAATGTCAGTTGCTAAGTGAGACGCCTGTTAAGTGAATCTTGCCTCACTTTACCACCTTTCTTGCCTCCATTGTTACGTGAATCATTGTTAAGTGAACAACACGGTCATTAAGTGAATCTGGCTTCCCTCATTGACTTTGCTGGTCAGACGGTCGCAAAAGTGATCACCCCCCCCGGGATGCTGTGACCGTCATAAATAGGAGTCAATTGCTGAGTGTCTGAATTTTGATCACGTACCACAGGAGATGACTACAACGGTCGTAACTGTGAGAAGTGGTCATAAGTCACTTTTTTCAGTACTGTTGTAACTGTGAACGGTCACTAAACGAACTGCTGTAAATTGAGGATTACCTACCAGACATACCCAATTGCTGGAAGTGGGGATGTCTAGTTTAATGAAGAGAAGGACGAGGGGGGACATAATAGCAGTGTTCCAATATCTCAAGGGCTGCCCCAAAGAAGAGGGAGTCAAGCTAGTCTCCAAAGCCCCTGAAGGCAGGACAAGAAGCAACGGGTGGAAACTAACCAAGGAGAGAAGCAACCTGGAACTAAGGAGAAACTTCCTGATAGTTAGAACAATTAACCAGTGGAACAACCTGCCTCCAGAAGCAGTGAATGCTCCAACACTGGAAGTTTTTAAGTAGAGACTGGACAGCCATTTGTCTGAAATGGTATAGGGCTTCCTGTCTGAGCAGGGGGTTGGACTTGATGACCTCCAAGGTCCCTTCCAACTCTGTTGTTCTTTTATTCTGTTAATTCTCCAGCCAGCATTCTTGGATTTTAACATCCAGAATCTCCTAGCCACCAAACATGGACTTTAATAGCCAAAATTCCCCCCCCCCCCCGTCCCAGCCAGCATCAAATGGACTTCAATTCCCAGAATTCTGTGAGCTGAAATCCATACATCTTAAATTTTGTGAGGTTGCAAAACACAGGCTTAGTGGATTGAGTCAATCCAGGCTGTTTGGCTTGTTCCAACCTTGAAAAAGGGTTAAATCAGTAATTTGATTAAGCTGACTTTGGGAATAAGAGCCAAAGTTGTATTGTGTTTTTTTTTTTTTTTTTTTACAAATTGTACTGAACTAATTTACAAAAGCAAAGTAAACATGCAGCCAATAGAGGTCGTGAAGTATTGCATTTTTAAGAGAATAATTGTAAGAATTTAAAAAAAAAACAAGAAAAGGACCAAAAAAAAACACTTGGCAAAGGATGTTAGGAGCAGAAGAACGAAAACTATGACAATATTGGTCAAAAGGTTTCTTCTTTCGCTCTTTGTCACAACAAAAACAGACCAAAAAAAAAAAAAACCCTACTTCAGATATTGAGACAGAACACAGACCAAGAATTTATTGCTGCAAACAAGTGCAGATATCTCTGCTTTGTGCACCACAACTGTTTTCTGCTACCTGTGAAAAAAACTTTTCTTTCTTTCTTCCTTCCTTTCTTTCTCTCTCTCTCTCTCTCTTCCTTTCTTTCTTTTTTCTTTCTTTCTTTCTCTTTCTTTTTTCTTTCTTTTCCTTTTTCTCTTTCTTTCTTTTCTTTCTTTCTCTTCCTTCCTTCCCTCCCTCTCTCTCTCATTCCCTCCTCCCTTCCTCCCCTCCCTCCCTTTCCCCTTCTTCCCTCCTCCCTTCCCTCACTCCCTTCCTCCCTCCTTCCCTCCCTCTGTCTTTTCTCTCTTTCTCTCTCTTTTTGTCAAACATCCACCTTAAGAATCCAAATAAAACTCCAGATTCTTTTTTCTCTCTCTCTCTTTATTTATTTTTCTTTCCTTTTTATCTTCCTTCCTTTCCTTGATTCATCTGCCCTCTTTTTCTCCCTTCCTTCCTTCCATCTTCCCTTTTCTTCCCTCCCTGCTTTCTTTCCTTTCTCCTTCCTTCCTTCCTCCTTTTCCTTCCCTTACCCTGTCCTCCCTTCTCTTTCCTTCCTTCCTTCCACCCTCCCGCCCGCCACCCATGTCTCAGTTGAAGGCAGTTGATGGAAACTCATAGTTCTTGGTCCTTTGACAGATTCCAAATATCCAGGAAACAGACATGCAGTTTGGATAAACCAGGGATTGATCCAAGATCACATGAGCCCACCTACTCATTTTCAACTCAAACTGGGAAAAGAAGGAGCAGACCAAACCACCTGAGCTAATGTTTCAATTCCTGAGATTTTTCCCTAATAAGCAAAGTGACTGGAAGTTTTAAGAAGAGATTGGAGAACCATCTAACACAGTGATTCTCAACCTTTCTAATGCCGTGACCCCATAAAACAGTTCCCCATGTTGTGGTGACCCCCAAGTGGGTGTGGCCACCAATAAGAGGGAGTAGGACAGCTAGGGAAAAGGGAACAAAATGGCGGACAGCATGGTTTGGCGACCCCCGTGAAATGGTCATTCGACCCCAAATGGGGTCCCGACCCACAAGCTGAGAACCACTGATCTAGCAGAATGACAAAATCACAAGAGTTGGAAGGGACCCTGAAGATCATCTAGTTCAACCTCTGCTGAAACTAATCAAGGAGAGAAGCAACATGGAACTAAGGAGAAACTTCCTAACCGTTAGAACAATTAACCATTGGAACAACCTGCCTCCAGAAGCTGTGAATGCTCCAACACTGGAAGTTTTTAGGAAGAGACTGGACAGCCACTTGTCAGACATGGTATAGGTCCTCCTGCTTGAGCAGGGGGTTGGATTAGATGACCTCCAAGGTCCCTTCCAACTGTGTTACTCGCTCTTTCCCCCAAAAGAAAGTTTCCTAACTCCAGCAAAGGGCGCAAACTTTCACAAGCCCTGATTTATCTTGGCTTGGTTCTCTTAACATGTTTGGGAAGGGCTCGGAAAGGAAATGGGTGGGACATCTCATCATAAGCCGCAAGCTTTGTCCTCATTCTCTTCCCCCTCCAGACAGGTCTGGGAACACACTGCTGGGGCTTCCACTCCCCACAACCACACCAGATGTGTTCCTCCTCCTCCTCCTGGTTTCTGTGTGTGTGTGTGAGAGAGAGAGAAACACACACACCGCAAATGTTTCTTCCTCTCTTCTCCAGGCTGGGAGACAAAAGCGCCTGGCTCAACGTTTCTAAAACTCAAATTATTTGCAAATGGGGGATGAGAAACACACACACACACACACACACACACACAGAAGAAACAGCACAACGATGGAATAAAATTGAAGTCTGACCCACGAGTCTCGTTTTAAGGGGGCGGAAAACAGGTCCTCCTTAAGTGGAAGTTTATTTTAAGGGCGAGTGAATGGGTGTGTCCCAAAAATTCACACTTCGTTCCCAGGAGGTGAACTGGGGAACATTTGGGCTGATTGGAAGGTGGGAGAGGATCTGCAGAACAGAATTTTGGCTCCTGGCAACCATCATTTAACAACCATTAATTGCTTTCCACAAGTAACAGAGGGCTTCAACTGCTAGGTCTGAAGCCAGAAGGACCAAGCAAGCAAAGAGGTTCCAAAATAATCAATCAATCAATCAGAATAGAGCTGGAAGGGACCTTGGAGGTCATCTACTCCAACCCCCTGCTCAAGCAAGAAACCCTATGCCATTTCAGACAGGTGAATGTTCTGTCTCTTCTTGAAAACCTCCAGTGATGGAGCACCCACGACTTCTGGAGGCAAGACGTTCCATAGGTTAATTGTCCTCACTGTTAGGAGATTTCTGTTTAATTCCAGGTTGCTTCTCTCCTTGATTATTTTACATCCATTGCTTTTTGTCTTGCCTTCAGGTGCTTTGGAAAATAGGTTGACCCCCCCTCTTCTTTGTGGCAGCCCCTCAAATATTGAAATACTGCCATCCTGTCACCCCATAGAGTCCTTCTTTTCTCTAGCCAAAACCAAATCGCTCTTCATGTGTTTTTTTTTTCTCCAGGCCTTTAATCAGTTGCTCTTCTTTGCACTTTTTCCAATGTCTCAACATCTTTTTTTTTTTTTTTTTTTTTGTAACCAAAACTGAATGCAAGTATTCCAGGTGTGGCCTTACTAGGGCTTTATAAAACAGTACTAATACTTCATGTGGTTTTTGATTCTATGCCTTATACAACCAAGGATTGTATTGGCCTTTTTGGCTGTTGCGCACATTGCTGGCTCATGTTTAAGTGATTGTCCACTTGGATTCCAAGGTCCCTCTCACAGTTACAGTTACAAGAACAAACCATGATGCATTGTCCTTATTCTGGGGGAAAACTAATCAAGGAGAGAAGCAATTCGGAATTAAGGAGAAATTTCCTGAAACTGAGAACAATTAACCAGTGGAACAACCTGCCTCCAGAAGCGGTGAATGCTCCAACACTGGAAGTCTTTAAGAAGAGACTGGACAGCCATTTGTCCGAAATGGTGTAGGGTTTCCTGCCTGAGCAGGGGGTTGGACTAGATGACCTCCAAGGTCCCTTCCAACTTTATTATTCTGTATTCTGTATCTTACAAGAATTTCCCAGGCCAGCCAAGTTTGCAAACAGAGATCAGATCATGCTTTTGACAAGAAAATCAGAGATCTTGAAAAGTTCCACGCGGTGGCATCTGACAGCCCGGAAAGATTGCCAGCTTGACATTACCAGTTGAGATGGTGGAATCCTGGCCCAAGCAGAAGGGGAGAAAGGGTGCGGGACGGCTTGGGGACAACTGTAAAAATGTAAAAGTTGGGGTTCAAATTGAATGGAGGTGAAAACGAAGGGACACCAGGGCTGGGAACTGTTTCCATCAGAATTTCTGGTGGAGAACTCTTCCACGGCCTTTGTTTTCAGCTTTCTGGATCTGTTTCTCTGACTAAGTGGCTTTTTTTTAAACCACCACAACCTTGCCAGGTAGGCTTGTGGGAGGTAGAGTGATGGTCCAAAGTCAGCCAAGGATATGTTCTCCTCCTCCTTCTCCTCTTTCTTTCCTTCCTCCCTCCCTTCTCTTCATCCTTCCCTCTTCTCCTCTCTCCTTCCTTCTCCCTTCTTCCTTCTCTCTCTTCTTCCTCCATTTCTCCTTTCTTCCCTTCCTCCTTTCCTTTCTCCTCCTCTTTCCACCTTTGTCAGACCCTCCTTCTCTCCCTCCCTCCCTACTCCATCTCCTCCCTCTCCCTCTGTCCTTCTCCTCCTCCCCTCCATCCTTTCCTTCCCTTCTCCTCCTTCTCTTTTCTTCCTCCCTTTCTCCCTCCCTCTTCTCCTTCTCTCTCTCCCTCCCTTTTCTCTCTCCTTTCTCCATTCCTCCTTTTCCTTTCCATCTTTCTCAGACCCTCCTTCTCTCTCTCCTCCCTCTTCCTCTCCTTCCTTCGTTTCTCCTTCTCTTTCCTTCCTCCCTCCCTTCCTCCCTCCTCCTTCTCTCTCTCCCTTTTCTCCCTTTTCTCTCTCTCTCCTTCCTCCCTTCCTCCCTCCTTCTCTTTCCTTTGCATCTTTATCAGACCCTCCTTCTCTCACTCTCCTCCCTTCTCCTCCTCTCCTTCGTTTCTCCTTCTCTCTTTCCTTCCTCTCTTCCTCCCTCCCTCCCTTCTCTCTCTTCTTCCTTCCTACTTCTGAACTTGGCTGAATTCCCTCGGTTTGTAAAGTCCGAGTTCCATAATATCCCTCTTTTAATCCTGGGCTGACCGTTTACCCCCTTCCCCCAATTCATTTTGCATCTGTTGCTGGATGAAGCTGTAACCAGAAAGCCTGGGATGATGGCCCAACCACTATACCCTCTCTCTCTCTCCAGCTTTTCAAGTTGTCTCCTCAACGTTGGCCAAGTCGTATTCAAGAAGCATTGATGGATGTTCTTCAAAACTCTTTTCTCCTTCTCAACAGGAAGAACATCATCCACCGCTGGTCCACTCCCAGGAGACACGGTTTGTGTGTCCAGGATGACAAGTAGATGGCTAGCACATCTCCTTGCTATGTGCTCCTGGGCTTAAAAACCTATCTCTAAGGAAATGGCCAGAACGCAGCATCCTGTTGAAGAAACTTGGGTTTGGATGACTCTGATAGAGGTTGACTTGACCCCAAGGTTGTCGACTTAGATGGAAGCCTTTCGGAGTTCAACAATCTGTAGGTTGTTATTAGTCCTTCTACGAGGATTAATGAGGACCATCCAGTTCGGGCCTCCTCCATTTTCTTGTTCTACTCATCTCCTTCCATGTGGGGCCTTCAAGGTTGAGGGAGAACATTTCCTAGAATTCCCAGCCAGATGGCTGTGGGCCACCGCCCTTTGGGACTTAGGGTTGTCAGCAAGCCAGAACATCTGGAATTTCTGCCTGATGAGTTACATTTGGGTAGAGCCGCATCTTCCTTCTTTTCTGAAGAAATGTTCTTCTCCAGAAGGATGGTTTGAAGCCCGGGGCCTACAGAAATGTTCAAATGACCTGGCAGAAATCACGCACCAAGTTCAGTTTCTCCTGGGAGAAAAATTAGATCTCAAAATCGAGGGATGTCGAAGAACACAAAGGATCCACTGTGAAGACCTTATATTCGGGATGTGAAAGCCCCACTCCTGTGGGAGAATAACTATGTAGGCACCCTGTGTAGATGGACTCACGAATTGTCCAATGGCTCTTGAGAGGAGGGTCCTGATCAGTCTCAGCTACAGTGGCTCTGCTGCATTTCTATTTAAATTCTTTCTTTCTTTCTTTCTTTTTTCCTTCTTCCTTTCTTTCTCTTTCTTTCTTTCTTTCCTTCATTGTTTCATTTCACCCTTTCTTCCCTCCTCCCTTTTCCTTCTTTTCTTCCTTCTCTCACTTCTTCCTTTTTCCTTCTTTCCTTCTTTCCTCTCCCTCTTTTCTTCCCTTCCCTCACTCCTTCGTTTTTTCCTTCTTTCCTTCTTTCCTCCCTCCTTCCCTTCTTTCTTCCTTTCCCTTCCCTTCACGTGTTGCTCAAAATTAGACACACTAACCAGTGTATAACAAATCCATTTTAGGTGGGATTAAAATCGCACAGAGCTGAGCCCCAACAACTCAATGCACTTTCTTTCTTTCTTTCTTTCTTTCTTTCTTTCTTTCTTTCTTTCTTTCTTTCTTTCTTTCTTTCTTTCTTCTTTCTTTCTTTCTCTCTCTCTTTTTTCTTCTTTTTCTTTCTGTCTTTTTTCTTCTTTCTTTTTTCATTCTTATCTTCTTGTTTTTTTCTTCTTCCTCTTCCTCCTCTTCCTTCTCTCCACAAACCCCCCTCACTTTAGCGCTGATGATATTCCTAGTTAGGTCATGAAGTGTCTGCAAGAAAACCACCAAGCTCAGAGAACCCGCAAGGATTGCAAAGTCTTTTTCTCCTCCTCCTCCTCCTCCTCCTCCTCCTCTATCATCTCCTCCTCCTTCTTCCCGACCCTCCCCACAATCACGGAGTCCCTTCTTTGTCCATCTCCAGCAGGAAACGAAGAGTGGAAACGGGGTGGGGCTCCAGGGAGCACCTTGGCAGGGACTGAAGTCTGGAGCCCTGGAAAATAAGGATGAGGTCATTGAACAAGCCCGATCTCCACTGGGCCCAATCTGGATTAATTGTTTGGATACATGTTATAAATATCCAAGAAGGTTTTCTGCATTTACTAGGAAGATCTCCGTGCGTTGAGTTGGTGGGGCTCAGCTCAGCGATTGCTTCAGCTTAAACAATAATTTTAATCCCATCTAGAATGGATTTGTTGTAAACTGGTTGGCGTGTCTAATTTTGAGCAAAATGTGAAGCAAAGGGAAAGGAAGGGAAGGGAAGGAAGGGAAGGGAAAGAAGGAAGGAAGGAAGGAAAGAAGGAAAGGAAGGAGGGAGGGAGGGAAGGAAGGAAAGAAAGAAAGGAGGGAGAAGGGAAAAGGGAAGGAAGAAAGAGTTAAAAGAAAGAAAAAAGAAAGAAAGAAGGGAGGGAGGGAGGGAGGAAGAAGGGAAAAAGTGGAAAGAAGAAAGAAAGAAAGAAAGAAAGAAAGAAAGAAAGGATGAGAGGGAGGGAAAGAAAAAGAAAGAAAGAAGAAGGGAGGGAAGAAAGAAAGAAAGAAAGAAAGAAAGAAAAAAGAAAGAAAGAAAAGAAAAGAAAGAAAAGAAAGAAAGAAAGGATGGGAGGGAGGGAAAGAAAAAGAAAGAAAGGATGGGAGGGAAAGAAAGAAAGAAAAGAAAGAAAGGATGGGAGGGAGGGAGGGAAAGAAAAAGAAAGAGGAAGGGAGGGAAAAAAGAAAGAAAGAGGATGGGAGGGAAAGAAAGAAAGAAAGAAAAGAAAGAAAGAGGGAAGGAGGGAGGGAAAGAAAGAAAGAAAAAAAGAAAGAAAGAAAGGGAGGAAGGAAGGAAGGGAGGAAGGAAGGCAGGAAAGGAAGACAGGAGGAGAGAAAGACAGAAAGACAGGCAGCCACCGTCCATCCTTTCTCCTGCCTGTCACCCCCTCTCCGTCCTCCAAGCCAAACCTTCTCTGGCGCTCCAGGGCTCTTGAGGTTCCCTCCATCACGCACGCTCCATTTCAGGGGGTTTCGCGCTGCGCCCCGTCCACTCCCACCCCGCCCTCTGCCCAGGGGGGTCCCCTGGCGGGAGTTCGCTCAGTCCAAAGGTTCGTTGCGCCTCCACATCCCACCCCCCTCCCCTCCTCTCCTTCCTTCTGCTCTCCCCCCCCCCGTCTTAAGGAGCACCTGTTCTGGGGGGAAGCTGCGCAAACACACACACACACCCCGCCGCCGCCGCCGCGTCCTCCTGCCGGCGGACACCTGAAGGAGGGCAAACATTGCGGCTGGGCTTCGACGCCACGCTGGCTTCCTCCTCGAGGCAACGAGGCCAGGGATGACCTCAGCGGAGAAGGCCCTCCGCTGGGGCCGGAGGCAGACAAGGGAGGCCGTTCAGAGGGTGCCCGGGGGGGGGGCGTGAGAGACGCCCGTCGGTGGAGGAAAACTGCACCTGCTGGCGATCCTTGCCTGCCTCTTCTACAATTCTTCCAGTGTCCGCATGGACGGACGGATGGATGGATGGCAGAAGGAGGGAGGGAGGAGATAGAGGGAGAAGGAAGGAAGGAAGGCAGAGAGGTAGGGAAGGAAAGATAAAGATGGAAGATAGGAAGGAAGGAAGCAAAAAGGAAGGAAGGAAGGAAGGAAGGAGCAAGGGAGGCAGAGAGGTAGGGAAGGAAACATAAAGATGGAAGATAGGAAGGAAGGAAGCAAAAAGGAAGGAAGGAAGGAAGGAGCAAGGGAGGCAGAGAGGTAGGGAAGGAAAGATAAAGATGGAAGATAGGAAGGAAGGAAGCAAAAAAGGGAAGGAAGGAAGGAAGGAAGAATAATGATGGAAAGCAGGAAGGAAGGAAGCAAAAAAGGAGGGAAGGAGGGAGGAAGGAAGGAAGTGAGAAGGAAGAAAGGAAAAAATGTTGTCAAGGAGATGTAAAAAAAATACTTCCATAAAATTGCTGCACATACAGAATTTAAATTTAATGGTCTCATTTCCCATTAAAATACAGGTAGTCCTCAACTTGCAAAAGTTCATTTAATGACCGTTTAAATGATCGGCACTGAAAAAGGGACTTGTGACCATTTTTCACACTTATGACCATTGCAACATTCAGAGGCTTGGCAACTGACTCGTATTTATGACGGTCGTCGTGTCCCGGGGTCACGTGATCTTCTTTTGCAACAAAGGACAAGGAAAGTCCATGGGCAATTCACTTAACAACCAGTGTGACTGGCTTAATGACTGCAGTGATTCACTTAACAATTGTGACAAGAAAGGGCATAAAGTGGGGCAAAACTCACTTAACAGCTGTCTTAGTGATGGAAATTTTGTAATAGTCCCTTCTGAGATTCTGTCCTCATAACAACAGCCCTGTAAGGTAGGCAGGGCTAAGAGAATAGTTGGCCCCAAATCCTACAGGGAGATGGTTAATGGGTAGATTTGAATCTGTCTCTCTGACCCTCGTCTGAGACGCTAACCACCCTACTAAACTGTCTTATATTTTGGGGAGTATCTCAGTGTTACCTTTGATCAAACTGATCTGATTGTACTAAAAAACTGCTGAACCCATTATACCTCACTGCCAATAGTAGAACAACCTACCTCCAGAAGCGGTGAATGCTCCAACACTGGAACTTTTTAAGAAGAGACTGGACAGCCATTTGTCCGAAATGGTGTAGGGTTTCCTGCCTGAGCAGGGGGTTGGACTAGATGACCTCCAAGGTCCCTTCCAACTTTACTATTATTATGGATCATCACACAGTCAGCCAGATGTTCAGACTGGATTTGGCATTTTGTCTACCTATCGAGTCCTTACCCAGGACCTGGGATAGGCAGATGTGGATGTTTGATGGTATTAAAGATATCGTCGCAGGATGGAAGCAGTTTAATTTTATCATTTTCTATGACTTTCTCTATTTTATGATCCCACCAGTTTTTGCTTACAGGCAAATGATATTTTTTGCAGATCTTCCAATGCACCATTGTTGCTACTTTGTCATGCCGCTGCTTGTAAACAGTTTGTGCAATCTTCTTCTTCTTCTTCTTCTTCTTCTTCTTCTTCTTCTTCTTCTTCTTCTTCCTTCTTCTTCTTCTTCTTCTTCTTCTTCTTCTTCTTCTTCTTCTTCTTCTTATTATTATTATTATTATTATTATTATTATTATTATTATTATTATTATTATTATTATTATTATTATATGGATCATCGCACAGTCAGCCAGATGTTCAGACTGGATTTGGCATTTTGTCTACCTATCGAGTCCTTACCCAGGACCTGGGATAGGCAGATGTGGATGTTTGATGGTATTACCGATATCGTCGCAGGATGGAAGCAGTTCCTAATAAGGCTGCCTTTTGCAATTGACTAATAGCGAATTTGTCAATGCCAATGGTGTTCAAGTGGTGCTCCAGTTGTTTTGGGATTGCACCCAAGGAGCCTATGACTATTGGTACTACCCTTGCTTGCTTTTGTCACAGTCTTTCTAGTTCTATTTGTAGGTCTTTGTATTTTGTTATCTTCTCGAGTTCTTTCTCGTCTATTTTGCTGTCTCCAGGCTTTGCCACATCCACTATCCAGACTTTTTTGTCTTTTTTATCGACAATTGTTAAGTCCGGGGTGTTATGTTGCAGGTGCTTGTCTGTTTGAATTCTGAAGTCCCAGGGCAGTTTAATTTTATCATTTTCTATGACTTTCTTTATTTTATGATCTCACCGGTTCTTGCTTACAGGCAAATAATATTTCTTGCAGATCTTCCAATGCACCATTGTTGCTACTTTGTCATGCCACTGCTTGTAGTCAGTCTGTGCAATCTTCTTGCAGCAGCTTATCAGGTGGTCCACTGTTTCTTCAGCATCTTTGCATAGGCGGCACTTACTGTCTATTGCTGTCTTCTCAATTTTGACTTTTTTATTACTATTATTATTATTATTATTATTATTATTATTATTATTATTATCATTATCATTCATCGCACAGTCAGCCAGATGTTCAGACTGGATTTGGCATTTTGTCTACCTATCGAGTCCTTACCCAGGACCTGGGATAGGCAGATGTGGATGTTTGATGGTATTACAGATATCGTCGCAGGATGGAAGCATTCCTAATAAGGCCGCCTTTTGCAATTGACTAATAGCGAATTTGTCAATGCCAATGGTGTTCAAGTGGTGCTCCAGTTGTTTTGGGATTGCACCCAAGGAGCCTATGACTATTGGTACTACCCTTGCTTGCTTTTGCCACAGTCTTTCTATTTCTATTTGTAGGTCTTTGTATTTTGTTATCTTCTCCAGTTCTTTCTCTTCTATTCTGCTATCTCCAGGCACTGCCACGTCCACTATC
Organism: Crotalus tigris; assembly: GCF_016545835.1. NCBI lineage: Eukaryota > Metazoa > Chordata > Lepidosauria > Squamata > Viperidae > Crotalus > Crotalus tigris. The sequence continues at coordinate 995,133 of NW_024097821.1, forward strand.
CAGACTTTTTTGTCTTTCTTATCGACAATTGTTAAGTCTGGGGTGTTATGTTGCAGGTGCTTGTCTGTTTGAATTCTGAAGTCCCAGAGCAGTTTAATTTTATCATTTTCTATGACTTTCTCTATTTTATGATCCCACCAGTTTTTGCTTACAGGCAAATGATATTTTTTGCAGATCTTCCAATGCACCATTGTTGCTACTTTGTCATGCCGCTGCTTGTAATCAGTCTGTGCAATCTTCTTGCAACAGCTTACCAAGTGGTCCACTGTTTCTTCAGCTTCTTTGCATAGGCGGCACTTACTGTCTGTTGCTGTCTTCTCAATTTTGACTTTGTATGCATTTGTCCTTAAGGCTTGGTCTTGTGCAGCCAGAATTAGTCCCTCGGTCTCTTTCTTCAATTTTCCTGCTCTTAGCCATTGCCAGGTTTTATTATTATCTGCTTTCCCAGCTATTTTTTTCATGTATTGGCCATGTAGTGCTTTGTCTTCCCATGCCTCTATTCTGTTCTTCATTTGGTCTTTCTTGTAGGCCAGTTTGGTCTCTCCAGTAGTTAGTAAGCCTTCCTGATATACTAATTTCAGTGCATCTTCATCATTGTTCTTCAGATATTCTTCCAAAGCCATTTTTTCTTCTTCAACCATCTGATGTACTTGTAGCATTCCACGCCCACCTATTTGCCTTGGTAGATAAAGTCTATCAATGTCACTGCGTGGATGAAGGGCATGATTCATTGTCATTATTTTTCTGGTCTGCCTATCCATTGCTTTTAGTTCTGCTTGAGTCCAGTCCACTATTCCAGCTGTGTACCTAATGACTGGGATTGCCCAGGTGTTGATTGCCTTTATGGTATTTCCTCCATTGAGTTTGGATTTTAAGATCTTCTTCACTCTCTTGATGTATTCACCTCTAATCTTTTTCTTGACTTCAGTGTGCTTGATGTTGTCAGCTTGAAGGATACCCAAGTATTTGTAGTATCTTCCTCATCCAGACTCTTAATGTTATTTTCGTGGGGCATCTTGATTCCTTCAGTTTTCACTATTTTTCCTTGTTTGATAGTAAGTGTGGCACATTTGTCCAAGCCAAACTCCATTACAATATCTTGGCTATATATACGGACAGTGTTGAGCAGCGATTCTATTTCAGATGATGTTTTTCCATACAGCTTCAGATCATCCATGTAAAGGAGGTGGGATAGTCTAGCAGATGTTTTTGATGTTTGATAGCCATGTCCTGAGTTATTCAGTATTGTTGACAGAGGAAACAGTGCAATAACAAATAGTAATGGTGATAATGAATCTCCTTGAAATATTCCTCTCTTGATATTAACCTCTCCCAGCTTCTCACCATTGATCTGCAACTGTGTCTTCCATTGTGCCATCGATCTTTGCACAAATTTTCTGATGTTTCTACTTACTCCTGTTATTTCTAGGCACTTGATTATCCAATCATGTGGCAGAGAGTCAAATGCCTTTTTGTAGTCAATCCATGCCACATTCAGGTTGGTCTTCCTTCTCTTGCAGTTTTCCAAGATCATTTTGTCTATTAGGAGTTGATCTTTTGTTCCTCTGCTATTGGGGCGGTTTCCTTTCTGCTCAGGTGGAAAGAGATTGTTTTCAACTAGATGCTGTTGTACTGCATCAGCTACCACACCAGTTAGTAATTTGAATGTTGTTGGTAAGCAGGTAATTGGCCTGTAGTTACCTGGTGTTGCCCCTTTTGCTGGATTTTTCATTATTAGGTAGGTTTTCCCAGTTGTTAGCCACTTTTCAATTTCTCCTCCTTGTAGTATATTGTTGAACTGCTTGGCAATGAGTGGGTGTATAACAGTTAGATGTTTCAACCAAAACCCATGCAGTTCATCTTCACCTGGTGCTGACCAATTTTTGATTTTCTTTGCTCTTTTTTCTACCATTTTTGTTGTTATTACTAGTTCTTTCATTTCAACTTCTGTTTTATTTGCATCCACCTCTTTTAACCAAGCCGCATCCTTGTTGTATTTCTTTGGGTTATCCCATATCTGCTTCCAGAACTGCACTGTTTCTTCCTTGTCAGGTACTGACTGATTCCTTGCAGTTTCTCCATTGATGGATTGGTAGAAACGTTTCTGATTGGATTGAAATTGGAGGTTCTGCCTATAGTTTGCAATTCGAGCTTCATATCTACTGATTTTCCTGGCTATAGCTGTTATTTGTTGCTTTATTATTTCCAGTGCTTCCTTGATCTTCCTTGTTTCTAAGTGGTATTTCTTGATTAGGTATTCTTTGGTCTTCTTGTTCTTCAGCTTCTTTTCTTTCATCTGTTCTAGCTTGCTTGCATGTGATCTTAACTTGCTGATCTTATTTTCTAGTCTAACCTTCCATTTTTGTGGTGCACTGTTTGTTTGTTTTTCTTTTTTGTTGATTTTACATCCCAGGTATTCTGTTATAACTGCAGCTGTGCTGTACATTAGTTGGTTTGTTTCTTGCAGTGAATTGGTGCTTATATTTGCTATTGCAGTATTTGCATCTTTTAATGCTTGTGCTAGCTGTTTCTTTGGAACAAGCTTCAATGCAGGCAGCCTTATTCTGTTGTTTTTGTGCTGTTCTAGATGCTCAGTTATTCTTTGTTTCAATTCTTTTATTTCTTTAGTTAGAGGGTTTTGTTCTTCCTGAGGAAGAGGTGCCTGGTTTCCAAATGAGAACAGTTGTATATCTCTACTGGATTCTTTCACTGCCAACTCCCCCTGGTTTGCCTCTACATTCTGAATTACTTCTGGTAAGGCTTTGATTTCTTTGCCCTGGGTAAACCTTTGCAGTTCGTCCAATTCTGTTTCTGTAAATACTTTATTTCGTGTTATAAATCGGCGTTGATCTGCTAGTCTCTGTTCTGTTATTTCTGATTCTGGATGTTGTTCTTTCCAGAATTCGTGCATTCGTTTTAGATATCCTCGTCTTGTTGGACTTGATCTGTAGTAACAGATCATTATTTCTTTGTTTTCCATCACTGTGTATCTGCGACGGGTAAACACCTTTTCTTCCAGTAGTTCTGCAGCTGCTGGCCCTGGTTGCTCAGCCAACAGTCCTGAGTCCTGTAACCCATTTTTCACCAGATATCCAGGAACTCCAATATCTAGTGCGGACCTTGTTAACCCGGGCGACGTCCGAGCCGGTATGGCATTCTGAAATTTACGTCTCACCATATTATTATTATTATTATTATTATTATTATTATTATTATTATTATTATTATTATGGATCATTGCACAGTCAGCCAGATGTTAAGACTGGATTTGGCATTTTGTCTACCTATCGAGTCCTTACGCAGGACCTGGGATAGGCAGATGTGGATGTTTGAGGGTATTACAGATATCGTCGCAGGATGGAAGCAGTTCCTAGTAAAGCCGCCTTTTGCAATTGACTAATAGCGAATTTGTCAATGCCAATGGTGTTCAAGTGGTGCTCCAGTTGTTTTGGGATTGCACCCAAGGAGCCTATTACTATTGGTACTACCCTTGCTTGCTTTTGCCACAGTCTTTCTATTTCTATTTGTAGGTCTTTGTATTTTGTTATCTTCTCCAGTTCTTTCTCTTCTATTCTGCTATCTCCAGGCACTGCCACGTCCACTATCCAGACTTTTTTGTCTTTCTTATCGACAATTGTTAAGTCTGGGGTGTTATGTTGCAGGTGCTTGTCTGTTTGAATTCTGAAGTCCCAGAGCAGTTTAATTTTATCATTTTCTATGACTTTCTCTATTTTATGATCCCACCAGTTTTTGCTTACAGGCAAATGATATTATTATTATTATTATTATTATTATTATTATTATTATTATTAATTCTCCCAATCGGCACCAATGAAATACCCTGAATCATATGTTGGATTGAAGCTAATTATATGGAAACTTTGTACTAAATTAAAGATGGACAGTTGTGGGGAAAGGTTCTAGATCAGAGGTTCTCAACATTAGCAACTTTAAGATGTGTGGACTTCAACTCTGAGAATTACCCTATGAGTTGGAGGTAGAACATCCACAATTTCTGCCCATCTGGTATGAAGCTGGTCCAGCATCTCAGCATGGCTGGCTGGGGAATGCTGGGAGCTGAAGTCCACCCATCTTTAAGTCACCAAGGTTGAGAAAGACTGGTCTGCTGGAATGTGGTCCTTCGGAGTCCTTGTACTCCAGTCTTTTCATGAACTTCTCCAGATGTTCCACTGTCTCCATCTCTGCTTCATAGCTCTTTGGTCCATGCTGGTTCCATTCATATTAGTCCATCTCTACTCCTCCCTGGGTTCCATCCTTCCTTTGACCCTCTCTTTATTGATCTCCTGCATGGCTTCAGGTGGATCTGGAACCTAAGGCCTCCTGTCTTCTTGTCTAAGCTGACCAGACATTTCAGCATGGCTGGCTGGGGAATTCTGGGAGTTGAAGTCCATCTTCATGTTGCTTTCATGTTGAGAAATACTTGTCTATTGAAATGTGGTCCTTTGGAGTCCTTGTACTCCCATCTTTTCATGAACTTCTCCAGATGTTCCACCGGCTACATGATTCTCCATCCCTGCTTCATAGCTCTTTGGTCCATCCTGGTTTCATTCATGGTAGTCCATCTCTACTCTGCCCTGGGTTCCATCCTTCCTTTGACAATCTCTTTATTGATCTCCTGCATGGTTTCAGGTGGATCTGGAACCTAAGGCCTCCTGTCTTCTCTATCCAGACATCTCAGCATGATTCTGCTTCATAGTATGTTGAGATAATCACCTTGTATCCTTCCTTCTCCAGATGCACTGGTTCTCCATCCTGTCTATCCATCTGGTGTAGTCCATTGGCACTGTCAGATCTTGCAGCTTCAGGTTTTTCACTTTGAAGAACGATGCATCCTGCTTCTCTGACAGACATCTAGTCATTTGACTGGAGAAACATCTCCTGTTTCTCTGTTGACTACCTGAAGTTCTCCGATGAGCTGTCTATTTCCATCATGGAAAGGTGGAAAGGCTGACCTCCTTCCTCTCCGGGGAAGGTCCCACTTCTCAAAGTCACTGCTCGGCCTCCAAGCGAGAGGAAAGGAGGAGCCCGTCTCTCCGTTTGACTTTCCCAAGATTTGTTTTGGCTTCTCCAGTGAGAAGTTGGATGCTCCATCCAGGACCCCATCATGCTACAGAATGGCTGAGCCAGACTGACACCTTTCAGGCCAAGTGTGTGGAGTCTATCTTGGAAAAGTTTCCAGTAGGAAACGCCAATTAGAAAGACCAAGTGAGAGAAAATGGGAAAGCATTTAGGGTGAATGCTGGCAATTCCCCTATCCTGATGTGGCAATTCATGGAAGATAATGCACTGCCTTTCATGGAGAATATGATTCCCACTTATTTCCTATTATGGTGGTTATTCTTTTCTATTCGGAGTAATTTACTACTAGGAGTAACTTACTATATGGGGCAATTTACTCTTTGGAGTAATGCATCAATGCCTTATTGCTAGAGATTCATTATTAATGAACCTAGTAGAATTGGAACTGAATGGCAGTCTGGTTCCTACTTATTTCTTATATGGTAGCCTTGAGTAATTACTACCTGGGGTAACTTACTGCAGTAATTTACTATCTGGAGTAATGCATGAAAAGCCTTACTCCTAGGGATTCACTATTATTCTAGACTTAGTATTAGAGCTGAATGGCAGAGTATAGTTCCCACTTATTTCTTATTATAATGGTCATTATTTTCTATTTGGCGTAATTACTTTTAGATATAACTTACTATATGCAGTAGTTTGTTATTTGGAGTAATACATTACATGCCTTACTGCTAGAGAGTCATTCTTATTCTAGATAGCATTAGAACAGCAGAGCATGATTCCCACTGTTTCTTATAAGTGGGGATCATTCTTTTCTATTTGGAATAATTATTACTTAAAATAACTTTTCTACTTGGAGTAATTACTACTGGGAGTAACTTATTGCATGGAGTAATTTACTGTTTGGCATAATGCACAAAAGCCTTACTGCTAGGGATTATTATTCCAGAGTTAACGGTATTGGAGCTGACTGGCAGAACATGGTTCACATTCATTTCTTATCATGATGGTCATTCTTTTCTATTTTGAGTATTTACTACTAGAAGTAACTTACTACTTGGAGTAATTTACTATCTGGAGTAATGCAATAATGTCTTACTGCTAGAGATTCACTATTCTTCCAGAGTTAGCAGTATTGGAGCTGACTGGCAGAGCCTGACTCCCATCTGTTTCTTATAAGTGATGGTCATTCTTTTCTATTTGGAATAATTACTACTTGAAGTAACTTAATACTTGAAATAATTTATTGCCTTATTGCTAGGCATTTACTATTATTCCAGAGTTAGAGGTACTGGAGCTGAATGGCAGAGCAGAGTTCACATTCATTTCTTATCACGATGGTCATTCTTTTCTATTTGGAGTATTTACTACTATGAGTAACTTAGTACTTGAAGTAATGTAGTGTTTTGAGTAAAGCACAAATCTTTTGCTGCTAGGGATTCATTATTATTCTAGACTTAGCAGAACTGGACCTGAATGGAGAGCGAATAAATCTCTAAACTGACTATAAATAAGTACTAGAGACATTTTAAACGTTTCATTTGAAGCAACATGGAAGACGGAATGCGGTCTCCCAAAGGGAGTAAAGTGTGTGTTACTTATGTTACTATGGCGACCGCGTGTGTTACTTCTGGTTTTGTCTTACTCAGGCCGCGCCTTTCGCTGCGTTTCACAGCCCGGTTTTCACCGAGGTGTGTCAAGCATGTTGCGTGGAGTTTGCAAATGTTAGTCTTTCGCCAAAGGGGATATATTTTTTTTTCAAAGGAAGGGAAAAGAAACAGGGTAATTAATCAAAATTAAATGACCCCAAACATCTCATTGGTGGTAAGCCATGGTTTGATTCACCCCATTTCCTAAGCCATAACTGTGATTTGCTTCAATTCTCATGATGCAAGCTGGGTGGATCTGGCTACTCGGGTTTGTAAAGCATGCTTTGCTTGCAGTTGAGCATATCTCGGCCTCTCCAAGTGTAGTTTACTCAATCAACCTGGTTTAACCAAATCTGGGTCAAGAAAAGTTTACCTTGTAGTGTGAGAACCCCATTAGACAGATAGACTAACTGCCACAACTGGGACTGGAATTCCCACAGCTAAGCAAGCTGGTTGTTAAGTGAGCCACGCCCAATTTTATGAACCCTTTTTGGCCAGGGCTGTAAAGGGAATCACTTGGTTATTAAGCGAATCAGACAGTCGTTAAGTGAATCCAACTTTCCCCGTTGACTTTGCTTGTAGAAAGCCGTTTGGGAAGGTCACAGATGGCAATCACAGGACCCCAGGACGCTGCAACCGTCATAAATACACGCCAGTTGCCAAATTTTGATCACTTGACCCACAAGGAATGCTGGTAATTATAAGTGAGAAAATCTGTCACTTTTTTCTTTGCCGTTCTAACTTGCAATGGTTGCTAAACAAATGGTTGTAAGTCGAGGACCCTATACATTTGAGACAAATGATTATCCAATCTCTTCTTAAAAGCCTTAAAAGTTCTGGAGGCAGGCTGTTCCACTGGTTAATTGTTCTCACTGTCAGGAAGTTTCTCCTTAGTTCTAGGTTGCTTCTCTCCTTGATGAGTTTTCATCCGTTGCTTCTTGTCCTGCCTTCAGGTGCTTTGGAAAATAGCTTGACTCCCTCTTCTTTGGGGCAGCCCCTGAGATACTGGAAGACTGCTATCATGTCACCTTCTCTTCGTTAGAGTAGACATCCCTAGTTGCCACAACCGTTCATCCTGGATTGGTCACTATTCCCTTAATCCAGGGGTAGGCAACCTTGGCTCTTTTATGACTCGTGGACTTCAACTCCGAGAATTCCTGAGCCAGCATAGCTGGCTCAGGAATTCTCGGAGTTGGTCCACGAGTCATAAAAGAGCCAAGGTTGCCTGTTGTTGTTGTTGTTGTTAATTGCAAAGTCGTGTCCGACCCATCGCGACCCCATGGACAACATTCCTCCAGGTCTTCCTGTCCTCTACCATCTTTTGGAGTCCATTTAAATTCACACCTACTGCTTCAGTGACTCCATCTAGCCATCTCATTCTCTGTCGTCCCCTTCTTCTATTGCCCTCAAGCCTACCCCTGGCTTAATCCTTTGCGTTCGATCCCATGTCCAGCATAAACTCTGCAAGCCAAAATCTCCTCTCAAATTCTGAGTTTTGCAAGTTTTGGAGGTGCTCTTAGGCCAGTCAACTAATAACCTACTAGCAGTAGCTGGTTACTTCTTCAGGCAGACTGATGACGGTCTGAAGGGGCTCATCTGTCTTCCAATGACTTCACCCCTCGGGTTAACCTTGGCACGCTGCTGGATGGAAAAGCGGTTTTGGCACCAGAACTCTCGCCGTGTGCCAAGGCAGCTCAGGATGCCAATGTGGAGAAGATGTGTTTGAAATTGGATTCCCAGTTCTCGCAACGGGAGAGCAAAACTCACAACTACGTGGGGTGAAATCCACTTCAGCCAAGGTTGGTGTGATGCTGGACTTAGCTGCCCTTGAGACTGAGTAGGTGGGATGCCAACATCGCCTGCCTTTCTAACTCTACAAAACATGTCCTCATGGGGTCAAGAGTGAAGAGGACCAGGTGACCTGAAGTTCTGAAATTGGTGAGGAGGACCTCAATGATCAAGGTCTCCTTGAGCCTCCTCAAGGTCGCTTCCAACTCTCTTGTTCTGTATTCCTTGGATCCAGCATCTAGAACCATCTACCAAGGCAGCCTCAGGAGATCCATCAAAAATGACTTCTCTGTTTTTTCTTTGAAGGCGTTTCGCTTCTCATCCAAGAAGCTTCTTCAGCTCTGACTGAAAAAGATGCAGAAGCTGATCAAAGAAAGATCCAAGCTAGAATTAAAGAGACATCTCCCGTCAATCACTGGAACCAGCTTGTCTACAGACGTTCTAGGTGCTCCATCACGGGAGGTTTTTTAAGAAGAGAAATGTGATCACAAGATTGCTGCTGCAACGGTCACATGAAAAACACTCATAAGTAACTTTGTGCAGCGCCGTTGTAACTTCTTTTTTATTATTATTATTCATTTTTTCCTTACATACAATAATAATTTTTCAACCAACGTCCTGTCTGGGTTTACATGCTAATACATATTTAATTCTTAATCCTTTCTTCTTTCCTCTAGCCATCGATAAAATAAGTCCCAAGTTTGATAATATTCCGTTTCTTCTTTTTTCTTTCAGTCCCATAGTCAGTCTGTCCATTCTCTGAGCATTCTAGTATTTTTTTATTATTATTTCTTCCTCTGATGGTATTCCTTCATTTTTCCAGTGTTGCGCAAATATATGGAATTATATATTTGCCATTGTAACTTCTTATGAATGCTACACAAACTGTTGTAAGCTGTGGACTCACTATCCTTTCAAAAAAAAAAAAAATTGGGAAGTTGCTAGAAAACCTCCAAAATTGCAATGCAGGTAGTCCTCGACGTACGGCCACAACTGAGCACCATATCTGTTGTTAAGTGAGACATTTGATGTGAGTTTTGTCCCCATTTTATGGCCTTTCTTGCCACCGTTGTTAAGGGAATCACTGCAGTGGATAAGTTAGCAGCCCTGGGACACTGCAACCGTCGTAAGTATGAACCAGCTGAATTTTGATCACATGATCACGAGGATGTTGGAAAGGTCATAACTGTGAAACATGATCGTAAGTCACCTCCTTCAGTGCTGTTGTAACTTTGAACGGTCACTAAATGGGTTGTTGTAAGTCGGGGTCTATCTGTAATTTTGCAAAGTTTTTTTTAAATGGGTGATGTGGTGTGGGATTCTGATCCGGAGGGCCTCCCCATAAATTAAACACATATTTTGTTTTTTTTCTAATATCAGCTTGTTCCACCAGAGTCCCAGTGCTGGGTTTTTCAGTCATAAATCTTTTCTTGACCTCATTTCGGTCATAAATCTTGGGGTGTAGAGGCCCACACACAAGCCAAGAATTACAATCTGGATTTAGGTGTGAATTGCTGTGTGTTAACAAAGGTAATCCTTGACTTACAACAATCCGCTTAGTGACTGTTTGAAGTGACAACGGTCCTGAAAAAAGGAACTTATGATGTTTTTTCCACACTTATGACCTTTGCCCCCCCCCATGGTCACGTGATCCAAATTCACACCCTGGGCAACTTGTATTTGTGACGGTTGTGGCGTGATCCCGCTTTTATGGCCTTCTGAAAAGGAAAATCAATGAGGAAGCCAGATTCACTTAGCAACTATGTGACTAATTTAACGACTGCCGTGATTCCCTTAGCAACAAGATCATAAAATGGGGCAAAGCTGCCTTAACAACTGTCTCACTTAGCAACAGAAAAGTTGGGCTGTAAACCCAGGACTGCTTGCAAGGCCTTTTCACTGCCTGTCCTTCTTCTGATTCTTCTACAGATCGTCTGGAGAAGCAAGGATGGACTAGAGAGAGTTAAATCCATGCTTGTGTGCCATTAGCCAGCTTTCATTGAATGCCAGAACCACACATTACACCCACATGGAACACTTCCTTCTGTCAGAGGTCCTACCCGCAAGCCATCTCCCCACTTTTCCATGTTCTGGAGAACTTGTGGTGCTCTCCAAGCACACCTTTAGAACATTGGCCTTGCCTTAATGTGGTTGACCTGGAATGACACCAGGACTTTGTGAGGCACCAGAAAACCACAACACACCACTCCCCCCACCCCCAGAGGTTTTCAATACGCTCAGATATGGTGGTTGATCCCTCTTCAGAAAACTTCTTGAGAAGGTTTTCTTTGGAATGGCTGAAGAGCCCTGAAAAAGGATGATAAAATGGCTGACAAGGTTTCAGATAGTGACCACAATTCGGATGCAATTCTGCTGGTGCTTAAGCGAGTCACAGGCCATTTTATGACTTTTTTGGGCCACGGTTGTTAAGCAAATCCATGTGGTCGTTAACTGAATCACATAGTCATTAAGGGAATCTTGACTTTGTTCATCAACTGGGAAGGTCGCAAAAAGCGGTCACGTTAATCCTGGGATGCTGCAGCCCTCATAAATATATGCAGTCTGAATTTTGTCTACTGACAAAATTGGCATGCCGTGATGGTTGTAAGTGTGAGGACTTTTCATAACTTGAATGGTCGCTAAATAAATGGTCATAATTCAAAGACTCCCTGTAAGGTAGTATAAGCACTCATAACTCTGGAGTCCCACCCTGGCCCATCCCCTGTTTCAGGTGGTCCTCGACTTAACGATCACAACTGAGCTTATAATTTCTCTTGCTAAGCGAGATAGTCCTCAAGTGAATTTTGTCCCATTTCACAACCTTTCTTGTTACAGTTCTTAAGTAAATCATTGCAGCTGTTTAAGATAGTCACACAGTTGTTAAGTGAATCCAGTTTTCCCATTGACTTTGATTGTCAGAAGGTCATAAAAGGTATCATGTGACCCGGGGATGCGGCAACCTTCATAAATATGAGTCAGTTGCCAAGTGTCTGAAATGTGATCAGGTGACCGTGGGGATGCTACCAGTGCTACATGTAGTCCTTGACTTATGACCACAATTGAGCCCAAAATTTCTGTGGTTAAGTAAGATAGTCGTTCAGTTTGCTCCACTTTACAACCTTTATTGGCACTGTTGTTAAGCGAATCACTGCGGTTGTTGTTAGGAACGCGGCCATTAAACAAATTTGGCTTCCCCACTGACTTTGACTGACAGATAGTCACAAAAGGGGATCGCGTGACCTCAGGATGCTGCGACCCTCATAAATATGAGTCAGTTTCCAAATGTCTGAATGTTGTCACGTGACCACGGGGATGTTGCAATGGTCATAAGTATGAAAAATGATCATGACCCTTTTTTTTTAGTGCTATTGAAAGCTCGGTCACTAAACAAGAGATATATATCATTCAAAGTTCATTGTATCCCTTGTCCAAATATTCTGTGTTTGGGATGCTACATACAGTAGCAAGGTTGAGAAAACTACTATCCAGACACTTTCATTGTGTTACTCAATCTTTACTACATGCCCAGAAAGTAACTCACTGGCTGTGATTCCTGCTTGTGAAGCATCTCATATTTCTTTGTGTGCTTATCTCAAAACGTCTCAGGTCCTCCCTGCGGAGCAGATAACCCCAAGGAGAAAATGTCAGGCGAAGCAACAACATTGTGTTGGCATTGACACAACTACCCTGTCAGCCACTCCCTGCTGGTGAGAAAAAAGCTATCAGTGCGTCTCAGATGTCCTGGCAGAAAGTCACACCCTAGAGATAAGAGTTGTCTTTGTTGGCGTCCACATCAAGCAACTCCCTCGGACTTCTTGGAAAAGAAGGAAAGTCAGGAAAGGTCAACAGCTCCATGATTGACCCTACTCAACTCCAGAAAATGTTTTGGGTCCTCAAAAGAGGTCAAGCAGAAGAAGAGACAACCTTGGGCTTGTTTGGGTTCTGGAAAGGAGGTCAACCAGAAGATGAGACAACCTTGGAACTTGTTTGGGTTCTGGGAAGGAGGTCAACCAGAAGACAAGACAACCTTGGAACTTGTTTGGGTTCTGGGAAGGAGGTCAACCAGAAGACGAGACAACCTTGGAACTTGTTTGGGTTCTGGAAAGGAGGTCAACCAGAAGACGAGACAACCTTGGAACTTGTTTGGGTTCTGGGAAGGAGGTCAACCAGAAGACAAGACAACCTTGGAACTTGTTTGGGTTCTGGGAAGGAGGTCAACCAGAAGACGAGACAACCTTGGAACTTGTTTGAGTCCTGGGAAGGAGGTCAACCAGAAGATGGAGACAACCATGGAGATGATTTGGGTTCTGGGAAGGAGGTCAACCAGAAGATGGAGACAATCTTGAAGTTGATTTGGTCCTGGGAAGAAGGTCAATCAAAAGATTAGACAACCATGGAGCTGATTTGCCAGTTGGTTGGCAGGATTTCAAGGCTATGGTCTGCCAAGATATCTCACCAGGGTTACAGGCAAGATGTCTCTCCACATAGTTGGTCCAGGAAGGGTAGAAGAATATTCAATCCAAAGAGTGGCAGGAGATCAGATGGGGTGGGGTGGGATTGAGAAGACAAAACAACCCCACAATTTGATTCCTGTTTTATTTGGACGCCACAATTAATTCTTTCTTTTTTTCTTTTCGACTTGACTTCTTGCGCCAAGAGGAGGCACCAGAGATCTCTGATGTTTGCACAAACCCCGATTCATGGTTAATCTAGATTTTCTGAAGGAATCATGGTCCTGGCTCGGGACATGTGCTGAATCATCTAATCTAGGTAATTTTCGACTTAGAACCATTTGTTTAGGGACTTTTCAAAGTGACAACAGCCCTGAAAATGAGACTTATGACCAGTTTTCACACGACCATTGCAGCATCCCCATGGTCATGTGATCAAAATTCAGATATTTGGCAACGGGCTCATATTTATGACCGTCGCAGTGATCCAGTGGTCCACTTTTGTGATCTTCTGACAGGCAAAGTCAGTGGGGAAGCCAGATTCGTTTAATGACTGTGTGACTAACTTAACAAATGTGATGAGAAAGGTTGTAAAATGGGGTAAAACTCACTTAACAACTCTCTCGCTTAGTGACAGAAATTTTAGGCTCAATTCTGGTCATACGTCAAGGGTGACCTGTAGTTCAATAAATGTTGGTTCTGTGTAGTAAGAAGGTGGAGATTTACTCTTTGGCCCAAACCTGAGGGCCAGGATGATAGAGAAGGTCCAAGGGTTATCTTCTGCTGTGGTTTCAATTTAGGTGGGACACTGAGGAGCTTTTAGTTCATGGAGGAGGAGACTTGAGGGGTTCCATCTATTCTCCAGGGCAAGGTTGGAGCAGGACCAAGGTAGGCCAAACACTGAAGACCATGGAGGGACCAACATCAGCCATAAATGGAAGAAGACCATTAAGCCTATCTCAAGTTCTCCAGAACTTCTGTTGACTTTTAGTTCATGGAGGAGGAGACTTGAGGGGTTCCATCTATTCTCCAGGGTATGTTTAGAAGGTTGGATCAGGACCAAGGTTGGTCCAGCACTGGAGATCATGGAGGGACCAACATCAGCCATAAATGGAAGAAGACCATCAAGCCTATCTCAGGTTCTCCAGAACCTCTGCTGACTTGAACATCCATCCACCCAAACACATAAACAATGTTATTGTTTATTATGCTGCTTTTAATTGTTTTTAATCTGAATTTATCAGGTTGGGGATTACAGGCAATTCTCGACTTACAGCCATAACTCAGCCCCAAATTTATGTTGCTAAGTGAGAAAGTCATTGAGTGAGTTTTGCCCCATTTTACGACTTTTCTTGCCACGCTTGTTAAGTGAATCACTGCAAGTTGTTAAATTAGTCACACGGTTGTTAAGTGAATCCGGCTTCCCCATTGACTTTGCTCATCAGAAAGGGAACAGGTGACCCCTGGACAATGTGACCGTCATAAATGTGAGTTGGTTGTCAAGCGTCTGAATTTTGATCATGTGACCCCGGAGAGACTGCGACGGTCATAAGTGTGAAAAACAGTCGTAAGTTTTTCAGTGCCATTGTAACTTTGAACAGACACTAAACACTGTTGTAAGTCAAGGACTAATTGTATACACCAGTTTACGCCCGTCGTGCTAGGCTACATTAAATAAAAAAACAATCTTAGTTAGATTTGTTTGAAGGATGTGAACGATTTAAAATTTCCAAGTCTTATTCTTTCTGGAAGCTCCATTGACAGATAATGTGAAATATAAAGTATATAAAATAAGACCGAAAACAAAAGATAAAACATAAAATAATAACATGAAATAAAAGGAAGGAAAGGAAATAATAGAATGGCACAGAATAAAATAAAATAAAATAAAATCATATAATAAAGGAAAACAAAACAATAAAATAAAACAATATAATAAAGAGTAATACAATAAAATAAAACAATAAAATAAAATAAATATAATCAAGCAGAACATCAAATAAAAATAAAACAAAATAACAGAAAACAATAAAATATAAAAAACGAAATGAAACAAAATAAAATAAAAGAAATTAAATAAGGTAAAATAATAAAATAAAACATAATGAAATGAAATAAAAAATAAAAAAATAAAAAATAATAAAATAATAGAACAGAATAAAACAAAATAACAAAATAAGAGAAAACTAAAGGTAAAAAGGAAAATGAAATAAAAGATACAATAAAAAGTAACAATAAAATGAAATACTGTAATAAAATTAGGTAACATAATAAATAAAACAAAATAAATTAAAAATACAATACAATACAGAACAACAGAGTTTAATGGGTCTGTTTAGGTCAGGAATAGGCCACCTTGGCTCCTTTATGACTTACGGACTTCAACTCCCAGAATTCCTGAGCCAGCCATGCTGAAGGGAAAGGGAGAGGTTTCCATGCTGAGCCCTGCTGGCTCAGGAATTCTGGGAGTTGAAGTCCATAAGTCATAAAGCGGCCTAGGCCTAGGCCAGAGGTAGGCCACCTGTGCTCTTTTGTGACTCGTGGACTTCAACTCCCAGAATTCTTGAGCCAGCCATGCTGAGGGGAAAGAGAGAGGTTTCCATGCTGAGCCATGCCGGCTCAGGAATTCTGGGAGTTGAAGTCCACGAGTCATAAAAGAGCCAAGGTGGCCTACCTCTGGTTTAGGTCATCTAGTCTAACCCCTTGAAGCGACCTTATACTATTTCAGATAGGAAAGCCTCCAATGATGGAGTACCCACAAGTTCTGGAGGCAAGCTGTTCCATTGGAATACAATACAATACAATACAATACAATACAATACAATTGCATGCATGCGCTGGACATAGGGCCAGTTCTTTGCACCTGGAGGACAATCATAGAGCATCAACTTAGACACACCAGCTTTGGAATTTCCCCCAAAGAGACCCCCTTGCCCATTAACTGCTCATTCGTTCTCCCTAGCCCAGGAAAGGGGTCTTTTGTTTGTGACATCACCCAGGGTTGCCAAGGGCAACCCTGGATGATGTCACAGAGAGAGAATTCTCTGGGGGTCTGCCAGGGACGGAGACCACCCCGCCTGCACACAAATGGCTAGGAGATTGGACAGGAAAATCGTTCCAAAAAGGGGGAAAAAATTTCCCCCTCTTTTTTGCCCAGAAAAATTATGTTTTCATCATGTTAGGGAGCGTGAACAAAAGCTTTGCATTTGTATAATAATAAAATTAGCAATGGTGGAATAAAAATAGCCGGTAGGATCAGAAGGGGACATGCGTTTCTTCTCTGAATGCAAAGAACGAAGAAATTAGAACTGGAGGCGCTTCAGTGCTTGGTAGAATCATAGAATGTGAAGGCTGGGAGGGACATTGGAGGTCTTCTAGTTCAACCCCCTGCTTAAGGCAGGAGACCTTATACCAGGGGTAGGCAAGAGCTGAGGTTGCCTACCCCTGCCTTATACCGTTCAGGACAAATAATTCTTGTTGTTATTGTTCTTGTTGTTCTTCTTCTCCTTCTCTCCTTTTCTCTATTTAGCACTGATTATGTTATCACCATCTCTTCCTCCTCCATTCTTCTGCTTGTTCTTCCAGGCAGATGGTCCCTCAACATGAGAAACTTGAAGCTGCTAGAAATCATTGGGAAGGGAAAATTTTGAAATCCATGCAGGCTGGGGGATTCTGGGAGTTGGAGTCCATCCCTCTTAAAGCACGCCAGCTGGGGGATTCTGGGAGTGGAAGTCCTCCCCCCCTTAAAGCATGGCTGGCTGGGGCATTCTGGGAGTGGAAGTCCTCCCCTCTTAAAGCATGCCGGCTGGGGGATTCTGGGAGTTGAAGTCCTCCCAAAGAATGCCAGCTGGAGGATTCTGGGAGCTGAAGTCCTCCCCTCTTAAAGCATGGTTGGCTGGGGGATTCTGGGAGTTGCTCCCCTCTTAAAACATGCTAGCTGGGGGATTCTGGGAGTTGAGGTCCGTACAACCTCCAGCAACCAAGGTTGAGAAACCCTAAAATAGAGAAACGGTTGCATATAGACGTTTCCAGCAGTGAAAGAGGAAGAAAAGGTTTGTAAGCTAACACAAGCCTCAACGCAGAAGAAAACGCAGGAAGTGCAGATGTGAATAAATAATTCCCTAAGTATTTGTCATTCGTAGGAAGGAATGTCCTTTTCCGAGATCTGATGTATTTTTCCTGGACGTACTAGCAGATTCAATGGCAATTAACCTTTAGGCTGCCTAAAAATTTGGGATAAAGCTCCTTTTGCAAAGATGTTACTCCAAGATAACGTTCTAATTACCTGCACCAATTCTGGGAGGCCTTCTAAAGTCCAGATTACAACCGGTTGTTGTGTGATGATTTTACAAACGCTTTGCAGACAAAGGCAGAAACAAAACATGTTTTTCGCAAGCGAAATGGACCTTGAGCGGAAATAGATTAATCCACCAATTTTTACCCGGGACTCGTTAATTCTGTCTCTGAACCTTGAGAAAAAGGATTCCCCCTGCTCCTGGCAAGTACAGCTGGTCCTCGAGCTTTAATCAGAATTTTGCCCCATTTTATGACCTTTCTAGCTACAGTCGTTAAGTGAATTATGGCAGCTATTATGATACCTGCATGATGAGCCTAGCTTCCCGTTGACTTTGCTTGTCAGAAGGTCACCAATGGGGATCATGTGACCCGGGGGCACTGTGACCGTCATAACTGTGAATCAGTTGTCAAGAATCTGAATTTTGATCACGTGATCTTGGGGATGCTGCAGCAGTCATAAATGGTCCTTTTTTCAGTGCCATTCCATTCCATTCCATTCCATTCCACTCCACTCCACTCTACTCTACTCTACTCTATTCTATTCTATTCATTTTCCATTCTATTCTATTCTATTCTATTCTATTCTATTCTATTAATTTTCTATTCTATTCTATTCTATTCTATTCTATTCTATTCTATTCTATTCTATTCTATTCTATTCTATTCCATTCCATTCCATTCTATTCTATTCTATTCTATTAATTTTCTTTTCTATTCTATTAATTTTCTATTCTATTCTATTCACTTTCCATTCCATTCTATTCTATTTTGTATTCTATTCTATTTATTCTATTCAATTCAATTTCCATTCCGTTCCATTCTATTGTATTCTATTCCATTCTATTCTGTTCCGTTCCGTTCTGTTCTATTCTATTTTCCATTCTATTTCTATTTCTATTTCATTTATTTTGTACAGAACCCCAGGATGGTGCAAACCTTGTAAATCCACACGAGATGCCAAGCATCCAAATTCTGATCACAACAAGGGAGGCTGTGTTGGTTGTAGGAGCAAGAACTGTTTGTATGTCACATTTTTCAATACCGTTGCATCTTTGAACAGTCACTAAACGAATGGCTGTAATTCGAGGACTGCCTACTACAGCATGTATTGAACAAAGCAACCAACACATAAAATCAAAGATTACAAAAATATAAAATGTTTTGTATTTACTGCCATCATCTCTGAATTTCAGGGAAAACTGCTTCCCATTCTCTGCATAACTGGTAGTCCTCAACTTACAACTGTGGCTTAGTGACCGTTCAAAGTTGCAACGGTGCTGAAAAAAATGACTTTTTTCACACTTACGACATTTGCAGCCTCCCTGGGGTGACGTGATTCAAAATCGAGACACTTGGCAACTGACTCATAGTTATGACGGTTGCAGACTCCTGGGCGTCTCGTGACCCCACTTTTGCGACTTTCTGACAAGGAAAGTCAATGGGGGAAGCCGGATTCACTTAATGACTGTGTGACTCACTTAACAACCACAGGGATTCACTTAACACCTGTGGCAAGACAGGTCGTAAAATGGGGGCAAAACTCTCTTAGCAATGGTCTCACTTAGCAGCAGAAATTTTGGGCTGAATAGTATCGTAAGTCGAGGACTACCTGTCCTTTAAGCTCAAGGGGGAATTTTCAGAATCTAAATCTGAGGTTTTTCTTTCCTTTTCCTCCATGTCGGTTTGACCGTTTTACCTTGAGGTTCTGCCTGGCCGCAGAAACCCCACATGCAAAGCGAATCAAAGCTTCTCACCACGTTTTCCTGTTTTCTGCCCATCCAAACTGCTGGCCTCATATAGTTTTGGCCTCTGCTCTTTGTTATGAGATCTTTCTTTCTCTCTCTCTCTCTCTCTCTCTCTGTCTCTCTCCGCTGAACTTTCCTTCTGGGGCTTCCCTGTTGCCCACGGAAAAAATCTCTGGGTAGAGTCTCTCTCTGGCCAAGTCAAATGTTTTGGGGGATTTCTCTTTAGCACAGACTTTGGGGAAAGAGAGAGAGGGGGAGACAGAGGAAGACAGGGAAGAGAGGAGAGAGGGAAGAGAAGAGGAGAGAGGGAGGGAGAAAGGAGTAGAGAAGAGGAAGGAATGGAGGGAGGGAGGAAAGAGAGAAGGAAGGGTAGAGAAGGAGCGAGGGAAGCAAGAGAGATAAAGTGAAGAAAGGAAGAAAAAAGGATGGTATGGAAGGAGACGAAGGAAGGAAGGGAGGGAGGGAGGGAGGAGGGAAGAAAGGAAGGAAGGAAAGAGAAGAAATAAAATTAGAAAAGCGGGAAAGGAAGAAAAGAGAAGGAAGGAAGGAAGAAGGAAGGGAAAAAAGAGAAGGAATAAAATTAAAAAAGAGAAGGAAGGAAGGAAGAAAAGAGAGAAGGAGGGAAGAAAGCAAGGAGAGAGAGATACAGAGAAAAAGGAAGGAAGGAAGAGAAGGAATACAATTAAAAAAGAGAAGGAAAGAAGAAAAAAGAAGGAAGGAAGGAAAGAAGGAAGGAAGGAAGGAAGGAAGGAGGGAGAATGGAGGGGAGGAGGAGGGAAGAAAGGAAGAAGATACAGAGAAGAAGGAAGGAAGGAAGAAAGAGAAGGAATAAAATTAAAAAAGGAAAGAAGAAAAGAGAGAAGGAAGGAAGGAAGGAAGGAGAATAGAGGGAAGGAGGAGGGAAAAAAGGAAGGAGAGAGAGATACAGGGAAGAAGAAAGGAAGGAAGGAAGGAAGAGAAGAAATAAAATTAAAAAGAAGGAAGAAAGGAAGGAAGGAAGGAAGGAAGGAAGGAAGGAAGGAAGGAAGGATACAGTTTATGCCCTGTAAGGCACTCTTTTCAGCCGTCATAAATGGTCATCCAATCCTTCCTGTCCATGTCCAGCATTTGGTGACCGCTTGCAGTGTGGCCCAGTCATGTAACTGTGAATCCCAGTCTGTTTCTCCAATTTCCAGCATTTTTTCCCCACATACTGACCCAAAATGAACGAATGAATAGATTCGCACTCACAATCATGGTATTCACTTTAAAAACTGCTGCCAAAAAGGTTGCAAGTTCACTTTCGGAGGTGCCTCGACTTACGATTGTAATGACTTCCGGTCTTAAGCATGGGACTACCCTGTATCGTATTGATTCCCTGAGTCTTCTTCTCAGTATACAGTTAGTCCTCAACTTACAACCACAGTGGAGCCCAAAATGTATGTTGTTAAGTGAGACAGTTGTTAAGTGAGTTTTGCCCCATTTTACGACCTTTCTTGCCGCAGTTGTTAAGTGAATCGCTGCCATTGTTAAGTGAGTCACATGGTTGTTAAGCGAATCTGGCTCCCCCCCCCCCGACTTTGCTTGTCAGGTCCCTAAAGGGGATCACATGACCTCGGGACACTGCGACTGTCATAAATACGAGTCAAGTGTCTGAATTCCACATGAGATGCTGTGACAGTCCTAAGTGTGAAAAATGGTTCCCTTTTTCAGCACCGTCATAAGTTTGAACAGTCGCTAAGCGAACACTATCTCCCTCCTGAAGGCATTAATGGAATGCTGCTATTTCCCCCCCCCCCCCCAATTGGTGGATTCTGTGTATATTTTGCTTTTTTGGGTTGCTATGGCCGCGTCCAAAGCGAGGGGTGAAAACATAAAATATCTCCCCAAAATCCCAGCCTGCTTTCTCTCTGGGGGAATCCTTGTTTGCTTTAAACCATGATTCAAGCTTTGGGGTCCCGAGGACCATCCTGAATTTCACGCAAGGCTTCCAAGCCCATCAGAGGTCAGCCATTGATCCAGGTGGTGGGATATTCTCTCCACAAAGAAAAATTTCATTTACCTTGCGGTGATTGGCAGGTATTTGCTGCCACAACCTGGAGCCCGCTTTTAAACACACCGTTGTGGCTGCTTGGAAACAGCACAACGGACCACAACACGAGGGTCTGTTTGGTTCACATGGCGACGGGCCCTGCCGAAACAATAATAATAATAATAATAACAATAATAATTAAAATAAGTAGAAGAGCGGGCAGGCAAGGAAAAGGTAACGCAGACCACGGTGCAAAGAGTCTGTCCGCCATGATGCGACGGTAAAGCAGCCAATGGAACAGAAGGTGACAACTGCAAGGATTGTGGGGAAAAAAAAATGACACCCTGATTGTGCGTCCTTCTTTCTTTTTCTTTGTTTTAATACATTTTCGTTGTGTTTCTTTCTCAAGAAAAGTCAGATAATTATGTTGTTTCCACCATGAACATTTGAAACGAATTAGTATTGGTGGACTATCTCCTTCCTTTCCCCTTCTTTCCTTTCTTCCTTCTTTCTTTCCTTCCTTCCTTTCTCTCTCTTTCTTTTCTTCTTTCTTTGTCTTTTCTTCTTTTCCTTCCTTTCTTCCTTTCTTTCTTTTTCCATCTCTTTTTTCTTTTTCTTCCTTCCTTTTGTCCTTTCTTTCTTTCCTTCCTTTCTTTCTTTTTCCTTCCTTCCTTCCTTTCTTTCTTTCCTTTTTTCTTTGTCTTTCTTTTTCTGTTTCCCTCCTTCCTTTGTCCTTCTTTTCCTTCCTTCTTCTTTTTTATCTTTTTTCTTTCCTTTCTTTTCTATTTCATTTCCTTTCTTCTTTCTTTTTTATCTTTTCTTTCCTTTGTTTCATTTCCTTCCTTCCCTCTTTCCTTTTTATCTCCTTTCCTTTCTGTTTCCTTCCTTCCTTCCTTCCTTCCTTCCTTCCTTCCTTCCTTCCTTCCTTCCTTCCTTCCTTCCTTCCTCTAATGTTACATTTTTCTTCATCTTTTTTTTCCTAGGCAATTTTTCTTAACCTTTTTCCTTTTAGGACCCATTTCCCACTTTTAAAAGTTATCAAGGATCCCCAAAACAGTTTTTCTTTGTATGGGCTACATTTACCATTATTTCCTGTACTAAAATTAAAACGGATGCCTTTGTATGATACTGATCTTGTAAAAATAACAATATTAAGCCCATTCGATACAGCCTAAATAAAAGTGTTTTCATGCCAGAACTCTGCATTTTTTAAAACGAATCAAAAACAATAATGAGAAGAAGGACGTTGGATTAAAATGTTTACATGTCTCTTCAATATCAGGTAAAAACATTTTTTTTTTTTTTTTATTCTTGGACCCTGTTCTAGGGAACTCCATTGCATCCCTCAACTTAAAAAGGAGTTTGTGTGTTGATAAAACCAGCATTGCCTTTCCTCCTTCCTCCATCACCAGATGTGAGCAAAAGGCAAACACCTGGGATTCGGCCAGGAGTGCAGATTACAGATCCCTGTTTACTTATTGGGCAGGTCTGCATATATATTAATAAGCTAGTTCAATATTGTGGTTCTGTGGTCACACATGCTTTGGCAAAGAAACCGTTGACCTAGTTTGCCATCACGGCTTCCTAACCACCATCCTGTTTGCCTCCTTCAGCTCGGAAGCAGCTCTCACCTGGATGCCCTCTGAGTCAAGGACATGCTAATTTCCCTAATCTTGGCCACTAAGTAGTATGGACTGCAACTCCCAGAATTCCCCAGCATGCATGGAAGTGAGTGAATGAGTGATGAGGAAGGAAGGAAGGAAGGAAGGAAGGAAGGAAGGAAGGAAGGAAGGAAGGAGAAAAGGAAGTAGAAGGGAGGGAGGGAGGAAGGGAGTGAATGAGTGATGAGGAAGGAAGGAAGGAAGGAAGGAAGGAAGGAGAAAAGGAAGTAGAAGGGAGGGAGGAAGGGAGTGAATGAGTGATGAGTAAGGAAGGAAGGAGAGAAGGAAGGAACGAAGGAGAGGAAGAAAGGGAGGAAGGAGAAAAATAAGTAGGAGGGAGGAAGGAAGGAGAGGGAGGAGAGAAGGAAGACAAGAGGAACGAAAGAAAAAGGGAGGAGGGAGGGAAGGAGGGAGGGAGGAGAGAAAGAAGGAGGAAGGAAGGAGGAAAAGAAGTAAGAGAGGGGAAGGAACAAGATGGAGGAAAGGAGGAAGAAGGGAGGAAGGAAAGAAAAAGAAAGAAGGGAGGAAGGAATGAGATGGAGGAGAGAAGGAAGAACAAAGCAGAAAGAGAGGAATGAAGGAAAGGAAGACAGGGGAGAACTGAAAAGAAAGGAAAAAAGGAAGGAAGGAGGAAGGGAGGGGGAGAGGGAAGGAAGGAAAGAAAAAAAGAGAGGAAAGGAGAGAGGGGGAAGGGGGTTGGACTAGAAGACCTCAAAGGTCCCTTCCAGCCCTACAATTCTATCAATCACGGGCTCCCATCTGGAGACCTTGGTTTCAACAGAGGCCTCTTGTGCATTGCAACACACACACACACACACACACATGCGCGCGCGGCGTCCTCCTGTGTCCCACCGTGAACTGAGACAGGAAATTGGCCCTCTTCAGGCTTAATTAAACCCGCAGCGCGGAGACCCCCTGCGCCCCAGGAAGTGGGAAGCTGCAAGGGCTGTTCTGGTCTCTGTCAACACACATGACAAGGTTACTCACAACGGAAGGCTAAAAGTGACTTCTTCAGCTGCAAACCCCAGATAGTGATATTTTAGGGGCTGGGGCCAAAGATTAGCAGCTTAATCAAGGCCACTTTGTCGTGACAAGAGAAACCAACAGTGGTTAAAGGCTGGCTGTTTCTGGCTGCCCTCCGTGACTTGTCTTGATGATGAATGAGGACTTGTCAAGCCTTCTCCAGCATGGAAGACCTCTCTTTCGCTGGTGGTGAAGGACAAGGAGATGTGGAAGAAGCAAAAAGGAAGGAAGGAAGGAAGGAAGGAAGGAAGGAAGGAAGGAAGGAAGGAAGGAAGGAAGGAAGGAAGGAAGGAAGGAAGGAAGGAAGAAAGGAAGGAAGGAAGGAGAGGAGAGGAATAGGGTCATCTTGATCAACGGTGATGACGTTGAGGGTGGAAGGGTGCATTCTTGGGGGAGGGACTTTGGAGGAGCTGGTGGGAGAAGGACCACATCTGCTGGAGCTTAAGGTCAGGAACAAACCCTCTATAGATGAGAAAATGGCGAAGAGATAATAACAACACGGTCAAATTAAATCAGAGCTTTTCAACCTTGGGACCTTGAAGAAGGCTAGATTTCAACTCCCAGATTTCCCTCAAGGCTGGAGGATTCTGGGAATTGAAGCTATGGTTGTTATGCGAATCACTGCACTTATTAAATGAATCACACAGTCGTTAAGCGAAGCTGGCTCTCCTTGTCCACCTTCTATTTTTTCTTATCTTCTCCTTGTCCTTCTCATCCTTCTCCATTGTTCCTCTCCTCCTCCTTGTCTATCTTCTCCTCCTCCTTCTTCTCATCTTCTCCTCCTCCTTGTCCACCTTCTCCTTTTTTATCTTCTCCTTGTCGTTCTCATCCTTCTCCTTCTCCCTGTTGTTCTTCTCCTCCCTCCTTGTCTATCTTCTCCTTGTCCTCCTCCTTCTCAACTTCTCCTTCTTCTTCTCCTTTTTCTTATCTTCTCCTTGTCCTTCTTATCCTTCTCCTTCTCCCTGTTGTTCTTCTCCTCCTCCTCCCTGTCTATCTTCTCCTTGTCCTCCTTCTTCTTCTCAACTTCTCCTCCTCCTTCTCCTTTTTCTTACCTTCTCTTTGTCCTTCTCATCCGCCCCCCTATTGTTCTTTCCCTCCTTCTCCTCCTTCTCTTTTTCTCATCTTCTCCTTCTCCTCATCCTCTGCTTCTGTTGTGTCCTTGCTTTCCTTCTCCTCCTTGTACTCCTTCTCCTCCTTCTCCTTCTCCTATTCTCCTCCTCCTTGTCTATCTTCTCCTTCTCCCTATCACCTTCTTCTCCTTGTCTTATTCTCCTCCTTGTCTTCCTTCTCCTTCTCCTCTTCTCCCTGTCATCCTTAGTAATAGTAATAGTAGTAAAGTTGGAAGGGACCTTGGAGGTCATCTAGTCCAACCCCCTGCTCAGGCAGGAAACCCTACACCATTTCGGACAAATGGCTGTCCAGTCTCTTCTTAAAAACTTCCAGTGTTGGAGCATTCACTGCTTCTGGAGGCAGATTGTTCCACTGAAAATAGAGAAAATCTATTTAGATGATCACTAAGAGTCAACTTCAATTTTATAGGATATCATGGGGGGGGGGGAGAAATTTCACAGTCAAAAAGCTAAATGCCACAGGAGATTTAAATCAAGTCTGGTGAGAAGATCAGTGAAAACCAGACGTTTTTGTCACCATTCTTCCTTTCTGCTAATCTCCCAACCAAGAAAGTTCATTTTCTTGATTCTCCGTGTCTTTTGAGGGGGGTTTCAAAAATGGAATTTGGAAAAAAAAAAAATATCAGCTGTAGAAACTGGGAACACTTTTCAATCTGAAATGGGTTATGATGGCTTTCTCTTCTGAATGGAAAGAAACAAGGCCAACATCTCACTGGAAAAAGCCACAACTTTTCCATAAAATGAGCTGGGATGGAAAAGGGCTGGATGGAGTGCGATTCCTGTGGACTTTTCTGCTGTGTATCCAGTCTTTTCTTCACTTGCTGAGAAGGTAAAGCCAGGTCCTCAAGACCACACATGGAGGCCGGCTGGCCCTTCCCTGCGGCCTTCCTTCTGGTGGATGGCTCTCTGCTTCCCTCTGGTGGCTGGAAGCAGCCCACCCACATTAACGTTGAGGATTTGGGCGAATGTTTGCATTGGGTTGTGGGAAAATCCAAGGCCTGGAACGGACCTTGGAGGTCTTGTGGTCCAACCACCACGTCTTCCTCCTCCTCCTCCTCCTCCTCCTCCTCCTCCTCCTCCTCCTCCTCCTCCTCCTCCTCCTCCTCTTCTTCTTCTTCTTCTTCTTTTCCTTCTTCATCTTTTTTCTCTCCTCCTCCTCCTCCTCCTCCTCCTCCTCCTCCTCCTCTTCTTCTTCTTCTTCTTCTTCTTCTTCTTCTTCTTCTTCTTCTTCTTCTTCTTCTTCTTCTTTTCCTTCTTCCTCATATTTTTTCTCCTCTTCCTCCCCTTCTCCTCCTCCTCTTCCTCCTCCTCTTCTTCTTCTTCTTCTTCTTCATCTTTTCCTTCTTCATCTTCTTTCTCTCCTCTTCTTCCTCCTCCCCCCGTCCTCCTCCTCCTCCTCTTCTTCTTCTTCTTCTCTTCTCCTTCTCCTCCTCTTTCTTTTTCTTCTCTTCCTTTTCTACCTCTCCTCTCCTTCTCGTCCTTGTCTACAACAGCACTGAGAAAAGACTGAGAAATTTCACAGTCAAAAAGCTAAATGCCAACAGGAGATTTAAATCAAGTCTGGTGAGAAGATCAGTGAAAACCAGACGTTTTTGTCACCATTCTTCCTTTCTGCTAATCTCCCAACCAAGAAAGTTCATTATGACAAATAATGACAAATTTTTCACACTTAAGGACCATTCCAGCATCCCCGCGGTCACTGGATCAGAATTCAGCCACTTGGCAACTGGTTCATTTTACTGACAGTAGTGGTGTCCTGGGGTCATGTGATCCCCTTTTGTGACCTTTTGACCTGTGAAGTCAATAGGGACCCCAGGCCCACAATAACCGCGTGACTGACCTAACAACTTCCATTATTCACTTAACAACGGGGGCAAGAAAGGTTGTCAAATGGGGCAAAACTCATTTTAACAACTGTCTCACTTAGCAGCATAAATGGTGGACTCAATTGTGGTTGTAAGTCAATGCATTCTGCCCCGAGCCCAGGATGGACTAGATTATCTCCACTGCTTTCATGCTATAAGTGTTGAAAAGCACAGGGCAAGTGAGGGGAATATCTAGGCAGGGCTAGGCCACCTTGACTCTTTGATGACTCGTGGACTTCAACTCCCAGAATTCCTGAGCCAGCATGGCTCAGCATGGAAACCTCTCCCCTTTCCTCAACATGGCTGGCTCAGGAATTATGGGAGTTGAAGTCCATGAGTCATGAAGGGGCCATAGTTCTCCCACCCTGGCTCAGGAATTCTGGGAGTTGAAGTCCACGAGTCATGAAGGGGCCATGGTTCCCCCATGCTGGCTCAGGAATTCTGGGAGTTGAAGTCCACGAGTCATGAAGGGACCAAAGTTTCCCTCACACTGGCTCAGGAATTCTGGGAGTTGAAGTCCACAAGTTATGAAGGGGCCATAGTTCCCCCATGCTGACTCAGGAATTCTGGGAATTGAAGTCCACGAGTCATGAAGGGGCCATAGTTCCCCCATGCTGGCTCAGGAATTCTGGGAGTTCAAGTCCACGAGTCATGAAGGGACCAAAGTTTCCCTCACGCTGGCTCAGGAATTCTGGGAGTTGAAGTCCACAAGTCATGAAGGGGCCATAGTTCCCCCATGCTGGCTGAGGAATTCTGGGAGTTGAAGTCCACGAGTCACAAAAGAGCCAAGGTGGCCTACCCTTGATCTAACTATTTGGGTGTAGTTTAAATAGGGATACAAACCAAGGCAGAAAGTGAATGTCTGAACAAGCTTTCTGCTTTTATTTAACTCCAGATCTAGGAAAGATCACCGTTTTTTTCTTCTTCTTTTTTTACACCAGCTAAGCATCTTGCCAAAAACCTTTCACGATTGCTGCGTTGCCTCTAGTCAAAAAAATAGGCAAACAAGACTCCATCTTATGCGATACCCATCTACAGGTAATTCTCAATTTACAACCGTCCATTGAGTGACTGTTCAAAGTTACGACGCCATTGAAAACAGCACAGGGGAAATAGGATAAGGAAGCTTGTGGTGAGTACCTTCACTGCCCTGAGTTATTTGTGGGAATAATAAAGGCGGGAGGCATATCGATTAAAACAAAACATAACCAGAAGTACAGGTAATCCTTAACTTACAACCGCTCATTTAGCGACCTTTCGAAGTTACAGCGGAACTGAAAAAAGCGACTTAAGGACCGTTTTTCACACTTACGACCTTTCCAGCATCCCCAGGGTCATAAAATGGAGCAAAACTCGCTGAACAAATGTCTCACTTAGGAACAGAGATTTTGGCCTCGTTGGTGGTCGTAAGTTGAGGACTGCCTGAATTTCCCTTCCATCCATATTTCTTTCTTGATTATAAATGATAATAAGATTTTATTAAAAAGAGAAACTGTCAAATCACTTGCGTTTGATTCCTCTTGGCTGATCCTTCCTTCCACACTGTGGGACAGAGAGCATCCTTATGCAATTACAGAGATAAATGAATGTATTTAAAAGCAGGGATGAATAGACGGGAAAACTCTTTCATCCAAGGTTGTTTCAGCAATTAAAAGAAGGAAAGGAAGTGCTTCAATTAAACAACTGGGGTTTAATCATTGAAGACTGGCCTGTTAAGAGTCCTACAGGATATCCAGCAAGGCAGTAACAAAAATAAAATAAAATAGAAAATGAAAATTCAAAGTAAAATAAAATCAAACTGAAAATCAAACAAAATAAAATTGAGAATGAAATGAAACAAAGCACAAAGCGGTAAGGTAAAACGAATACCTGTTAAATGAAAGAAGTGGGTGGAGGAACCTTAATCAAAATCCAATTAAAAACTAATTCTGCAGATATGGAAGTGTATCCCCAAACATCCATCGTTCCAGCAGCCTGGGAAAATGTGGTTTCCCAGAGGATTAACTACAAACATTCACAGGTGTTTTTGCAGTAGGAAACCTCTGGATTTCAGAAGAAAAACTCCTCATTCTGTAAACACCATCCGGTCTGTTTCACCCCAGGAAAAAAGCAACAGAAACATTGGGTCAAGTCACCAAAGATTCTCGATTTTGCCAGCTTTAAGAGGGGAGGACTCCAACTCCCAGAATCCTCCAGCCAGCCATCTTTTAAGAGGGGTGGACTACAACCCCCAGAATTCCCCAGCCAGCATGCTTTAAGAGGGGTGGACTTCCCTTAGCAGAATCACCCACCACAATGCCTTAAGATGTGTGGACTCCAACTCCCAGAATCCCTCAGCCGGCATGCTTTAAAAGGGGAAGATTTCCACTCCCAGAATCCCCCAGCCAGCCTGCTTTAAGGGGAGGACTTCAACTCCCAGAATCCCCCAGCCAGCCATGCATATGTTCCAAATTTGCATAAAAGTGGGGCCATATTGCTTGCATAATAGATGGATCTCATCCTAAGAGAATCATATAATCTTTCCTTTGGTTGTATATTTATTTAGCAACCATTTAAAGTTGCATCAGCCCTGAAAAATCTGACTTACAACTGATCCTTGTGTTTACGACCATCATAGCATCTCTAGAATCATGTGATAAAATTAGGGTGTTTCACAGCCAATATATACTGTATTTACGTGGTTGCCATCTGCAATCTTCCTAGCTGCTGTTCAACAAACAAAGTCTGGGGGGGGGAGTTGATTTCAGTTAACGACCATGTGATTCATTTAACAACGTCAGTGGTTCAGTTAACAACCACAGTGATCACAATGGAGCCCAAAATTTCTGTTGTTTAGCTAACAGTTCTTAGGTATGTTTTGGGCCATTTGATGACCTTTCCTGCCATTTGATGACCTTGTTAAGTGAATCACTGCAGTTGTTAAGTGAGTCACATGGTTGTTAAGTGAATCTGACTTCCCCCATTGATTTTGCTTGTCAGAGGATCACAAAAGGGAATCACGTGACCCCGGGACACTGCGACCGTCATAAATATGAGTCAGTTGCCAAGTGTATGAATTTTGATCTGTGACCATGGGGATGCTGCAGCGGTTGTAAGTGTGAAAAACAGTCAAAAGTCACTTTTCAGTGCTGTTGTAAAGTTGAACGGTCATTAAATGAATGGCTGTAAATAGAGGACTAATTGTAGCTTCACTAGCCCTAATTCTAAGGAGGGGCTCATCATCAGATATGATGACCTTGTTTTCTGGGTCCCTAGAGCAGTGGTTCTCCACCTGTGGGTCGGGACCCCATTTGGGTTCGAACGACCATTTCACGGGGGTCACCAAGCAATGCAGTCCGCCATTTTTCCCCCCTTTTCCTTAGCTGTGCTCCTCCCTTTTATTCTATTGGCTTTTGAAAGCCAATAGAATAGACTCTCTTGAATAGAGTCTAATTCTATTGGCTTTCCAAAGCCAATAGGAATTGTCCAGGCTGTCTCTGCCCTGCTGAGCCCGCCAAAAGCCCCATTTATTTATTTATTTATTTATTTTATGAGACTTATATACCGCTTTAAGTGCAAGCACTCTCTAAGCGGTGTACACCAGTAAGCAATATATATATATATTTACATTGCCCCCAACAATCTGGGTCCCCATTTTATCTACCCCGGAAGGAGTTGAGTAGTCCTCGACTTACGACCGGTTGAGTAGTCCTTGACTTACGACCAGTTGGAGGTCACGGCATTAAAAAGGTTGAGAACCACTGCCCTAGAATATTCCTTCTTCTCCCAATCCCTTCTTTCCTCCCTCCCTCCATTCTTTTCTTCCATCTCTTTCATTCCTTTTTCCCCCTTTCCTGTCTCTCTCTCTTTGCTCCTTTCTCTCTGTTTGTCTCCTTTATCATTCTCATTCCTCCCTCCCTTCCTTCCCTCTCTCCTTCTTTCTATCCTTCTTTCCTCCCTTCCTTTCCTTTCTTTTTCTTTCTCTTTCTCTCATCCCTCCTTCTTCCTCCCTCCCTCCCTTTCTGTTTCCATTTTATCCTCCCTCTTCTCCCTTCTTCCCTCCTTTCCTTCCTTCCTTCCTTCGTTCCTTCCATTTCTTTCTTCCTTCTTTCCTCCCTCCATTCTTTTCTTCCATATTTTTCATTCTTTCTTTCCTCCCTCCTTCTTCCTTCCTCTCCTCTTTCTGTTTCCATTTTATCCTCTCTGTCTTTTCCCTTCTTCCCTTTCTTTCCTTCCTTCCTTCCTTCCATTTATTTCTTCTTTCCTCCCTCCATTCTTTTCTTCCATATTTTTCATTCTTTCTTTCTTTCCTCCCTCCTTCTTCCTCCTTCCCTCCTTCCACTCCTCCCTTCCTTATCCTCCCTTCCCTTCTTCTCCCTTTTCCTTCCTCCCTCCCTCCGTCCCTCCCTCCCACAGAAGGTGCAAAGCCACTGGAGGGAGAGAAGGGCCACCTGCCTGGCTGCAGATCTTGGAAGGAAGACAGAAGGATGGGGCGGGGGGGCTCTCAGAGGCAGACCCCACTCCTCTCTAACTAAGTCCATTGCTCCCCACCACCATTCAGGGAACTTCAGCCACCCTCTCCTCCCCTGGGGATGAAATCCCACCATCAAATTCTCCCTCCACCAATAAAAGAGCCACTTGATTAGAGAAATAAAAAAAACAAGAGAAATATCCTGTTCAACACTCTTGTGAACTTTTTAATCCACCAGGCAAAAATCACTTCTTAAACTATTCTTCGCATAATCTTGTTCATTCCCAATCTGGTCAAAACGTGAGCACAACGCGCTGAATTTGGTGGTCTTTTAGAAAAACCAAGCAAAGTTTTCCCGCCCCCCCCCCCAAACTACCGGGCTCCTCATCATAAATTCCCCTTTTTTCCTGCTCAATTTGGAAACGTTAAGTATCCACAGGGTAGTTCCAAGACTAATTTGGCAATTTTGCTCTGGTGTGGTGTCATCATCACCACCCACTTCCTTCGTTCTGCAACCCAAGAATGACCCAATTCAGGCTAAACACTCTTCAAAGAAGCGTGGAATATTTTCGGGGTGGTAGTGGAAATGCTTTTTTTTTTTTTTAAAGCAAAAAACTAAAAACACTTCCCTGGGTTCGAACGCAAGAGCTGATGCTTTGCGTTGGGGACTTTCTCCATAAGTCAGAAACTTCCTCCATAAACTTTCTTTCTCAAGCTTCCTCTTTTCCGCTATGTATTCAAAATAGATAGGGATTAATATATAGACATACATTCATGCATACATACATACATACACAAACATATATCTATATCTGTGTGTGTGTGTATACACACATGAATAGAATAGAATAGAATAGAACAGAACAATAGATAATAGAATAGAAAAAAATAAGAATAGAATAGAATAGAATAGAACAGAACAGAACAGAACAGAACAGAAGAATAGATAATAGAATAGAAAAAAATAAGAATAGAATGGAATGGAATGGGACGGGACAGGACAGGACAGGATAGGATAGAACAGAGAATGGAAGAGGAGAGGAGAGGAGGAGAGGAGAGGGGAAAGGAGGAAGGAGAATGTGGAAAGAGAGGAGAGGGAAAAGGAGAGAAGAGAAGAGAAGAGAAGAGAAGAGAAAAGGAGAGAAAAGGAGAGGGGAGGAGGGGAGAGGAGGGGAGGGGAGGAGAGGAGAAGAGAGGAGAAGGAGGAGAATGTGGGAAGAGAGGAGAGGGGAAAGGAGGAGTGAGAAGGGAAGAGAAGAGAAGAGAAGGAGAAAAAAGCTGGAAGGGACCTTGGAGGTCTTCTAGTCCAGCCCTCCACTCAAGCAAGAGAACTTATACCATCTCAGACAAGATATACAGCATGTGTGTATGCGTGTTATATATGCGTATGGGCATACATATATTTTCTTTTGAGAGCCGGCAACAGAATTTCATTTTCAATGTGTGCCAGCCTGCTCACAGCAAAAACAAAAAATGGCAACAAAAAGCGATCTTATCCTGAACTTAATAAGTCAGAACGGGGCGACATGTGGCCAGCCACACCTGTTCAGGGACGAAATGAGGGACGCTCGCAAATTTATGACACGTCCAGCGAGATGGACAAACTTCTCAAGTGTCGCTGCTGTCACCGCTCTGCCATGCCACCCTTTGCAGTTGGCAGCCGCGCCAGGAACGTAAAACCCGGTGACTTCGCCTTGCAGGCTGGGCCCGCCGATGTTCCACGCGGCGCATAGCTGGGCGAGGGTGTGATGGATCTCCTGCAGGTGTCGGCTGTGAGTTGTGCCAACAACAGGAAACGAAGGGAAGCCGGGCGGGAGGCAACTGGCAGGGGGGGGGGGAGAGGCAGACTTCAAGGTATTTCTGGACTTTGGAGAGGCGGGAGGGCATCCGGTTCTCTGGTGTCCTGCAGGGAGGGAGGGGTGGGGACAGGTGGAAAAAGCCGCTGGCTTCCCATGGTGTTCGTGTTTGCGTTAGGCGGGATGTGTTTCTTGAGTGTTGGGAGCAAAAAAGCGAGCCTGGAGGTCGGCCTCAGAGGAGCAGAAAGTTCGGTCAATGGTGCCCAAAGCGCAGAGAGAATATTTCAAACTTCGGGTTAGTCCTTGGTGGCCTCTGAGTTTCTTGCCGAGGCCTAGCTGGCAACATCGGCAGTGCCAGAAAGGAGGGGGGTTATAGAGACAAAGAGGAAGAGGAGGAGGAGGAGGAGAGGAAGATGAAGAGGAGGAAGGACTGCAGGATCCTTCATGCTCTCTGAGTTGGACTGCTTTCTTGTAGACCTTTCATCACCCAACTAGAGAACATCATCGCTAGAAGGGAAAAGAGGAGGAGGAGGAGGAGGAGCAGGAATAGGATGGAGGAGGAGAAAGAGGAGGAGCAGGAGGAGATGGTCTGTAGGCAACTTTGTGCTCTCTGAACCTGGCTCTTTTCTTGCAGACGCCTCATGACCCAACAAGGTAACATCATCAGTGATAAGAGGAGGAGGAGGAGGAGGAAGATGACAATGGGATTCTTAGTGCTGTCTAAAGTTGGTGGTTTTCTTGCAGATGCCTCATGACCCAACTAGGTAACATCATCAGGATAGGAGGAGGAGGAGGAGGAGGACGACGACAAATGGTACCCAAGCAACCCTGAGCTTGCTGGTTTTCTTGCAGACGTCTCATGCCCCAGCTAGGGAGCGTCATCAGGGCTCGGAGGGAGGCGAGTCCAAGAGCAGATCTTTTCCAAATCCAGGACTGATTGCCTCGGGTTTTCGTCCTTAATGAACCGCTAGTCCTGGATTTTATGTCCAGTCACTAAGTGACCATCTCAAGTGACAACAGACCTTCCTAGGGATACTTACAACCCAGATGTGAAGTTCTATCAGCTGCCACACACACACACACACACACACACACACACACACACACACACACACACACACACGCCATGGTCACATGAGTGCATGGTGAGCCCTCCACAGCCACCACACTTTGCCACCACTTGCACTTTATCCCACAGTCACGTGGCTGTTTCACTCTGGCTTTTGTCCAAAGTGACCTTTGGTGTGCTTAACAATCGCAGCATTTGCTTAATAGCCACGGCAACAAAATTGTAAAATTGGGTTGGTCACGGGGGGGGGGGCATCCCAATTTATGACCGTCGTGAATTATGATTGTGATGGGGAGGGTCTATAATGGTCGTAAGTCGAGCACTCCTTGTAAAGCAGGGATTCTCAACCTTGACACGTTTAAGACACAAATTTTGACGTTGACATCCAAGATTTCTCGTAGGTTATATCTACGATTAAGTCCTCGATTACGTCCTCGTCTTAACAACCATTCATTTAGTGACTGTTCTAAGTTAGAACAGAACTGAAAAAAGTCACTTTTTCAAACGCTTACAACCGTTACAGCATCCCTGTGGTCACGTGATCAAAATTTGGACAGTTGACTCGTATTTATGACGGCCGTAGTGTCCCAGGGTCACGTGATCCCCTTTTGTGACCTTCTAACAAACAGGGAAGCCCAGATTCACTTAACAACTGTGCGACTCACTTAACAACTGTAGCAAGGAAGTTCGTAAAATGGGGCAAAACTCACTTAACAAATGTCTCACTTAACAACGGATATCCTGGGCTCAGTTGTGGTTGTAAGTTGAGTACTGCCTATTTCTTAATGAATGCAATTTTTCCTCCCCACTTTTGTAATATTTGCCAACTGCTGGGAAGTTATTTTATTTTACAATATTTTACTCGGAAAGGGGGTCCTTTGGAACAGAGAGCAACACGTGGGGTCCTTTCAGCGCTTCGTGCATGCTCAGGAACTCTTCAGAAAGCCTCCTGCTGAATGTGGATCTCACAGCTGTTGCATTCGGATTTGGAAATTCGTGTTTTTGCCAGACACGCACAGTTGTTGAGGTGTCTGAATTGCAGGTCTGGCCCTGGAGGAGGGGGCTGCAAAAAGCCAGGACTGACCGTTATCTTTACAAGGTCAGGGATGATCAGAAGGAGAGGCTCCCCTTGACCCTTGCCTTGACCCTGGCTCACAGCTGGTTCCCAGGAGCAAGACTTTGGAAAGGAAAATCTATATATATATATTTTCTTGCAGATGTTTCATGGCCCAAGATCATTAGGGCTAGAAGGGAGGAGGAGAAAGGGGAGGAAGAGGAAGAGGAGGAGGAGGAGATGATGATGATGATGATGATGATGATGATGATAAAGAAGTAGAAAAGGAGGAGAAGGAGAGGGAAGGGAAGGGCGAGAGGAGGAGGAGGAGAAGAAGAGGAAGAAGAAAAGAAGAAGGGGAGAAGGAAGAAGAAGAAAAATTAGGAGGAGGAAGAAGAGGAGGGGGTGATGATAGAGAAGTAAAAAAGGAGGAGGAGGAGGAGAAGGAGGAGGAGTGAAAGAAGATGAAGGAAAAGAAGATGAGGAAGAAGGAAAAGATGAAGAAGAAAAAAAGGAGGAGGAGGAGAAAAAGAAGAAGAAGAAGAAGAAGAAGAAGAATCAGGAGGAGGAGGAGGAAGGCTGTGGATCCAGACAGGAGAGACTCTAAAATTTGGTCATCAAGTTTTTGACCCCTTGCTAGGCGACGGGTGGTACTCGGATATTGCCATATCCTAAAAGTGGTACAATGGGTGAAAAGGTTGAAAAGCCCTGCTTTATTGCATTCAGCAGCCCTGAAGATCAACTTAGCCTGGGAACAAAATGTTATCTAATCCAGGGCTTTTCAACATTTTCACCCATTCTACCACTTTTAGGATATGGCAACATCCAAGTTCTACCAGACGCCTACCAAGGGGTCAAAAACTTGATGACGAAAAAAAAAAAAAGGAAAAAAGGGATGAAGTACAGGTAGTCCTCGACTTACAACAGTTCGCTTAGTGACTGTTTGAAGTTACAATGGCACTGAAAAAAGTGCCCCCCAAGCCACAGCCGAGCAAGACACCTGCCTGCCCACCTGGCGGCGCTCTTCCTCCTGTCCAAGGTTTTCACTGTTGTGAGCATTTCTGTTGAGGATTGGCAGCGGGGGTGGGGTGGGGGGTGTTTGGTTTTTATCCCCCCCCCCCCGTCTGCTGGGTGGTTGCAGCAGGTTTTGGTCACTTCACATGACCCTGGGACACTGTGACCGTCATAAATATGAATCTGTGGCCAAGCATCTGAATGTAAATCACAAGACCCAGGAGATGCTGCAACATTCCAGATGATCGGCACTTCTTCTGGGCTCAGCAGAAGCACCAGGATCAGTGCTGAGCTCCAGCTGAAAAGCGGCACTGATCCTGGCGCTTCCACTGAGCCCTGACAACCCTGAAGAAGCACTGATCCTGGCGCTTCCGCTGAGCCCTGCAGCTCCAGCCGTCTCTCGGTCAGGCTTGTGCGGTGCTGCCACCGGTTCAGCTCATTCCCCTCCCCCGCTACCACTTTTCTAGGATGGTCGCGTACCACCTGCCAGATGCAAATGTACCACAGGTGGTACCCGTACCACTGGTTGAAAAGCCCTGACCTAATCTCTCTCCCTCTCTCTCTCTCACTCTATCTATCTTCCTTCCCTTTTCATTCTTTCTTTTTTCTTTCTTTCTTTTTCTTTCTTTCTTTTCTTTCTTGTTTCCTTCCTTCTTTTCTTTCTCCTTCCTTCCTTTCCTTCCTCTTTTCTTTCTTGCTTTCTTCGTTTCCTTCCTTCTTTCCTTCTTCCTCTTTGTTGTTTTTTCTTTCTTCCTCTTTTTCTCCTTCTTTCCCTTCTCCTCTATTCTTTCTCCTTTCTTCCTTCATTTCCTTCACTTGCTTTTCTTTCTTTCTTTCTCTTTCTCCTTCCATCCTCCTCCTCTCTTTCCTTTCTTCATTTCCTTCACTTTCTTTTCCTTCCTTCCTTCCTTTCTTTTTCCTTCCTTCCTTTTCTTTCTTGCTTTCTTCCTTTGTTTCCTTCCTTCTTTCCTTCCTTCTTTCCTTCCTTCCTTCCTCTTTGTTATTCTTTCTTTCTTTCTTCCTCTTTTTCTTCCTTCCTTTCTTTCTCCTTTTTTCTTTCATTTCCTTCACTTGCTTTTCTTCTTTCTTTTTTCTTTTTCTTTCTTTCTTTTTCTTTCTTTCTTTCTTTCTTTCTTTCTTTCCTTCCTTTCTTTCTCTCTTTCTCCTTCCTCCTCCTTTTTTCCTTTCTTCCTGAATTTCCATCACTTGCTTTTCCTTCCTTCCTCTTTCTTTCTTTCTTTCTTTCTTTCTTTCTTTCTTTCTTTCTTTCTTTCTTTCTTTCTTTCTTTCTTTCTTTCTCTTCCTGGCTAGCCATGGCCCAAGCCAGCAGCTTTTTGAGATCACAGCAGAATCTGGCTTGGCAGATAAAAGAAATAGGCAGTGGACTTCTTCTATTTCCCCAGTGGTTTTGCAAAATGTGTAATGCGGGTTTGATTAAAATCTGGGCAGCTCAAACAAAACTTTCCCCGGGCTGAGAACAGGCGGGGTCGATGTGGCTGAGGGTTTATGTGGTGCATCGAGTAACCTGAGAAAACTGCTGGCTTTGAGCATCTGGCTGGGATTCTGTGTGTTGCCTTCAGGCAAGGAGGCAAACAGGTAAATGAAATCATCCAGAGTGAAGATTCGGTTTGCCCAAAGAAGGAACCAGATTAAATTAAGAGAACCACAATCTTGATCCACCTGGAATAGGATAGGATAGGATAGGATAGGATAGGATAGGATAGGATAGGAGAAGAGAGAAGAGAAGAGAAGAGAAGAGAAGAGAAGAGAAGAGAAGAGAAGAGAAGAGAAGAGAAGAGAAGATGGAACAGAATTAGAATAGAACAGAATAGAATAGAACAGAACAGAATAGAATAGAACAGAATAGAATATGGAAGAGAAGAGAAGAGAAGAGAAGAGAAGAGAAGAGAAGAGAAGAATGGAATGGAATGAAATGAAACAGAATGGAACGGAACGGAAGGGAACAGAACGGAACAGAACAGAACAGAATAGAATAGAATAGAATTCTTTATTGGCCAAGTGTGATCGGACACACAACTAATTTGTTTCCGGTGCATAAGCTGTCAGTAATAGTGATAATCATGGTCATATACAACTTGAAAATACACTCATCATAAATCGTGAAATACAACACTTCATCATAAATCATAAGATGCAGCACTTAGTGATAGTCATAGAGTTCTAGCTAAGCAAACAACATAAATCATTCAAGGGTACTAAAGAAAAGCCAATATAAATTGTAAGACATAAGCAGCAAAGTTACAGTCACAAGAAGATAAAGATAGGCAATAGGAAAGATGAGGAGTATCGTAGTAATGCAGCTTTACTAAGTATCTTGACAGTGTTGTAGGAATTAGTTGTTAAGCAGAGTGACAGCATGGGGGGGAAAAAAACTGTCCTTGTGTCTAGTCGTCTGGTGTGCAATGCCCTACAGCAGGGGTCTTCAAACGTGGCCCTTTTATGACTTGTGGACTTCAACTCCCAGAATTCCTCCATCAGGTAGCTGGACTGGGGAGGGGAGGGGAGGGGAGGAGAGAGGGGAAGGGAAGGGAGGGAGGGAGGGAGGAAGGGAAGAAGGGAGGAAGGAAGGAAGGAAGGAGATGGAAGGGAAGGAGGGAGAAGAGAGGAGAGAGATGGGAGGGAGGGAGGGAGGGAGGGAGGGAGGGAGGGAGGGAGGAAGGAAGGAAGAAAGAAAGAAAGAAGATGGGAGGGAAGGAAGGAGGAGGAGAGAGAGAGAGGAGAGAGGAGGAAGGGAGCAAGGAAGGAAGGGGGAAATAAGGGATGGAGAGAGAGAGGAAGAGGAGGGAGGGAGGGAGGGAGGAGAGGGAGGAGAAAGGAACATGGACATTCTATAATGTTTTTATTATTATGCTGAGAACAGCAATATTACTTATCCTTTCCAAAAGTTGCTTCTCCTGCCCCCCTTTTTTAATCTAGGTTTGATAGGGTTAGGGTTCCCCATACTGATTCCGGGAACAATGTGGCCTGGCTCACTAACTAATCTGGCTCTTGTTCCACACTATTTATGATGGTTGCCGTATCCCAGGGTCACGTGATCACCATTTGCGGCCATCCCAGTTGGCTTCCGATAAGCAAAATCAATGGGGTTAAGTCAGATTCGCTTACTGTCCATGTAGATTCACTTAACAACTGCATGGACTTGCTTAAAAACTGTGGCCAATGACAATTAGAAACCACTAGTTGTTACTTCTTTCGCCAGTTCTACTCTCAGTTGTATGGATGTTACCTTAAAGCTGTTTCCATTGGCATTTAAAATAATCAATTTTTTATTAATTATTCATCCTAAATGTTGGAAAACCGACATCGTTTTTCCACCAGCCAATGTCTCTTTAAGGTTTCTGTTATGCTTAGATTGCAGCCGGATTTATTACACTGTAGTTTTAAAAGTTTGTGTATGTTACAGCACTCCGGTTCCCCTCTCCGACTACTACATCTGGAATTAATTTAGCAAAAAGGGTAGCAAATCAGACAGCAAATACACATGTGTATTTGCGTGAATTATACAGCTTGCAGCCTCCAGATTTTCCCTTGGCACGCTGATAGGGATGGTTTAGCTGGGCGGGGAGGTGGGACTAGATGACCTTTAAGGTCCCCTCCGATTCAGATATTTTGTTTTTCTAGTCCAGTCCTGGCACTGTGCAAGGAGGGAATTAAGAGGCATTTTGAACAGAAAGAGGCAAGTTCTCTATTGACACTGAGAACAAGAAGTGACAAATTGAAATTAAAAGCCAAAAAAAAAAAAAAACCCTTTTTAAGTGATTCGGAAGTGGGATAATCTGCTGGGAATTTTCAAAGCAATACAGTCACCTTTGGGGAATTGTGTTTGTGTGTGTTTGTGTGCGGGTGTATATTCTAACACATAAAAAAAGAAAGCAGAGAGGATTCCCTGTATTGGTTGGAAATATACCTATATATTTATATCTATCTATATTTGTATATATATCTACATTTAGATATCTATAGCTTTATACATTTATCTGTTCTGTCTGTCTGTCTATCTCTACATATCATCCATCCATCTCTCCGTCAATCTGTTTATCTGTCTCTGTCTGTCTATCTATCTATCATCCCTCTGTGTCTATCTACGTATCATCCGTCAATCTGTCTGTCTGTCTGTCTATCTATCTATCTATCTACATATCATCCATCCGTTCGTCCGTCTATCTGTCTCTCTACATATCATCCATCCATCTGTCCGTCAATCTGTCTGTCTGTCTGTCTCTGTCCGTCCATCCATCCGTCTATCTATCTGTCTGTCTATCTCTACATATCATCCCTTCATCTGTCTGTCAATCTGTCTGTCTGTCTGTCTCTGTCTTTCCATCTGTCCATCCGTCTATCTATCCATCTATCTCTACATATCATCCATCCATCTGTCCATCAATTGTCTGTCTGTCCGTCCATGCATCTATCTATCTATCTATCTATCTATCTATCTATCTATCTATCTATCTATCTATCTATCTAATTCTCTTTCTCTCTCTCTAGTCCTCAATTTATAATCTTTCATTTAATGATTATTCAAAGTTACAAGGACACTGAAAAAAATGAATTATGACCATTGTAGCATAGTCATGTGATCAAAATTCAGATGCTTGGCAGTGTCCCGGGGTCACGTGATCCCCTTTTGCGACCTTCTAACAAGCAAGTCAATGGGGGAAGCCAGATTCGCTTAACGACTGTATTACCAATTTAATAATTGCAGGGATTCACTTGGTAAGGAAGGTTATAAGCTTATCTGTCCCACATAACAGAAATTTTAGGCTCATTTTTGGCTGTACGTCAAGTATAAATATGTAGTTACATATATTTGAAATATATTTCAAACCAGTAAATGGAATAGTGAATATGATATACCTACCTACCAACCTACCTACCTACAATAATAATAATAACAACAATAATAATAATGTTGGAAGGGACCTTGGAGGTCATCTAGTCCAACCCCCTGCTCAGGCAGGAAACCCTATACCATTTCAGACAAATGGCTGTCCAGTCTCTTCTTAAAAACTTCCAGTGTTGGAGCATTCGCCGCTTCTGGAGGCAGGTTGTTCCACTGGTTAATTGTTCTAACTGTCAGGAAGTTTCTCCTTAGTTCTAGGTTGCTTCTCTCCTTGATTAGTTTCCATCCGTTGCTTCTTGTCCTGCCTTCTGGTGCTTTGGAGAATAGCTTTACTCCCTCTTCTTTATGGCAGCCCCTGAGATATTGGAAGACTGCTATCATGTCCCCCCTTGTCCTTCTCTTCGTTAAACTAGACATACCCAATTCCAGCAGCTGTTCCTTATAAGCTTTAGCCTCCAGTCCTCTAATCATCTTTGTTGCTCTTCTCTGTACTCTTTCTAGAGTCTCAACATCTTTTTTACATCGTGGTGACCAAAATTGGATACAGTACTCCAAGTGTGGCATTGTAAAGTGGTATTAATATTTCACGTGATCTTGATCTTGATCTACAAATATATATATAAAAATATGCATTTAGGTATATGTAAATATAAATGTAAATATATATGTAAATATACCTACATGCATAGAAATATGTAAATAGAAAATATAAATATATGTATTTATATATGTGGAGAGACATTTTTATTTATATATACAAAAAAAGCAAACATGTCAAATGTGGGGCCACACTGCCCTCTACTGGCTGTCGCTTAATATTACAAAACCAAGGTAGACTTGCAATTCAGGTGTGAATTTGAATATTACTCTGTCTCTGATTGAGCAACCAGAAGATTCATTGCCTTTACATAGTCTTCGATTTATGACCACAATTGATCACAAAATTTCTGCTGCTAAGCGAGGCAATTGTTAAGTGAATTTTGCCTCATTTTGTGGCCTTTCTTGCCATATCTATTAAGTGAAACGTTGCAGTTGTTAAGTTTGTCACACTGTTTTTAATCCACGCATGCTGGCCGGGGAATTCTGGGAGTAGCATTGCTGACTGGGGAATTCTGGGAGAAGAAGTCCATGCATGCTGGCTGGGGAATTCTGGGACTTAAATTCAATGGTGCTGGCTGGGGCATTCTGGGATTTGAAGTCCAGCTTTCTTCAAGTGGCCATGGCTGAGAGACGCTGCTCTGTCACGTCCGTTCCCTTGCGTGCAGCCTCCATCTGTGTATCCAGGACATCCCAGCCTTGCAGAGACTCTGAATTCGCACTTCGCACGCTCACAGGGGCCACCTTTGACTCTCCCCCCTGGGGTTTGGGCGTCTCCTTTCTCACTCCGTCCATGCCGTGCTGTTTCCTCCAGATGCAGCTCAGGGCAGGAGAGAGGCTGGGAAAAGAACAGCATGGCTTCCCTTTCAGATGTTCGGTGCTCCGGGGTCACTGAGGTGAGGCTAGGTCACACACCATGAGGACTAGATGCTTGAAAACAGGCCCCAGAGAGGAAAGGAAAAAAGGAACCCTGCAACCTGCAACAGTTCGAATGTCTGACATAACTGGGATTTTGCAGAAGTCACGCAAAGACCTTTTTCTAAATTTCAACTCGTTCTGTCTCTCCAGCTGCTCCAAACTCACCTGGTATGGCTGATGCCTTTTAATATAATTTTGCCATTTAAAGGCTTCACAAGTGATTTATGATTTGGTTTGTGCAAAAGGAAGTTCTCCCCAGAGGCTTCGTTAGGTCCACATTTGCACCCTGGACTGTTTTCATCCGATTTCCAAGTTTCCAGGGAAAGGAGAGGCTTGGCACACCGTGTGAATCCAACTTGGTACATTTGAGATTCAGGGTATCTCACAAATGTGAAAAATAAGTCCCTCTGGGTTCTCCCTTACCAATTCTTTGAGACATTCAATGCTTTGTCTAACAATTTTATTAAAAAAAAAAAAAATTCTCAAGACAGCACTCCAGACTTCTTTTACAGCTAGTCCTCAACTTACAACAGTTCATTTAATGACGGTTTGGAGTTAACAATGAAAAAAGTGATTTATGACCAGGGTTTTGTTTACACTTATGACTGTTGCAGCATCCCCATGGTCATGTGATCAAAATTCAGATGCTGTCCTGGGGGGGGTGTCACATGATCCCCTTTTGCAACCTGATGGGGGAAGCCAGATTCACTTAACAACCAATTTAACAACTGCAGAGATTCACTTAACAATCGTGGCAGAAAAGATCGTAAAATGAGGCAGAACTCAAGTTAGCCAATGTCTCACCTAGCAACAGAGATTTTGGGCTCCATTGCGGTCGTAAATTGAGGACTAGCTGTGGAAGAGGAAATATCTAGAAAAATCTCTTATTTTTTTTTAATGGAGATAAATGAGATCTAAATGGTGTTGTTGTTTTTTTTTTACTTTGGCAACGTGGAAGATGTGTGGATTTCAACTCCCAAAAATGGCTGGCTGGGGGATTCTGGGAGCTGAAGTCCACTCATCTTCCACGTTGCCAAAATTGAGAAACTGTGTTTTACAGCTTATTTATCTCTACAGAAACTGTGGGGTTTTTTCCCCCCCATTCTGTCAAGTCAATGAAGGGCCAGTTATGAAACTCAGCAGATCCTTATTGCAAGAAGCTGTTAAGATTTTTAGATTTGTCTCTGGGGAGAGAAATCACAGTTGTAGTAAATGAGAAGAAAAATAAAGAGTTATGTCAGTTGTACGGCTCTGGCATTTGTTGCCCAAGAGGCTGTGTCAAAAATTGGATGGGGAGGGGGGGGTCTTGCGAGGA
Source organism: Crotalus tigris (assembly GCF_016545835.1). NCBI lineage: Eukaryota > Metazoa > Chordata > Lepidosauria > Squamata > Viperidae > Crotalus > Crotalus tigris. Next base: position 1,038,872 of record NW_024097821.1, read on the forward strand.
ATTGACACAACCCAGCTGTCTTGGCTCAGCGCAAAAAGAATGCAAACCAGCCAAAATTGGGGAAACAGACCACCATCTAACTTAGAATAAACATGAGTTAGGCGAACCATGTCAGAGATGTGCCTCATTCTTTGGAAAAGGATGTGGAATACAGGTAGTCCTCATCTTATGTCCACAATTGAGCCCGACGTTTCCATTGCTAAGTGAGACACTTCTTAAAGTGAGTTACCCATGTTACGACCTTTGTTGACATGGCTGTTAAGTGAATCACTACAGCTGTTAAGTTGGCGACACTGATTTTGCTTGTGCAAAGGTCGCAAAAGGGGATCACGTGACCCCAGGACACTGCGACCATCGTAAATAAGAGCCCAGCATCCGAATTTGGATCATGTGACCACGAGGATGCCACAATGCTTCTGTGAAAAATGGCCATCAGTCCCTTTTTTCAGCACCATTGTAACTTTGAATGGTTACTAAGTAGTGGTGGAGCCGTAGCTAGCAGCCAAGCTCAGAAAACACCCAAGGACGCTTCCTGTCCATCCTGGGCATATTTTCCTTTAAAACAGTGGTTTTCCACCTTTTTAATGCCGCGACCCCCAACCGGTCGTAGGTCGAGGACTACTCAACCGGTCGTAAGTCGAGGACTACTCCACTGGTGCAGCACCGTTTGCAGAATGGGACTTTTGGCGGGCTCAGCAGGGCAGAGACAGCCTGGACAATTCCTATTGGCTTTTGAAAACCAATAGAATTAGACTCTATTCAAGGGAGTCTATCCTATTGGCTTTCAAAAGCCAATAGAATAAAAGGGAGTAGCACAGCTAAGGAAAAGGGGGGGGAAATGGCGGACTGCGTTGTTTGGCGACCCCCGTGAAATGGTCGTTTGACCCCAAATGGGGTCCTGACCCACAGGTGGAGAACCACTGCTTTAAAAAGAGAAATAAGTTTTCAGACTACCTGAAAATTACATGAGACCTGGGTGAGGATAGCAAATCCTTTTTCACAAGGGTCAAGGACATCTGCTAACCAAGCGGGAAAGTGTGTGAAAAGACACCACTTGCGGGTTTTAAGTTAGTCATGGTTTTATTTATCAAGAAAGAACACGTTACAGCCAAGTCAGTTAACAAGAGTATCGACAATCAGATTTGGGAAACACAGCTGGATGTCAATGAGCTGCCCTCCCACCTAAATTTCCAAGGCGGTGTGTGTGTGTGTGTGTGTGTGTGTGTGTGTGTGTGTGTGTGAGAGAGAGAGAGAGAGAGAGAGAGAGAGAGAGAGAGAGAGAGAGAGAGAGAGAGAGAGAGAGAGAGAGAGAAATATTGTGATAGGTGAGCTAATTCCAGGTTTTCCTATAGAACTGGTTCAGGTTTTATCCCCCTTGCATAAATAGTGTCCAATAAATTAAAGCGTTCAGTTAAAAAAAAACCATAAATAACTCCAGACACAATTGTGGTTAAAAAAAACACAAAACTGACAGAATTAAAAAGACAGAAAGTAAACAGTATGTGTGTGTGTGTGTGTATACACACACACACACACACATATATTAAAAAGTGCAAAAAACTTCCCTTTGTTTTCTGGAACAGGATGAGCAAAAGAGGAGCGAATTGGCAAGCGATGATTAAGGAGGACCGAATCAAATCAATGACATTTAAGCTAATTGGAACTACAGGGAGGCCTCGACTTCCTGACAGTGAGAACAATTAATCAGTGGAACAACCTGCCTCCAGAAGCAGTAAATGCTCCATCACTGGAAGTTTTTAAGAAGAGACTGGACAGCCATTTGTCCGAAATGGTGTAGGGTTTCCTGCCCGAGCAGGGGGTTGGACTAGATGACCTCCAAGGTCCCTTCCAACTTTACTACTATTATAAAGCCCAAAAACTGAGTCCAAAATTTCTGCAGCTAAGCAAGGACGGTGGTTGGGTGAGCTTTGTCCCATTTTACGACCTTCCTTGCCACCGTCGTTAAGTGAATCGGTGCAGTTGTTAGATTAGGAGCACGGTTGTTAAGTGAGTCTGGCTTCCCCCTTGACATTAGTTGCAAAAGAGGATCACTTGACCCCCGGGACACTGTGACACCGTCATAAATATGAGTCAGTTGCCAAGAGTCTGAATTTGGATCACGTGACCACGGGGGATGCTGAAACGGTCATGTGAAAAACGGCCGTAGGTCACTTTTTTCAGTGCTGTTGTAAATTCAAACGGTCACTAAATGAACGGTCGTAAGTCGAGGACTTCCTGTAATCTGCCCCGGCAGTTTCTGGGGATGAATTTTTAGCACAACTGAGTTTGAATCAGTTAATTTGCATGAAAAGTGACGGGTCTTTGCAATCCCACCCACCCAGTCCACAGCTGTGAAACAAGAGACCAAGACTTTGCATGTAAAAATCTAATCAACCGAGAGTTTGAGAAATGTAATTTAAAGATTAAGAAATTCACATTACTGTTTTGCTTTCATTGACCGCAAACCCCCCCCCAAAAAAAACCCTGCCTGTAGCTGCTGCGGTTTTAGCCTGACCTTAATCTCCCCCCCCCCCACCGAAAGTAATTAACGGCTCACCATTAGCGAAAAAACTTGGAATATAATGTGTAGTAAACAAATTCACCTTAAGCAGCATCTATTTCTTTTCTCTTGATGGATAAAAAGGAAGCGGAGTTTCAGAAAAGGCAGAGCTTGCACAGCTGAACGTTGCGACGATGGCAAAGCTTCGTAACCAATCCTCGGACTTATGACCATCAGTGTCCTGCAATTACACGATTATCAGGTGTGTGATTAGGAACCGGCCTAAGACAAGCGCCACTAATAGAGAAAGTGGAAGAAAGATTGTTGTGATCTTGCGATGTTTCGCTTACCGACGGAAAGGGAAGGGAGGTCAGCCCGTCACGTGGTTTTCTGCTGAGTGACCAAACTGATGGAGTAGTTGGTGGCCGTTAAGCGAGGACACTCGAAGGAATGCCACACATAACACAACTGGGAAGAAATCGCTAGGTCAGTCTGCCCTGATCCAGAGGTGACGACTGCAACTACCCATAATTCTAAGCAATGATTGTCTGACTGGGGAATTCTGGGAGATGAAAGCTGGGCTCAGCCAATGGCACAGTTGGAAACCCAGCATTACCTTCCTTTTAACCATGATCCGGATTTTCTGCAGGCCAGACTTGGTAGAGTGCAGACAGCCCTCAACTTACAGCTACGAGCATTTTCGCTGCTGAGCAAGTTGTTAAGTGAGTCGCACCCAATTTAACAACCTTTTTGCCACGGTGGTTAAATGAAGCACTGGTGGTATTAAGTGGTCAGTAAGCAAATCCAGCTCCCCATTGACTTTGCGCATCAGAAGCCAGCAGGGAAGGTCGCGAATGGTAATCACGAGATCCCGGGATCCTGCAGCCATCGTACACACATGCTGGTTGCCCAGATTCAAATCAAGGAAGCGTGGGGGATGCTGCGATGGTCATAAGTGCGAGGACTAGTTGTATGTCGCTTTTTTTCACTGCCGTTGTAACTTAAACAGCCGCTAAACAAATGGTTGTGTGTTGAAAATTACCTGTGTGTCCAACATTGAATTTTCAGATGGATGGATTTCAAATCCCAGAATTCCAAGGCAACATGGCCGGCTGGGGATTCTGGGAACTGGAGTCCTCCCATCTTAAAGCAGGCTGACTAGGGGATTCTGGGAGCTGGAGTCCATATCCATCTTAAAATGACTGAGCTTGAGAAACAGCAGAGGGTCTTATTAAAATAAAGGTAAATTTCGGCCTGCATTAAAACCAGTGCATCTCACCAGCCAAAAGTAAAGTCAGTTTCTTTCTATTCTACCCAAATTCAAATCCTGCTACTCAAAAGAAATCTCGTTTTTTCCCCAAATGTTGCTTCTGGGTTCCTATCCAGAGGTGCCCGTCGTTAAGCATCCCCAAATCTGCCAGATCCATTCTTTTGATTTCCGACAGTACCAACAGCGACAGAAAATTCCCATCCATGGTGTTAAATAGCACTGAAAAATTCTCCATCCCAAATTTCTTTCTCTTGTTCTGGGTGATATTGCCTTCAGGAATGGCTATGTACAATATTTTTATTTTTCTTCCCAGAGATGACGAAAGTCTGTAAAATGCATTTGATTATAGATAGACGCCAACACTACAGGACTAATATTAGCAGTCATTCCCTTTTGTGTAATATTCAATAGTTAAAGTGCTCAGAGCTATCTAAGGGCTGTTCAAAAATAGGGAGAGCCCTCATTTTTCCTCTGTTGGGGAAAAAAAAATAAGAATAAGACTTTTTTTTTTTCCAGGTTGCTAGCAGGCCAGGTCCTTTAGGTCAACAGGCTTAGAATTGGTCACTGGCTTAAGATTTTGTTTTTTAAATAAATAAAATATTCATCCTGATAAGTTGGCGGGATGCAGGCAGCCTATCCATGCCTGACATTTCAGATTGCTCAATGGTTCCTCCTCCAGGTTTAGGGGCCAGGTTTAAGCCTACATTAAGAGGTTTAAACAAACCACAGCCTTAAAAGAAGTCAGACTGGAAGCACAGATTTTGAGCAGATGGAAGCTGGGCTCAAAAATTCAAGCTCGCTTATGGGTGTCTTCTTAAAATGCCTACTTGTCTGTATATTCACGTCAGCACGACAGCTTCTTGAGGGAGAATCTCATAGAGCGAAGGCCATTTTTTAAAAAAGAAAAATTGGGACATAAAACATAGAATCCTAGGGCTGGGAGGGACCTCGGGAGGTCTTCTAGTCCAACCTCCTGCTCAAGGTAGGAGATTTTACACCAGGGGTAGTCAACCTTGGCTCGTGGACTTCAAATCCCAGAATTCCTGAGCCAGCACAGCTGGCTCAGGAATTCTGGGAGTTGAAGTCCACGAGTCATAAAAGAGCCAAGGTTGACTACCCCTGTCTTACACCACCCTGGTCTGTTTTTGAAAACCTCCAGAGATGGAGCACCCACAACCCCAGGAGGCAAGATGCAAAGACATGGCTGGGGGGCTCTTGAAGCCACGAAGAGAACGGGTGGTCCAACAGGCGATTTAAATGAAAATTTTTGCAGATCTCATTGTCATATTTCCATGCACCGCTCAAGACTCTCTCTAGCGCATGGATAAATTTCTGGGTGCCCACGTGGCGAAGGGATCCAGGAGGTCAGCTGGAGAACAATCAAAACGAGTCTGCTCCTTCTTCCTTTGCAACTGAAGAACGTCGGTTCCTTTGCGACTTAAACCGGACATCCCCTTTGTTTAATAACACCCCAATCGGGTGTTATTGTTTTGCGAGTTTGTTTGTTTGTTTGTTTGCTTTGTCAACCCATCTGACACCGGCCAAGCTAAAGGACACCTCCAGGAGGTGGCCCCACAGGACGAAGGGGGACCACTGTGTTCCCAGCGGCCAAAATCCTCTCGCTGGAGGGGGCGGGGGCGGGTCTCTAGGTGAGTTTCCGGATTCTGCGGTTATGCCGGTCGATGCTCATGTTGGCCTGATCCACGGAGGACGTAATGGCATCCAGGCTCTCGTCCTGCCGCTCCAGCTCCGTTTCCGTTTCCAGGGCCAAACACTTGAGCCTCCGAAGGATCTGGCAAGAGAAGATGTTGAAACTGCGGTCAAGGAAAGAAGCACCAGCCTCCCTCCTCGCCTGACTTGCTATTCGGGGGAACGTGGCCTGGAGGAATCTTGTACGGCACACAGGTAAGTCCTCGGCGTACGACCACTATGTGGATGGGGAGGGAGTATGGTCGTAAGTAGGGGCACCCGTGTAACCAGACTCAAGAGCACAAGGAGGAGCAAGAGAAAATCAAAAAGGAGACGGAGAAGCTCATCCAAGGCCCCCTTTTCAGAGGACGTGGCAAACCTGGACCACCTGGGGCTTTTGCTCAGAAGGCCCAGCTGCTTCCACAATTTCAGCCCAGCCCTGGAGAGTTGGGAGAGGTTTGGAAGCAGAGCTGGGAAGGAAGGGCAAGATTGAGGGTAGAATGGGAGAAGGAGGAGGAGGAGGAGGAGGAGGAGGAGGAGGAGGAGGAGGAGGAGGAGGAGGAGGAGGAGGAGGAGGAGGAGGAGGAGGAGGAAAGATTGTGGGTTCCTTGGTGCTCTCTGAGCTGGTTGGTTTCCTTGCAGACATTTTATGACCCAACCAGGTAATATCAACACTGCTAGAAGGGAGGAGGAGGAGGAGGAGGAGGAGGAGGAGGAGGAGGAGGAGGAGGAGGAGGAGGAAGAGGAGGAGGAAAGGAGGAAGAGGACAGTGACTGTGGGGTCTTTGGTGCTCTCTGAGCTTGATGGTTTCCTTGCAGATGTTTCATGACCCAAGTAGGGAACATCATCAGTCATGGATGGATGGATGGATGGATGGATGGATGGGAGGAGGAGGAGGAGGAAGAAAATGACTGTGGGATCCTTGGTGCTCTCTGAGCTTGGGTGGTTTCCTTGCAGATGTTTCATGACCCAACTAGGGAACATCATCAGTGTTAGTAGCCAACTAGAGAGCACCAAAGACCCCTCAATTCAACCCTGAGCTACAAATATTCTCCTTTAGAGAAAAGAAGGAAGGGGGGGGAGAAGGAGGAGTAGAAGGAGAAGATAGACATTGAGAAAGAGGAGGAAGAGAAAGAGGAGGAAGATGACACAGACCAGAAAGAAAAGGAGAGGCAGGAAGATGAGGACAGAAAAAAAAGGAGGCGAATGAAGGGAAGGGAGGAGACAGACAGGAAGAAAGAGGAGAAGGAGAAGGAAATAAGAAAGAAGAATAGGAAGGAAGGAAGGAAGGAAGGAAGGAAGGAAGGAAGGAAGGAAGGAAGGAAGGAAATGGAGATCAAGAGAAAAGAAAGAGAATGAAAGAAAAGGAGAAGGAGAAGAAGAAAAAGAGAAGGACATGGAGGATGAGGAGGAGTGTGTGTGTTTGAAAGAGAGAGCGGGGATAGATGCATAAATAGAGAAATGGATGGATGGATGAATGGATGGATGGATATAACAGAGAGGTGGGGGATGCAGACTCTGGGCTGAACGTCCTTGCTTTCCACCTGCCAGCTCCAGCCCACCCAGTTTCAGACCAACTGGCCCAGTATGGCCTGCCTCACGGCAACTGCCCTTCCCAAGTCTAGACTTTCAGAGAACAGGGGTCGGGATTCAGAATAACCGACCCTGTTCAGAGAACTGAACAGGGCCGAATGAGGGGGGGGGGGGAAACAACAACCTAAAAGCTTCAGGTCCACCCCCCCAGCCCCCCCCCACCCCTCTCGGCCTTTCCGTCCTGCAGCTGGGACGAGAGCAGGACAGGAGAAATCCGAGCTGGCGGAAGGTTTCCTGCCAAACCCTGCCGAGGTCTCTCCCGGCTCTCTCTGACCACAGACTTTATAAACTAATATTATCCCGTCTCCTCCCATCTTTGCTGACATGACGTCCAACCCTGGGGAGCCGGCAGGCGGGAGAAAACATCATGAAAGCCCTTTCTCTACGCCAGTGGTTCTCCACCTGTGGGTCGGGACCCCATTTGGGGTCGAACGACCATTTCACGGGGGTCGCCAAACTACGCAGTCCGCCATTTTTCCCCCCTTTTCCTTAGCTGTGCTCCTCCCTTTTATTCTATTGGCTCTTGAAAGCCAATAGAATAGACTCTCTTGAATAGAGTCTAATTCTATTGGCTTTCAAAAGCCAATAGGAATTGTCCAGGCTGTCTCTGCCCTGCTGAGCCCGCCAAAAGTCCCATTCTGCAAACGGTGCTGCACCAGTTGAGTAGTCCTCGACTTACGACCGGTTGAGTAGTCCTCGACTTACGACCGGTTGGGGGTCGCGGCATTAAAAAGGTTGAGAACCACTGCTCTACAGGGAGGGACCAGCTCACGGACCCACATCACGCGCCCCTCCCAAGTGCCGAATAGATTACGGAGCTCCGGGTGGATCCCAAATCCTGAGAAGGAGGGATTTCCAGATCTCTCAAGAAAGTCTTCAGGATGGCTTTTCATAAAACCAGCCTCCTGAGCCCCTGGGCTCTACCAGGACCCCGGAGAAAGGGGGAAGGCCTGCTTTACGGCATGAAGCCAACGTTTTCTGCCCGACACACATCCCTCTGAAGAAGGTCCCGAGTTCAGGTGGCACACACTTTTTTTGTGGTTAGGATCTCGGCCTACCCAATGCCAGGAGTATCCCTCAACCTGTCGCTATTTCGGATGGAGTTGAATATAATTTAAATTCTGTGGTGTCTTTGTAGTTCCCTCAGCCTGGCGGGAGATGTTCTTGCAGACGTTTCATGACCCAGCTAGGGAACATCATCAGTATTAGAAGGGAGGAGGAGGGAGGGAGGGAAGAAGGGAGAGAGGGAGAGAGGGAGGAAGGAAGGAAGGAAGGAAGGAAGGAAGGAAGAAGAAAAGAAAGAAAGAAAGAAAGAAAGAAGGGAGGGAGGGAGGAAGGAAGGAAGGAAGGAAGGAAGGAAGGGAGGGAGGGAGGGAGGGAGGGAGGGAGGGAGGAAGGGAGGGAGGGAGGGAAGGAGGGAGAATGGACCCTGAGCCTGGTGGTTTCCTTGCAGACATTTCATGACCCAACTAGGGAACATCATCAGTGTCAGAAGATAAGAGGAGGGGGGTGGAGAGGAGTAGTAGTAGTTCTTTGGCGTCCTTGGTGCTCTCTGAGCTTGGTTGTTTTCTTGCAGACATTTCATGACCCAACTAGGTAACATCATCAGTGCTAGAAGGGAGGGGGGTTAACACTTCTAGCACCTATTATATTACTAGTTGAGTCATAAAATATCTGCAAGAAAACAACTAAGTTCAGAGACCACTGCCACCTCCTCCTCCTCCTCCTCCTCCTCCTCCTCCTCCTCCTCCTCTTCACAAAGTCCACTCTTTTCTAGCACTGATGATGTTCCCTAGTTGGGTCATGAAATGTCTGCAAGGAAACCACCCAGCTCAGAAAGCACCAAGGACCCCACAGTCCTGCCTTGTAGCACTGATGATGTTCCCTAGTTGGGTCATGAAACGTCTGCAAGGAAACCAAGAAGTTCAGAGACCAACAAGGACCCAACAGTCCTCCTCCTGTTCAGAATCCCCCTCCCTTCCAACACTGATGACGTTCCCTAGTTGGGTCACGAAACGTCTGCAAGGAAACCACCCAGCTCAGAGAGCAGCCAGGACCACCACAGGTCAACCCTGAGCTATAAATATTCTCTTCTATCGTTAACATGGTTCTTTCTCCTAAGTCAGTGTTTCTCAACCTTGACAATTTTAAGGCATGTGGACTTCAACTCCCAGAATTCCACAGCCAGCATTGCTGGCTGTGGAATTCTGGGAGTTGAAGTCCACATGCCTTAAAATTGTCAAGGTTGAGAAACACTGTCCTAAGTACACATCTGAATGCCTTGAGTGAATGTGAGTCTCCTTCCAAGCATGCCTCTTTGCACCCTTTTTCTCTTCCAGAGAGATTCCAAAAAGATGGGTGGGTGGGTGGGTGGGTGGGAGGGAGGGAGGGCTGCTAAATGGAAAAGGAATTCTATTTTAACTGCGTTGGCTGCTTGGCTGCCTGCCCCAAAGTGCTCTGGACGTACCTGACGGATTTCCTGCATTTCACTCTGGGAGACAATCTGTTTCTCCTTCTGCATCTGAGCCTGCTTGCTGTCTGCGCTTCCTCCAGAGGAGGATGGTGTCGATCCGGATTGAACTAGGCTTCCCACAAACCCAGTGGCTGCAAGAAGAGAAGCGGGGACCAGAAAGGCCTTATTTTAAGCGGTATCGTTTTTTTAAAAAAAAAAATCACACAAAATGGCACAGCTGATCCTGGACCAGCATGGATGTATTGCAACCAGGGCTTTAAGGGCTGGCAAAAGAGTTTGTCCAGGTAGTCCTCGCCTTACGACCACAATTGGGACCAGAATTTGTCTTGTGAAACAAGATAGACAGACAGAGAATAGAGATGGACGGACGGACGGATGATAGAGCCAGAAGGATGGGTGGGTAGATGACAGGCAGATGGAAGGATAATAGAAACAGAAGACTAGATAGATAGATAGACAGACAGACATAGAGGTGGATGGATGGATGGATGACAAATGGAAAAATAATAGAGACAGAAAAATAGGTAACATGGATGGATGGAGATAGAGAATAGAGAATAGAGATGGATGGATGGATGGATGGATGGAGATAGAGAATAGAGATGGATGGATGGATGGATGGATGGATGGATGGATGGATGGATGGATGGAGAGAGAATAGATATGGATGGATAGATGGAAAAATAATACAGAAAAATAGGTAACATGGATGGATGGATGGAGATAGAGAATACAGATGGATGGATGACAAATGGAAAAATAATAGAGACAGAAAAATAGGTAACATGGATGGATGGATGGATGGATGGATGGATGGATGGATGGATGGAGATAGAGAATAGAGATGGATGGATGGATGGAGAGAGAATAGATATGGATGGATGACAGATGGAAAAATAATAGAGAGAAAAATAGATAACATGGATGGATGGATGGATGGAGATAGAGAACAGAGATGGATGGATGAATGGATGAAAGATGGAAAAATAATAGAGACAAAAAAATAGGTAACATGGATGGATGGATGGAGATAGAGAATACAGATGGATGGATGGATGGAGATAGAGAATACAGATGGATGGATGACAAATGGAAAAATAATAGAGACAGAAAAATAGGTAACATGGATGGATGGATGGATGGATGGATGGATGGAGATAGAGAATAGAGATGGATGGATGGATGGATGGATGGAGAGAGAATAGATATGGATGGATGACAGATGGAAAAATAATAGATAACAGGATGGATGGAGATAGAGAATACAGATGGATGGATGGATGGAGATATAGAGATGTATGGATGACAAATGGAAAAATAATAGAGACAGAAAAATAGGTAACATGGATGGATGGATGGAGATAGAGAATAGAGATAGATGGATGGATGGAGATAGAGAATAGAAATGGATGGATGACAGATGGAAAAATAAGAGACAGAAAAATAGATAACATGGATGGATGGATGGATGGATGGATGGAGATAGAGAACAGAGATGGATGGATGAATGGATGACAGATGGAAGAAAAGAAGAGACCAATGGACAGATAGATGGATGGATAATAAGACAGGAGGATGAGTAGATGAATGGTGTAAATACCAGCTAGTTGCAAAGCCCCTGAATTTTGATCACGTGATCATGGGATGCTGTGACCAACGTTAAGTCGAGGATTATCTACATATGCCTGTGCTTCTCCTGAAAGCTGCCAAGGCGGAGAAAACAATTACAGTTAGTTCTCGACTTACGACCATTCACTTAGCAACCGTTCAAAGTTACAACAGACCTCCCTGGGGACACCTTTTGATCTGGATTTGAAGTTCCAGAAGTTCCATGAACACACATTCATGGCTGTTGGCAGCATCCCACAGTCACATAACTTTATTTTTTGGCTGAAAACAGGCATTTTGTTCTGGTTTTCGGCAAAACCACTGCTTCACTTAACGACCAAAGCCTCGCTTAATGACTGCTGCAAAAAAAACCCAGCAAATCATAAAAGTCAGATCTGTCACACAAACTAGCCAAGTTACGGCCGTCATGAGTTATGACTGTGATGGGTAGGCTGAGGACACAAACTGAGGACTACCTGTAGGATAGTGGTCTCGGGTGACAAAGTTGTAACAGGTAACAGGGATTTTATTCCTGAACCTGACAAAGAACACAGTCACACAGTCACACAGTCACACAGTGACAACTGCTGGGTCTTGCGTGCAATTGCCTCCGTGCACAAAGGTGCAACTGGAAGCTAAACTCAGCTGAGTTCTTGATTTGCATCCAGAACTGAGCCCACATTTTCCATCGCTAAGCGAGACAGTGAGTGTTAAGCGAGTTTTGCCCCATTTTAACACCCTTAAAGAGTTGTTAAGTTGCCAGAGTTGTTAAGGGAATCCCTGCAGCTGTTAAGCAAGTCACACGGTTGTTAAGTGAATCCGGCTCCCCGCACTGACTTTGCTAGTCAGAAGTCCTGCAAACATGGCCCTGGGACACTGCGACAGTCGTTAAGTATGAGTCAGTTGCCAAGCATCTGCATATTGGCCACATGATGCTGCAACAGCCATAAGCATGAGCACCGGTCCTAAGTCAATTTTCATACTGCTGCTGTAACTTCAATCACTAAACAAACTGTTGCTAAGTCGAGGACTACCTGTAGGAATTTTTATTATTGTGTGTGTGTGTGTGTGTATGTGTGTGTGTTTTCCCTTTGGTCAATAAGTAAAATAAAATGCAAGTAAATCAACATTTACTGGCCCTCTTCATACAGCACTCTCATCAAATGATCGCTGTTGCTACCTGTGCGTGCCGTTGTGGCTTCAAAGGGTCGCTAAATGGGTGGTCATAAGCTGAGGACTGCCTGACTTTTCAGAGAGGAGCTGCAAAAGGTGGACTCCTCACTATGCACACGCACCCTGCCTCTCTAGGGCCAGGGTCTCTGCTGGAAACAGGATATTCTGGGCTGGGGGCCGAGGTGGGGAGGATGGGGGGGGGGAGACAGCCTACTTTAGAGGAAGCTGCCCCCTGCTCCAAAGCCCCCCCACCCGCCCCACCTCCACCGCGACAGCTGCCGGGCGCTAGGCCAGAAACCAGGCTGAAAAGCTGACGCTCACTCAGGTCTTGGAGGCCCCATGCCAGAAACACTGGCCTGGTGTCAGCTCAGGATTGTGTTACTTAATGGAAAAGGCAGACACAAAAGCTGCACCTAAAAATACAAACCTCCCCCCCCCTCCCCAGGCCTCCCCTCCCCCCAGGAGTTAATTACCACAGACTCTTAATCCCCTGGAATTATTCGGTCCTCGCAACAAAGGGGGGGGGGAAGACCTGGGGCATCGCGGCTACAGGGGGAGACATGGATGCCGGTCTAAATTTAACGCGGCCCGAAACCTGCCAGCCGAGCGGTACAGGTGCAAAACTTCCCTTTCCTCCTTGGCTCACAACTATCCGTTTAGTGACCGTCTGAAGTTCCGATGGGAAAAAACAAAAAAGTGGTGGTGGTGGGGGGTTATGACTGATTTTTCACACTTTACAACCGTTGCAGCATCTCCCAAGATCGTGTGATCAAAATTCATCGGCTCATGTTTATGACGGTGGCAGCATCCCCGGTGTGTGTGTGTGTGTGTGTCATGGGATCCCCTTTTGTGACCTTCCACGAACCTGCGACTCACTTAACAACTGCAGAGATTCGCTTAACAACTGAGGCAGGAAATGTCGCAAAATGGGGCCTTAACAGCGGTCTGGCTTGGCAATAAAACATGTGGTCGTAAGTCGAAGACCATCTGGGTATAATTTCACAGGGTGGGAAAAAAACTTATGCGGGTAGTCCTCAGTTTACAACCGGTCGCTTAGTGGGCATTCAAAGTTACGACGGACCCCTCCCTCATAAAAAGATTCTTATTTCTGGCTTTTGGCAAAGACACTGCATTATAGGCTTAACAGCTGCACATTCACTTAATGACTGTGGCGATTCACTTAACAACCAGCGGGAAAAATCGGCTGTACGATCGGGTCAGCCAGTGTCTCTGTGCCCCCTCGGGGTTGCCGGAGATGGGGGTGAATCCCCCCCACCCATGAGCTGCCTTAAGTCCTCAGAGAAAAGGCAGAGTATAAATCGGATCCATCAACCAGGGGGGCGCCTGGCCAGCGAAGAAGCTGGCTTAAGTCTGCTTGTTTCGAGAGATTAAATGACTGCATTTCCCAGCTTAAATTGGGGGCCTCTTTTTCAGAGCGATGTTCGCAAGTCACGCTGCTCTTTGTCTGGCTACAAATGGCTCTGGATTAAATCTGAGACCCTCCATGGCTAAGCAGCAAGAATTTACACGTATGTGTTTCTTCACGCAAGGTCCCATGAAAAGCCTCTCTCACTGGCTTTGGGGAGGTGGATCAAAGTAAAAAAAAAATCAAAGATGAATCAGATCAAATTTGCCAGCTTGAACCCTGTCCTAACCTCTTTTAGAAAAACAAAATATGTTACTAGTGAAATACCTGAGGAAATACTATCTATCTATCTATCTATCTATCTATCTATCTATCTCTTTCTTTTCTTTTTTTCTTTTTTCTTTCCATCTACACACAAATACATAACATACATACATATACACACAGTATATATATTCTCTATATAGTTATACAGAAACACACTATATACACACACATACATACATTCAATATATATGTGTATAAATGTATGTGTATACATATATGTGTGTATGTATATAATTCTCTCTATATCTATCTATCTCTAATATTAAAAATACAAATCTATATCTATATCAGTGGTTCTCAACCTGTGGGTCAGGAGCCCATTTGGGGTCGAATGACCATTTCACGGGGGTCGCCAAACAACGCAGTCTGCCATTTTTTTTCCCCTTTTCCTTAGCTGTGCTCCTCCCTTTTATTCTATTGGCTTTTGAAAGCCAATAGAAGAGACTCTCTTGAATAGAGTCTAATTCTATTGGCTTTCCAAAGCCAATAGGAATTGTCCAGGCTGTCTCTGCCCTGCTGAGCCGCCAAAAGTCCCATTCTGCAAACGGTGCTGCACCAGTTGAGTAGTCCTCGACTTATGACCAGTTGGGGGTCGCGGCATTAAAAAGGTTGAGAACCACTGATCTATCTATCTCTCTCTCTCTCTCTCTCTCTCTCTATCTATCTATCTATCTCTATCTCTCTATTTCTCTCTCTTTAGGGAGATACAGACAGAGGTATACATACACACAGACAAATGTATCCATACAGATAGTCCTCAACTTACAACTATTTGTTTAGTGACCAAATTACGATGCCACTGAAAAGAGTGACTTGATGGTTTTCCACACTGCGGTCCACGGCAGCATCCCTCTGGCCACGTGATCAAAATTCACACACTGCCAACTGAAGCAAAGTCAAAGGGGGAAGCCAGATTCGCTTAACGACTGTGTGACTAGCTTAACAACTGCAGCGATTTGCTGGACAACTATGGCAAGAAAGCCTGTAAAATGTTACAAAACTCACTTAACAGCCGTGTTGCCTAGCAATAGAATTTTTGTGGTCAATTTTGGTTGTATGTCGAGGACTACCTGCGTACCGAATGATCCAGGTGCAGTAGTTGATCGCCACCTAGTGGCAATTCTCGGTTGAAAAAGGACAAGCCTAAGTTTTGCAGAAAGAGAACAAGCCAACATCATTCTAGACATTCTTGATGGATTGCTGTTACCTCATGGATGCTGGTGACTTTAAAGCATGACCACAGAAAGGAAGGACATCACAGTCCTATAAGTAATGAAGGCAAACCGTTTTATGCACGACAAGGAGCAGCCAAAAAAGACTCAACGTAGAAATTATTTTTTAGTAACTGCTATTGCCGTATTGTGGATTGAACCAGGATGAACAAAACCAAAAAGTTGTTTTCTGCCTCTTAGATGTTAGACTGGCATTTTACCATCTGATGCCCAGGATTCCTTCATTTAAAAATTAACAAGCTTTTTCCGAGCACCGAATTTCAGCCACCGATCAACAAAAGTGCATTCCAATCTTTGCTCTACTGAACTTTTAGCAGAGGGTGCAACAGAACGTGGTCTGTTAATGCCCAGCTTGCTTTAAAGCAGTGTTTCCCAAACTTGACAATTTTAAGGCATGAGGACTTCAACTCCCAGAATTCCACAGCCAGCAACGCTGGCTGTGGAATTCTGGGAGTTGAAGTCCACATGCCTTAAAATTGTCAAGTTTGGGAAACACTGCTTTAAAGGTCTAAAACTCCTATTTTAAGCATAACAGACCAGAATTTTTTTTCTTCCTAGACTTTTTCGAATTTGGAAAATACGTTAGAAGGTATTTAGAAATGATGGATTAGAATTAATTTTTAAAACATTGCAATTTATGATACAAAATTTGGGCAACTACACCCCCCCCATAGTGAACAACAGGGTTGCTTAATGAGTGTCCTGTTGCTAAACCACCGCAAAAAATGTCATTAAAATGAGCCTGATCACGTGGTGACCTGCTTTATGATGGTCATGATTTCTAACCATAATGAGCAGGCTCCATTAAGGCCATTTAGTTGAGGACTACTGATAGCCTTTGTCTTGTAGCAGGAGAAAAGTAACTTTTTAGCTGCTCCAAATATAGACGATCACTACCAACACACACACACACGTTAGCCATGGTTGTCTACGAGCTAAATCGTCACCCAAAGATTGTCAAAAGAATATTTGAAACATCCTAGATGAGTGGTTCTCAACCTTTTTAATGCCGCGACCCCCAACCGGTCGTAAGTCGAGGACTACTCAACCGGTCGTAAGTCGAGGATTACTCAACTGGTGCAGCACCGTTTTCAGAATGGGACTTTTGGCAGGCTCAGCAGGGCAGAGACAGCCTGGACAATTCCTATTGGCTTTGGAAAGCCAATAGAATTAGACTCTATTCAAGAGAGGCTATTCTATTGGCTTTCAAAAGCCAATAGAATAAAAGGGAGTAGCACAGCTAAGGAAAAGGGGAAAAAAATGGCGGACTGCGTTGTTTGGCGACCCCCGTGAAATGGTCGTTCGACCCCAAATGGGGTCCCGACCCACAGGTGGAGAACCACTAGGCTGGATGCTCCTGTACAGAAATCCCTCAATTTGATCACAACTGGGCTCAAAATTTCTGTTGCTAAGTACGACAATTGCTAAGTGAGGTTTGCCCCATTTGACCACCTTTCCTGCCACAGTTGTTAAGTGAATCACTGCACTTGTTAAGTTAGTTAACAGCAATTGAGCAAGGGCTAGAGAGGCTGGTTGTACTTTCTCCAAAATTTAGCCTTGTTGGTTTTTCAGAATAGCCACTAGGTGGTGATCAACCACCAAGCCTGATCAGTACGTAGTAGGTAGTCCTTGACTTATAACCACAACTCAGCCCCAAATTTCTGACGCTGAGGCAGTCGTTAAGTGAGTTTTGCCCCACTTTACGATCTTTTTTAGCAACTGTCACTAAGTGACTCGCTGTAGGTTTTAAGTCAGCAACAGGATTGTTAAGCTTCCCCATTGACTTCGCTGGTCAGAAGGCTGCAAAACGGGATCACGCGACACCCCCGGGATGCTGTCGTAAGTATGAAAACCGTTGCCAAAATGCCGGGATTTTTGACCACGTCACCACGGAGATGCTGCCATGGCCGTGTGAAAAATGGTCCTAAGTCGCTTTTTTCCAGTGCCATTGTAACCACAAATGGTTGCTAAGCGGATGGACGTAAATCAAGGGCTAGCTAACGCCGTTTCTCTGCTGACACAACCGAGGCCTGCACTGGCCTTTTTGGTTGGTGCAGCCCATGCCTGGCTCCTTCCGTTATTATTTTATCAGATTCCGATCACCTTCTGGGTCTCTTACCTGCCTGCCAGATGGAGCCCCCCGCTTCCTCCGGGGAGGTCCTCCTAGCCTGCGCCAGCCCCACGGCATCCTGCAGGAATTGGATCTTCTTGCTGTACTGCATCTCCAGGAACGGGATGGCCTCGGGCATCTTGGCCGACAGGAGCTGGTAACAGATGTCCGGCTTGCCGATAAACCTCTGGCGGACGCATATTTCATACGGGCTGTGGACTCTGACCTCGTCCACGTCCTGCTTCTCAAACCAGTGGAGCAGCTGGGCCTTGGCGCCGCAGATCCTCAGGCCGGACACTAAGAGGGAGAGGCTGCCCGGTTTGGCATGAGTGTCGGCCCGTTCGGTGACGATGACGGGGATCTGCACGAGGACGCCATCTTTGCTCCCGGATGGCAGAGCCGCGGGTTTCTCCGTCGCCTTTCCCACTTCGGACACGGCTTTGGCGAGGAGTTTCCCACCAAAAGGCCACCAAGATGGAGACTCGAGTTGGGATAATAACCTGTGACGAAAGAAAGATCAGAAATGTAGGTAGTCCTCGACTTATGGCCATTCTTTTAGTGACCGAAGTTACAACACCACTGAAAAAAGGGACTTATGGACCATTTTTCACACGGCTGTTGCAGCATCCTCCCAGGGTCACGTGATCAAAATTCAGACACTGGCAACTGACTCGTATTTATGACGGTCACAGCGTCCCAGAATCATGCGATCCCCTTTTGCGACCTTCTGACGAGCAGAGTCAATGGGGGGGGGGAAGCCAGGTTCACTTAATGACCGTGTGACTAACTTCACAACTAAAATGGTTCCCTTAATGATGGTGGCAAGAAAGATTGTAAATTGGGACAAAAGCAACAGAAATTTGAAGCTCAACTGTGATTGTACATGGAGGACTGCCCGTACAGGTAGTCCTCGGCTTACGGCCACAGTTGGGCCCCAAATTTACGTCGCTAAAGTAATACATTTGTCATGTGTGAATTTTGATTGTGGGGAGTCTCCAAACGGTCGTGTGAAACATGGTCCTAGGTCACTTTTTTCAGCGACGTTGTGACTTGGAACGTTGTCACTAACCGAACTGCTATAAGTCGAGGACGTAATCTGTATGTGTCTGGTCAGTTAATGAAGGCCAGCATGGAAAGTATGACAAGTCCAAGGAAGGGAATAAGTGACTTCCAGAGTTGCTGAAGAGGAACACCTGGTATCCCTCAATGCTGAAAGGGCTGACTGAAACGGCTGGGAATTGTAGTTCACTAGGAGTGAAAGACCTCCACCTCCTACGTCCGGGTACTAATGGGTCATAAATGGTCACATGACTGGCCCACTCCCAGGGATCACCTGGTTGGATGTCGGGCGCTGAGCCACCAGTAATATTGATGGCCGGTAACAGCATTATGGAGTGCCATGATCGCTTATTCGTGATTTTTGGGGGGGGGCACTTTCTGGCAAAAAAATTGTAATAAATGGCCATTTGAATGAATGGATTCACATTTACAACTGGGGCGTTCTCTTAACACCACAAAAAAAGGTAATAAAATCACTTCCGGTCAACGAGCGCCACGATTTTTAACTACTAGATTTTTATTAGATTATTCCACCTTTATTATTTTTATAACTAGTTCAAGGCAGTAAAGAGTCCAAACACCCCTTCCTCCTCCATTTTCCCCACAACAACCCTGTGAGGTGGGCTGGGCTGAGAAGGAGGGACTTATGTCCCTAAGGCAGGACTAGAATTCTCTGTCTCTGATGACTGGCCTGTTTTCATTCCTAAAATGGGATTAGAACTTACTGCCACCTGATGATTGGCCCAAAATCACCCAGTTTTCGTACTTAAGGCAGGACTAGAACTCACTGTCTTCTGGTGATTGGCCCAAAGTCACCCTGCCGGTTTTCATCCCTAAGGCGGGACTCATTGTCACCTGATGATTGGCCCAAAGTCACCCTGATGGCTTTCATGCTTAAGGCGGAACCAGAACTCATCGTCATCTGATGATTGGCCCAAAGTCACCCTGCCAGATTTCATGTCTAAGGCAGGACTAGAACTCATTGTCACCTGATGATTGGCTCAAAAGTCACCCAGTTGGCTTTCATGCCTAATTTGAAACTAGAACTTACCATCTCCAGGTAACCGGCCCAAACTCAACTAGCTGGCTTTCATGCCTAAGGCAGGACTACAACTCACAAGTCTCCCAATTTCTAGGCCAGCACCTCAACTCCCAAACTGGCTGTCTCCCCATCACAACTGCAGTCGTAAACTGAGGCCTTCGTCTATTAAACCAACCTTGAGTTGTGATCCTGTCCCAATGCAGCTGTTCGTCCATTGTTTCGGGAGAAAATATTCTTGAATTATTTACCCCATAAGAAAGGCTGAGCGCCAAAGAATGGAGGCCTTTGAACTATGGTGCTGGAGAAGACTCCTGCGAGTCCCCTGGACTGCAAGGTGATCCAACCGGTCAGTCCTAGAGGAGATCAACCCCGACTGCTCTTTAGAAGGCCAGATCCTGAAGTTGAAACTCCAATACTTTGGCCACCTAATGAGAAGGAAGGACTCACTGGAGAAGGGCCTAATGCTGGGAAAGATTGAGGGCAATAGAAGAAGGGGACGACAGAGAATGAGATGGCTGGATGGAGTCACTGGCGCAGTAGGTGTGAACTTAAATGGATTCCAGAAGATGGTAGAGGACAGGAAGACCTGGAGGAACATTGTCCATGGGGTCGCGATGGGTCGGACACGACTTCGCAATTAACAACAACAAATTATTTACCTCTTTTAAGCTGTGGTTCTGCACTGGATCTTGAGAACGGGTTTTCTCTGCCAACGAGTTCTCTCTACGACTCCATGCAAAGAAAACCTCCAGACGTTCTCCTACGCCCCGCCAACCCTACGCCCCATCTTGAGGATCCCCCAGATCACACACCCCTGGCCGCAATCAGAACCCCTGGCGTGCCAGCGTACCTATCTGCCACATCCATCTCCGACTCAATCTTGTCCAGGCCTTTCATGATGTTATCGAACTGTTCGCCCTGGTGCTCCAGCACCTTCGAGGTATCTTCCAGACGCTTCTGAGACCCCATCAACAAGCCGGTCAACTCCTTGCCCTTGGGGGTCTGGACGCATGCCGTCTGCGCCCTAGCCCCGTCGGGCGAGAGGAGCTGCTCTCTCCAAAAGTGTTCCAGCACGTTGAAGATCACATTCCGGTTGGGTTGAAGGGAGCTGAACCAATGCTTGGTGCTGCTCTCCAAAATTGTGAGGGAACTGAAGATCAAGGTGGACGATTCCTTCTTGATCTCGCTGATGGAGGAAAGGGGGAAGCTGGCCAGGACCTCTCCGGATTTGTCCGCGGTAAACTTAACCGAAACCGGAGTCAGGAGGAGTTTGCCGGACACCCATTGCTTCTCCGAGTTGAGGTAATAGGAACAGGACCAGGTGTGAATGTGGACCTTCTCATCCATTACCTTATTCCTTGGTTCCTCTTCCTCAAGGAAACAACTGGCACCTTCCAAAGATCAAATGAATTGTGTAATCAGCGATGAGCAATTAACACAAGGTTCGTTCACCTTTCATGAGCCTCACGACAAACACCTGTGAAGATAAAGGTGTGAGACTCTAAGGCAGCGGTTCTCAACCTGTGGGTCAGGAACCCATTTGGGGTCGAACGACCATTTCACGGGGGTCACCAAACAACACAGTCTGCCATTTTTTTCCCCTTTTCCTTAGCTGTGCTACTCCCTTTTATTCTATTGGCTTTTGAAAGCCAATAGGATAGACTCTCTTGAATAGAGTCTAATTCTATTGGCTTTCAAAAGCCAATAGGAATCGTCCAGGCTGTCTCTGCCCTGCTGAGCCTGCCAAAAGTCCCATTCTGCAAACGGTGCTGCATCAGTTGAGTAGTCCTCGACTTACGACCGGTTGAGTAGTCCTCGACTTACAACCGGTTGGGGGGTCGCGGCATTAAAAAGGTTGAGAACCACTGGGCTAAGGCACCAATAGGTGAACCCGCTCATTCCGGATCCCCCAAATCGTGACTTTCAAATATCTGAAGCTGCATTCTTCTGAAAGTCGCTATTTAATCACTTTATTGGTGCTGATGTAACTTCAAACAGTCACTAAACGAATGGTTGTAAGTTGAGGAGTACCTGTGTACAGGTAGTCCTCAATTTGCAGCCACAATTGAGCACAGATATCTGTTGCTAAGTGAGACACTTATTAGATTTTTGCCACAATTGTTAAAGTGAATCATTGCAGTTGTTATGTTAGTAACACAATTGTTCAAGCCATTAACTCGGCTTGGCAAATGGTCCGAATTTTGATCACGTGACCGTGGGGATGCTGCAATGGTCGTTAAGTGTGAAAAATGGCCATAAGTCACTTTTTCAGTGCCCTTGTAACTCCAAATGGTCACTAAATATAACATTGTAAATTGAGGACTTCCTGTACACATTTATTATTTAAGAAATTGCAAATCAGCTATAGAAGAAACAAATTCTAAGTCTCTACAGGCATCCTCGTTTAGTCACCCCCAAATGGCACAGGCAACCTGGTCATTAAGTGAAACAGTTGCTAAGTGAAACCATGGTTGCTAAGCGAAACCACAACTCTGCTTATGTGTGCAGCTTTGCTTTACAGACCCGTGAAGGTCACCAGTGCAATGACTGCTGGCAAAGCTACTACATCTAAAAGACAGGTTGTTTTTTTTTTTAAATAAAGTCAGTTCCAACACTCAACCCTTCATTAGTAAGAACAGACGTTGGAATAATAAATATTTAAGCCTGCGCACAGGATCACCTATCTGAATAAAAGCAAATAAAGACATTTAGGTCTCCCGCTTGAGTTTCTGTTTTCATCTCCTCTACACCACCCACTAAATATCTTGCAGGGAATTAATTAATTAATTCTCCCCATTTACCTGGTCTGTTGGTGGATTCAGAAGTTTCTGGTAGCTTAAAAATTGTTATCGACTGAGGCTTCTCGATTCCGGAGCCCAACAAAAATTGCCCAGAATTGTACAGATCAAAAACAAAACACCTGTCATACTATATAAAATTCACTACACATCTAAAACTTAGAAAAGAGGTATTTTGGGGGGGGGGGGAAATGATAGTCCAAAGCAGGCATTTGACAGTTTGTCCTTAGCACAAGAAAATGAACATCAAAGGAGGATACTAAATATTATATATATATATATATATATATATATATATATATTTGATCTCATGATTCATGGTCCAAGTATAACTCACCTATTTACTATCTGGCTAGTCATTTTCTCACATGATGAAACTGAGGATATTATTTTTGCTCAGGCATCACATGCCGACCAGAGTCAACATCCTATTAGGAAACCAGATCCTATATTGATACAGGTAGTCCTCGACTTACAACCACAACAGAACCCAAATTTTTTTGTGGCTAAGTGAGACATTTGTTAAGTGAGTTTTGCCACACTTTACGACCTCTCTTGCCACTGAATCACTGCAATTGTTAAGCTAGTCACATGGTTGTTTAAGTGAATCTGCCACTGACTATGCTTGTCAGAAGGGGATCAGGTCACTCTAGGATGCTGCGACCGTCGTAAATATGAGTCAGCTGCCAAGCATCTGAATTTTGATCAAACGTTCAAAGGGATGCTGCAACAGTCATTAAGTGTGAAAAAGGGTCAAAAGCCACTTTTTTCAGTGCTGCTGTAACTTCGAACGGTCACTAAATGAACTGTTGTAAGTTGAGGACCTGTACTTCTGCTTATTTTTTGTTTTAATTTATACGCCTCCCCGCCTTTATTATTCTCACAAATAATTCAAGGCAGTATCCAACACAGCTTCCTTATCCTGTTTTCCCCTCAACAACAACCCTGCGAGGTTGACTGATAAAAAGTGATTGACCTGAAATCACCCAGGCGGCTTTCACGTGGCCAAGGCAGGATTTGAATTCATGTCTGCAATTCTAGCCTAGGATTTTTCCTTCGGGACAACAGAGGCCCTTATGGAGTTTTCTTTGCTGCCAAGGAGTGACGTACAATGTAAAGATGATGCAACGTTTCCAGCAAAACCAATAAATTACACTTTACACAAAGGTATTTTATGAATCCTTCCCAAGGAAGCCTACAGGGAACTGCCCGTGAAATAAAATATTAAAATATCAGAACATTTCCTTGTTTACCCCAAAGCAGAGCAGCTGGTTGTTTTTTTAAAAAAACATAATTTTAAATTATTCATTAGAGAGGCAGCCAGGAAATGCAATCTAAGAACAAGCTGTACCACAGACACATGCCAATACAGAACAGAGAAAACAAGATCGTTAAAGGCAAAACATCTCACTCATTACCCAGGAAGACTTGGGTGGATTTCTGTCACTCCTCGAAAGCGTATTTATGCAGGTAGTCCTCGACGTTTCCAGTGCTAAGTGAGAAAGTTAAGTGAATCTTATCCCGTTTTACGACCTTTCTTGGCCGCAGTCGTTAAGTGAATCCCTGCAGTTGTTAAGTTAGCAACACGGTTGTTAAGTGAATCTGGTTCCCCTATTGACCTTGCTAATCAGAAGGTCACAAAAGGGGATCACACACATGACCCCGGGACACTGCAGCCATCATAAATAGGAGTCAGTTGCCAAGCGTCTGAATTTTTGATCACTAGACCATGGGGATGGCTGCAACAGTTGTAAGGGTGAAAAATGGTAATAAATCATTTTTTTTTTCAAAACCGTGGTAACTTAAATAAATGGTTGTCGAGGACTAGCTATACAGCAATTGGTGGTCAATGGGAGAGATGTTTATACAGTCAAAGTTCCCTCTGTTCACTTTACTCCCTAACTCTCCATCCTACTTAGTTTTATTTTAAATGGTTTTTTTTCAATTGAAGATCTTTGTTTATTCTTTGCAATTTATTCAATGTCTTTAATTTGCTGGGAGTTTCCTTTGGCAATGTCCCGTATGTCCAGAATAGTATGGCGTTTCCTGCCTGAGCAGGGGGTTGAACTAGTCCAGGGCTTTTCAACCTTTTCACCCATTGTACCACTTTTAGGATATGGCAATATCCGAGTACCACCAGTCGCCTAGCAAGGGGTCAAAAACTTGATGACCCTTTCCCAAAAAAGAGGAAAAAGGGATAAAGTACAGTAGTCCTTGACTTACAACAGTTCACTTAGTGACTGTTCGAAGTTACAATGGCACTGAAAAAAGTGCCCCCCAAGCCACAGCTGAGCAAGACTCCTGGCTGCCCAGCCGGTAGCGCTCTTCCTCCTGTCCCAGGTTTCCATTGTTGTGAGCGTTTTTGTTGAGGATTGGCGGTGGGGGGGGGTGTTTGGTTTTTATTCTCCCTCCCATCTGCTGGGTGGTTGCAGCAGGTTTTGGTCACTTCATATGACCCCGGGACACTGTGACCATCATAAATATGAATCAGTTGCCAAGCATATGAATATAAATCACAGTTGCCAAGCATATGAATATAAATCACAAGACCCTGGAGAGGCTGCAACATTCCAGCTGATCGGCGCTTCTTCAGGGCTCAGCGGAAGCGCCAGGATCAGTGCCACTTTCCAGCTGGAGCCTGGCGCTGATCCTGGGGCTTCCACTGAGCTCTGACAGCCCCGAAGAAGTGCCGATCAGCTGGAAAGCTGCACTGATCCTGGCGCTTCCGCTGAGTCCTGACAGCCCTGCAGCTCCAGCTGTCTCTCGCTCAGGCTTGTGCAGTGCTGCCACCGGTTCAGCCCATTCTCCTCCTCCGCTACCACTTTTCTAGGATGGTCGCATACCACCTGCCAGGTGCCAATGTACCACAGGTGGTACCCGTACCACTGGTTGAAAAGTCCTGGATTAGAAGACCTCCAAGGTCCCTTCCAACTGTGTTATTCTGTACGAGGAGGTGACATACAAGGTTGATAAATAGATAGACATAAGAATAAAATAGGTATCTATGGAGATATTAATTGCATACAAAATGCAAAACATGACCACAACTACACTAATACCTGCAAATTATTCTTTGCAAGATGTCTAGTCAAACCATCCATTTCGTATTTTGAATCCACTGAATAAGGGTGCTTACTTTTTCCCACTCTGTGGGAAATTAATTACAGGCAGTCCTTGACATACAACCATTTGTTTAGTGACCGTTTGAAGTTAAACAGCACTGAAGACTTAGGACTGTTTTTTACACTTATATCTGTTGCAGTATCCTCATGGTCACATGATCAAAATTCAGACGCTCAGCAACTGCTTCATATTCATGACAATTTCAGCGTCCCAGATTCTGTAATCACCTTTTGCGAACTTCTGACAAGCAAAGTCAATGGAGCAAGCCAAATTAACAACTGTGTGGCTAATTTATCATCTGCAGCGATTCACTTAACAGCAGTGGTAAGGAAGGTCATAAAATGGGGCAAAACTCACTTAACAAATGATCCACTTAGCAGCATAAATTTTGGACTCAGTTGTGGTCGTAACTCAAGGACTGCCTGTATAAAGCTATTACAGAATCTAGTTGCTCTGCTTCGGGTATATATAGGTATATATAGATACACACACAAACACAAACTATACTGTTTGATATTTTATGCTGCTTTGTGATCTGCCATTGGTATACACACACACACACACAGAGAGAGAGAGAGAGAGAGAGAGAGAGAGAGAGAGAGAGAGAGAGAGAGAGAGAGAGAGAGAGAGAGAGAGAGAGAGAGATACTATCTATACCAGGGGTCTTCAAACTTGGCCCTTTTATGACTTGTGGATTTCAACTCCCAGAATTCCTCAGCCAGGCATGCTGGGAGTTGAAGCCCACAAGTCATAAAAGGGTCAAGTTTGAAGACCCCTAATCTATACTGTTTGATGTCTTATGCTGCTTTGTGATCTGCCATTGGTACACACACACACACGCACGCACACACACACACACAGAGAAACCTACAAAGACATACTACTTATACTGTTTGATGTCTTATGCTGCTTTGTGATCTGCCATTGGTACACATACACAGAACCACAAACACACAGATATACTACCTATGCTGTTCAATGATCCCTTATGCTGCTTTGTGATCTGTCATTGGTACACACACACAGAGACCCACAAACACACAGATATACTACCTATACTGTTCAATGATGTCTTGTGCTGCTTTGTGATCTGCCATAGGTACACACAAACACACAGACCCACAAATACAGATATACTACCTATACTGTTCAATGATGTCTTGTGCTGCTTTGTGATCTGCCATAGGTACACACAAACACACAGACCCACAAACACACAGATATACTACCTATACTGTTCAATGATGTCTTGTGCTGCTTTGTGATCTGCCATAGGTACACACAAACACACAGACCCACAAACACACAGATATACTACCTATACTGTTCAATGATGTCTTGTGCTGCTTTGTGATCTGCCATTGTTATTTGCCATTGTTCTGGATGCGAATACCGGTTTCACGTAGATTTTCAAGACTAGTAGTTAATCTGGATCAGCTGCTCCTGGGGCCAGGGAGGACCCTTCCCCATTAAATGGGGGCAACTGGGGGATCTCACTGCTCCCCCCTTGCCTTGACCTTTTCAGAGGCTTCCCCCAACCACCAACAGTGGCCCAAGAGCCCCCAAACTGCCGTCCCCTCCCCCCCTCCACCTTCCCCTGCCCGACACAGAAGGGGGGGGCGAAGGCCTGGGCCTCTCCCCTCCTTCCTTAGCCTTCCCCCCGCCCTCAGACTACAACTCCCGACATCCCTTGCGCCAGCCCGAGGAGGCGCTCACCACGAGATATCGGGGAAGGGAGGGGGCTCCGTCAGGGCATCACCAACCCGCCCCACATCCCCGGGTTGTTGCCCACCGAGACTCCTCACCGGTCATTCGTGAAAGGCGGACGGGAAGGAGAGGAGCCGCCATCCGCTCCGCGGTCAACCCGCCATCGCTCCGCCCGCCTCACGACGCTCTCACCGCGCCTGCGCAAACCGCGGCGCGCCGGTTCGATTGGGAAGTCGCGCGCAGGCGCTCCGCCGGGCCGCGAGAGACCCAGGCGCACGCGCGCTGCCTGAGAGACGGTAGTGGCGGGGGAGAGGAGGAGGAGGAGGAGGAGGAGCGCCCGCGAGCCAGCGCACGGCGCGTGCGCATCCATTTGGGCGCGTCCTCTGAGGGGTCCGAAGAAGAAGAAGCGGCGGCGGCCGGATTAGTCATGGGGGAGGGAAGGTTTGCGCATGCGCATGCCGTGGGGAGGCTCGGGAGGGGCGGCTGAGGGGGGGAGCTGAAGGAAAAGCGGAGAAAAGAGGGGGGAATGGGGGGGAAGCTGAGAGGAAGGGCAGGGTGGCTGCGGGGCCTCTTTTCAGCTATTCTGCGGTTGGAGGTGCTTTTTCAAGGGTTGGACTACAAGGTCCCATCATCCCCATCTCTCGCCTCGGAGTCTCCGTCATTCCCAGCCGTTTGCTGGAGCCGCACCTCATCGAGGTGGCCCTCTTTCCCCAAGCTAGCCGCCGGACAATTCCCCTCACCCTGTGACCATTGGACTGCGTTTCCCATGCCCTCAGTAATTGACTACAATGCCCATCTCTCACCCCCTGCGGCCAATAGAGTTCAATTCTCTTGCCCTCCATCCAGAAAGTAATTGACTACAATTCCCATCTCCCACCCCTCCACCCTATAACCATTAGATTGCAATCCCCATGCCCTCAGTCCACAAACTAATTGACTACAGTTCCCATCTCTGATCCCTTATAGCCTTGAGACTGTGGTTCCCATGCCCTTAATCCAGAAAGTAATTGACTATAATTCCCATCTACCCTCCACGCTGTAACCATTAGATCCCCATGCCCTCAGTCCACAAACTAACTACAATTCCCATCTCCCACTCCCTGTGGCCAGTAGAGTTCAATTCTCTTGCCCTCAATCCAGAAAGTAATTGACTACAACTCCCATCTCCCACCCCCACCCTCCACCCTGTAACCATTAGATTGCAATCCCCATGCCCTCAGTCCACAAACTAATTGACTACAGTTCCCATCTCTGATCCCTTATAGCCATGAGGTTCCCATGCCCTCAATCCTGAAAGTAATTGACTACAACTCCCATCCCCCCCCTGCAGGCCCTTTGCCCGCAAGCCACCTATAGATTGGCACCTTGTAGTATTATAGAGAGATGCTCGTTTCTGGTAAAAAATTTAAAAACTGCATGACATTTAGTAATAATTATTTGCTGATATAATCTTCTTAAAGGTTTTGCCTTTAGTTAAAACTTGAAATGTAAAAAAAATAAAATATTGTAAAGGTGATTACATTTGCTCAAGTTTCAAGAGGGGTGTCTTTGGGCCAGTCCCACTTTTTCAACCTGCCCACCTCACAGGATTGTTGTGGTGGGGCAAACAGGAAGTAGCTGTACAGTATTAATGATGTTTGCCACCTTGAGTTATATCTTAAAATGGGAGGATAAAAAAAAATAATTAAAATATTTATATAGGGTTTATAATACCACATAATATACACATTTCAAGCCTTTTTCTAACAAATCTTACTTTGTATGCTCACTTGGAAACTGACTTTGCAGGAAATACACGGTTAGTCCTTGACTTATGACCACAGTTAAGCTCAAAATTTTTGTTGATAAGCAAGAAGATTGTTAAGTGAATTTTGCCCCATTTTACGACCTTCCTTGCCACAGTTGTTAAGTGAATCACTTGCAGTTTTTAGTAACACGGTTAGTAAATTAGTAACACGGCTGTTAAGTGAATCCGGCTTTGACTTTATCTATCAGAAGGTCGCAAAAGGGGATCACGTGACCCAGGACGCTGCAACCGTCGTAAATATGAGTTTGTTGCCAAGCGTGTGAATTTTGATCACGTGATCCTGGGGATGCTGCAACGGTTATAAGTGTGAAAAACTGTCATAAGTCACTTGTTTTGGTGCTGTTATAACTTTGAACGGTCACTAAATGAATGGTTGTAAGTCAAGGACTACCTGATTCCTGGGGCTATTCTCCCATTACAAAGGATTCAAAGAATGTCAGCCTCAGTCTGAAGAAGGGATGATGTGGGTCATTTTGCAAATGCATGTCTTTGCCGTGATTAATTTTAATTTTTCATGGTTATGCCATCCTGCTGGAATGTCACCACAATGAGGGCAGCAGTGTGTGTGTGTGAGTCATATTTTGTGTATTCCCACTTACCCTGTTCATTTTAAGGTGTGAGGTTGATTCTTCATTTCAGGACAAATGCTCTCTGCTTTGGATTTATGAAAGTTGCTTTCCTATGATTGACAGTTTGAGGTCACTGCTTGCAAAGTGGATATGCCAGCAATTGGTTCAATTAATTTTGCAGACGAACCAGGCATTGTTTGGCCCTGGGACAAATTTTTATCTTTTTTAAAAAAAAAAAAAAAACTTCAACATATTTTGGGATGAGAAGCACTCAAATCAGGAGCATGCTACAGCAGGAATAAAATTTAAAGATCCACTTCCTCCCATTTGTAAAAAGCAGTTTGCAAAGATCAGACAATATCCTTGAATTAAAAAAAAAAAAACTCATGCTCTGGAAATGCAGATTATAAATAACACAAAAACAGAGTTGTAAGGGACCTTGGGTGTCATTTGAGAAAAGTGGCTATCCAGTCTCTTCCTAAAAACCTCCAGTAGTAGTAGTAGTAATTATTATTATTAATAATAATAATAATATTGGAAGGGACTTTGTAGGTCATCTAGTCCAACCTCCTGCTCAGGCAGGAAACCCTACACCATTTCAGACAAATGGCTGTCCAATCTCTTCTTAAAAACTTCCAGTGTTGGAGCATTTACTGCTTCTGGAGGCAGGTTGTTCCACTGGTTAATTGCTCTCACTGTCAGGAAATGTCTCCTTAATTCTAGGTTGCTTCTCTCTTTTGTTAGTTTCCATCTGTTCTTCTCCTTCCTACAGGACTCCTTCTTCTTTGGGGCAGCCCCTGAGATATTGGAACACTGCTATCCTGTCCGCCCTTATCCTTCTCTTCATTAAACTAGACATATCCAATTCCAGCAACCATTCCTTATATGTTTTAGCCTCCAGTCCCCTAATCATCTTTGTTGCTCTTCTCTGTACTCTTTCTAGAGTCTCAACATCTTTTTTTACATCGCGGTGACCAAAACTGTATGCCGTATTCCAAGTGTGGCCTTTCCAAGGCATTGTAAAGTGGTATTAACACTTCACCTGATCTTGATTCTATCCCTCTGTAAATGCAGCCTAGCAACGTGTTGGCTCTTTTGGCAACTGCAGCACATGGCTGGCTCATATTTAAGTGATCGTCCACTAGGACTCCGAGATCCCTCTCACAGTTACTGCTGTTGAGCCAGGTACCACCTATACTATATCTGTACATTTCTTTTTTCTTACCTAAATATAAAACCTTACCATTGAATTTCATTTCGTTGGACAGGGCCCATTGTTCAAGTTTGTCAAGATCTTTCTGGATTCTGAGTTTGTCTTCTGGGGTATTGGCTGTTCCTTCCAGCTTCGTGTCATCTGCAAATTTAATGAGTTCCCCATCTATCCCCTCGACTGAGTCATTGATTAAAAAAAAATTGTGTCTTTATGTTAATATTGGTTTCTCCTTCTGTTTTTAATCTTGTTTAAAATCTTAATGATGCTATTTGTAGAGTCACTTGGCAGAGATGGGCAGCATACAGATTTAATAAATTCAATAAATAATGTAATAAATACATATACTTTAATAAGTAAATATGTTTTATATATATGAAAACGTGTTCTAGGTGACCTAGAAAATTTACAAATAGTCCTTGACTTATAACAATTCATTTAGTGACCATTCAAAGTTACAACAGCACTAAAAAAGTGATAACCATTTTTTTACACTCACAGTTGTTGCAACATTTCCCCCCCCCCTCACATGAAGAAAATTCAGACGCTTGGCAACTGACTCATACTTATGACGGTCACAACATCCCAGGATCACGTGATCAATTTTTGTGACCTCCTGACAAGCAAAGTCAATGGGGAATCCAGATTCCATTAACAACCATGTTACTAACTTAATAAATGCAATTATTCCCTTAAATGCAATTATTCCCTTAACAACTATGGCAAGAAAGATCATGAAGTGGGGTAAACTCACTTAAGAAATGTTTCGCTTAGCAACAAACATTTTGGGATCAATTGTGGTCATAACTTGAGGTCTACCTGCAATTCCCCTGACTTCCCCATGCCATCACACTATGAAACTTTGATAAAGTGGTGTTAAAAGTGATTGTTTTGTTGTTTGGTCCCAGAAATTGGAAAGACACTCTCCTTGACCACGGCCCTCCAGGAAATGCCAAAGAGAAGCAAGAACCAAATTATCCTGCTCCTTCCTCTAGCTTTGAATGGAAACTGCTCTGCTGGAAACAGACATCCTGCTGATCTGACTCTCAACCATTCTAGTCCTCAAGGAGCCCAAACGGCAAAGAACATTTGAGCTCTTCCTCGCACGAGCCCAATGGGACGATTTTCCAGCAAGGTCTGGAATTGGACCTCTGTTTTCTACTCCCTTCGTCGTTCCTGATTTTTGCTCTTCTCCCTGACCCCATTTAAAAAAAAAAAAAACTTTCTGACATCCCAGTCCAGTTACTTCATAGGGACTAGTCTCCTTCCATCTGTCCTCCTCGCCTGAATGGACAGGGAGACTTTTGCGCACGCCACTAAATTTTTCCGTGAGTACAGCGGCTCGACCAGGGGTGCCGCCTGCCAGCCTCACGACCATGTGGACTACATTGAAAAGCCGGAGACGTTCAGCTACGCGGATTTTTTCAAGGATTACTTGATCCCCAACGATCCTTGCATCTTCTCCGCCAAGTTCACGGAGGGCTGGGCCAGCCGGAGGAAGTGGGTCACGCCGGACGGGAAACCCAACTTGGATTACCTCCTGCGGACGTTCGGTAAGCCCACTTTCCATTGAAAAGAATTGGCTGTAACCTTGTTTTTGTTGTCAAGAGGTGGTGGTGGTGGTGACGGCGTTGGCGATTTGCGGTGTGTGGTTTTTGATTTTGCCACAGGCCACAGATTCTGCCTGGCTGAAAATCTGGGGACGACTTCAAGATGCTCCTGCAATTTCGGGGCCGTCATAAATTGGAAGTAAGCCTGCTTCTGTCCAGGAGAGTGAATTGCTAAGGATATGGTGTAGATAGATAGATAGATAGATAGATAGATAGATAGATAGATAGATAGATAGATAGATAGATAGATAGATAGATAGATAGATAGATAGATGATAGATAGATAGATAGATAGATAGATAGATAGATAGATAGATAGATAGATAGATAGATAGATAGATAGCAATATTTCTCAGCCTTAGCAACTTTAAGATGTGGGGACTTCAACTCCCAGAATTATTGGCAGGAGAGTACTGGGAGGTAAACTCCCTCTCCTCTCCTCTTCTCCTGTCCTCGCCCTCTTCCTCCCTCCCTCCTTTCGTCTCTCCTCTCTCCCTCCCTCTCCTCTCCCCTCTCCCTCTGTCCTCACCCCTTGTCCTCTCCTCCCTCTCTTCCTCTCCTGTCCTCACCTTCTTCCTTCCTCCCTCCTTTTGTCTCCTCTCTTCCTCCCTCCTCTCCCCTCTCCCTCTGTCCTCACCCCTTGTCCTCTCCTCCCTCTCTTCCTCTCCTGTCCTCACCTTCTTCCTTCCTCCCTCCTTTTGTCTCCTCTCTTCCTCCCTCCTCTCCCCTCTCCCTCTGTCCTCACCCCTTGTCCTCTCCTCCCTCTCTTCCTCTCCTGTCCTCACCTTCTTCCTTCCTCCCTCCTTTTGTCTCCTCTCTTCCTCCCTCCTCTCCCCTCTCCCTCTGTCCTCACCCCTTGTCCTCTCCTCCTTCTCTTCCTCTCCTGTCCTCACCTTGTTCCTCCCTCCCTCCTTTTGTCTCCTCTCTCCCTTCCTCCCTCCTCTCCTCTCTTCCTCTCTCCTCCTCTTCCTCCCTTTTCTCTCTTCCTCTTTCTCCTCCCTCTCTTCCTCTCTCCTTCCTCTCCACCTCTCTCACCTCTCTCCCTCTCCTCTCCATTTCTCCCACTTCTCTTCTTGCCTACTCTCCCTCTCTACTCCTCTCCTCCCCTTCTCTTCTTCCTCCTTTCCTCTCTCCTCCCTCTCTCCTCTCCCCTCCCACTTTCCATCCCTCTCTCCTCTCCCTGTCTCCCCTCCCCTCCCCAGCACTCAGAAAAAGAGAGAATACCTTTCCTCAGGGTCGCCCACAGGGGTCCTCCACGGTTTGATCCTTCAGCCCTGACCCAGGGGGAAAAAACGCTCCCCCCCCCACTGGGCTGAAAGAGTTTATATTGCAGGCGAGGCTGTGGTCCCCGTGGCCAACTGTGATGCCAAGGAGTACAATTGTAACCCCAAGGAGCATCTTAAACTCAAGGAGTACATAAACTATTGGAAGGAACACATTAAAAAGAGCTATCGCTCCGCCCGCGGCTGCCTTTATCTCAAGGACTGGCATTTGCAGAGGTAAGCCACGGCTTGGAAAAATGGGCGGCATGCTCGCCACAGATGCCGGCATGCTGCTAAGTCCCCTCGGTGGATGACCTTTTTTTTTTCTTTTTTTTTTTAAAACTGCGTCAGGTGCTCCTGCTCCTGATGCAAAACTTGCTCAGAAGAAATCATGTTTTAATTTGCCCCCCCCCATCAGGAACCCACAGCACGGATTTCTGCCCGAAGCTGCAGGAATCATGTTTAATTTGCATTTTTTCCGTGATGAACTCACTTCACCTGCTGTTGTTTTCCTCCTGAATGCTTTGAATGCGTTTTTATTTATTTGTTTTTTGTGTTTCTCCCCCCCCCCTCTTCCTATAATTTGCACGCCTCTTGAATTCCACCACGGTTGTGCTGCACGGGCGTGCTTCCTTCTTCCATGTCATAGCACCCTTAGACAGGCAGGCAGTCCTCGACTTATAACTGTTCGATTAGTGACCGTTCAAAGTTACGCGAAAAAAAGTCACCTTGCACTTAACAACCCATGCAGCATCCCCACAGTCAGGGGGTCAGCTTGGCCCCACGGCATGTACTTACGACAGTTGCAGTGTCTCCTGGGGTCATGTGATCCCCTTTTTTGACCTTCTGACAAGCAAAGTGAGTGAGGAAGCCGGAATCACTTAACAACCCTGTTACTCGCTTAACAACTGTGGCACGTAAAATGGGGCAGAATTAACCGTCTCGCTTAGCAAAAGAGAAATTTTGGGCTCCATCGTGGTTGTCAGTCGAGGACTCCCTGTATCTGTTTGGCTGTATAGTCCTCTTAAGATATTAAACCACCATCTGCCCTTTGATACGCTCTGGTTTGGCGCAGACTTCAAATGTTGTCATAATCCTTGTCTCTTTAAGGACATTTCCAGATCAGGAGGTCTACACCACGCCCATCTATTTCTCCTCTGATTGGCTGAATGAGTATTGGGAAGCCATCGCTGTGGATGACTACCGGTTTGTCTACATGGGACCTAAAGGCTCATGGTAGAACTACCTCCTGATTGTTTTTTTTTCTTGGGGGAAGGAAATGTTTGTTTATAATAACTGTGATGATGTTCCATCAATTTGTGGTTGATTCTTGGTGAGCACCTAGATAGGTTTTCTGCAGGATGTTCTCATCCAACCTGGTTCTTCAAGTCTTCCTCCAATGGTGCCCCATCAACCCTGTAACTGAGTGTCTATGGTGATTCTCAGTCATCCAGGTCAGTGATCACATAGATCTAGTTTATAACAAACACACACCCAAAGGACTACCCTTCACTCATCCACTCAACACCAGCATTTCTGAGTGAAAATTGGGTGGCCACTCAAAGAAATGAGGATTGTCTGTTCTACCTGCAGATAAATACTAATTCAATGTTTCTCAACCTTGACCACTTGACTTCAAATTCCAGAATTTCCCCAACCCGCTTGCCCACCATAGAATTAGCTTCTTCTTCTTCTTCTCCTCCTTCTCTATCTCTGTCTTCTCTTCTTCATTGTCTATTTTCTCCTTCTCCTCCTCATTGCCTATCTCCTCCTCTTCCATATTCTCCTTCTCGTTGTCTTCTCCAACTTCTCATTGTCCATCTCCTTCTCTTGGTCTTTCTTCTCCTTCTCATTGCCTATCTTCTCCTCCTCCTGTTTCATGTTCCCTTTCTCATTGTCTTTTCCATCTCCATCTTCTCCCCATTGTCCATCTTCTCCATCTCCATCTTCTCCTCATTGTCCATCTTCTTCTCTTTGTCTTTCTTCTCCATCTTCTCCACATTGTCCATCTTCTCTTTGTCTTTCTTCTCCATCTTCTCCTCCTCGTTGTCTGTCTTCTCCATCTTCTCCTCTTCATTGCCTATCTCCTCCATGTTCTCCTTCTCATTGTCTTCTCCAGCTTCTCCTCATTGCCATCTTCTCTTGGTCTTTCTTCTCCAGCTTCTCCCCATTGTCCATCTTCTCTGCATTGTCCATCTTTGTTTTTTTGTCTTTCTTCTCCATCTCCTCCTCCTCATTGTCTATCTTCTCCATCTTCTCCTTGTCCTCCTCGTCCATGTTCTCCTTCTCATTGTCTTCTCCAGCTTCTCATTGTCCATCTTCTTCTCTTGGTCTTTCTTCTCCATCTTCTCCTTCTCATTGCCTATCTTCTCCTCCTGTTTCATGTTCCCTTTCTCATTGTCTATCTTCTCCATCTTCTCCTTATTGTCCATCTTCTTCTTTGTCTTCTCCATCTTCTCCTCATTGTCCATCTTCTCGTTGTGTTTTTTTTCTCCTTCTCCTTCATCTCCTCCTCATTGTCTGTCTTCTCCCTCCCTTTCTCCTCCTTCTTCTACATCAGTGGTTCTTAACCTGTGCGTCGCGACCCTTTTGGGGGTTGAACGACTCTTTCACGGGTCACCTAAGACCATCGGAAAACACATATTTCCGGTGGTCTTAGGAACCGAGACACCGCTCCTCTATTTGGCCGCTGCCACTGCCCTCCTCCTCCTCTGCTGGCTCCTCCACCTGCATGTGAGTCGGAGGCCAGCCGGCCGGGCCGCCAGGGGAGAAGCGGTGCCTTCTAAGTAAGAGCTGGTGCTCCGGCTGCGCCCCTCGCGTGCGACGAGTCAGTGAAGGGTTTGCAGCAGTTATAAAGTTCAACATCAAATTAGTTTCTTTAACATCCAAATCTACAATAATACCCCACAAAAATAATTGCAGAGTAAACTTTTTTTCTTAAAAAATCTTTTGAATATTCCACCAAATCTTAATCCAAAAAGCTCTAATATATTTACAAGCCCACCAAATATGAAATAAGTTGCATCTAAATTTCCACATCTCCAACATTTGGGCTGTAAATTCGGATACATGCGGAGTCTCCCTCTTACTCAGTGTGTCCACCTACTTCTTCCTCACCTTCCCATCTCTTCCCTTTTCTGCCAGGACGCCCTTCCACGCCGACGTCTTCCGCTCTTACAGCTGGTCAGCCAACATTTGTGGCAAAAAGAAATGGCTGGTCTTCCCCCCAGGCCAAGAAGAGTTTCTAAAAGACCGTCACGGCCACCTGCCATTTGACATCACGGCCCCCGATTTGAAGAATGACTCCCTGTATCCCCGCTACGCTCAGAGCAGCCCGCCGGTCGAAATCATACAGGAAGCCGGTGAGATAGTCTTCATCCCGAGCGGTTGGCATCATCAGGTTTACAATCTGGTGAGAATCTTCTGAAAACCACCATCTGTGCACCGCCCAGTGGTTGCTACTGCTGCTGGGTAGCGTGTATTTTCGTTGTAGGGCCACCGAGAGGAAGGTTCACCACAGAGTCCACAAGATTCTGGGCATTGTTTCCTCTGATGCCACATTAAACAACTGTGGCTGCTCAGAGTTGGTTGCACACGGCTCGGCTTATTTTACTTAATTTCGTTGTGAGTTCCACAACGACAATAAAGACATTCTATTCTGTTTTTAATCTTGATATAAGCGAAAAGCAAGAGAGCCAGTTTGTGGGTTAGTGGCTAAAGCAGCAGGCTAGAAACTAGGAAAATATGAGTTCCAGTCCCGCCGTAGGCACAAAAGCCAACAGTGACTTTGGGCCAATCAGCAAGAGACGGGGAGTTCTAGTTCCACCTTGGGCATGGAAGCCGGCTGGGTGACTTGAGCCAATCAGCAAGAGATGGGGAATTCTAGTCCCGCCTTAGGCACAAAAGCCAGCTGGGTGACTTTGGGCCAATCACCGTGAGTTCTAGTCCCACCTTAGGCATGAAACCCGGCTGGGTGACTTCGGACCAATCACCAGGAGAGGGAGAGTTCTAGTCCCGCCTTAGGCACAAAAGCCAGCTGGGTGATTTCAGGTCAATCACCAGGAGACGGTGAATTCTAGTCCCGCCTTAGCAATGAAAGCCACTTGGATGACTTCAGTCCAGTCACCAAGAAACTGTCTGTGAGGCTTGGCCCAATGTCATCCAGCCATTTTTTTATTCTTAAGGCAGGATTAAAACTCATTATCTCCCGGTATTTGAGCCCTGATGGTGCAGTGGTTAGAGTACAGTACTGCAGGCTCCTTCTGCTGACTGCCAGCTGCCTGCAGTTCAGCAGTTCGTGTCTCACCGGCTCAAGGTTGACTCAGCCTTCCCTCCTTCTGAGGTCGGTAAGATGAAGACCCAGATTGTTGGGAGGTGCAAGATGCTGACTCTGTAAACCGCTGGGGGGGGGGGGGCTGTGAAGCATGGTGAAGTAGTTTATAAGTCTAACTTTGCTCTTTGGCTCAAAGTCACCCAGCCCCCTTTTATGCCAAAGTTTCAGCCCTAAATTTCCAGCTTCATCCCCCAACTTCCTGTCTTCCTAGACCCAATCCACCATACGAGTTGAATTCTCTTTTTAAACCAGGTCTAGGCCACCTTGGCTCTTTTATGACTCGTGGATTTCAACTCCCAGAATTCCTGTGCCAGCCATGCTGAGGAGAAATGGAGAGGTTTTCATGTTTAGCCATGCCGGCTCAGGAATTCTGGGAGTTGAAGTCCACGAGCCATAAAAGAGGCAAGGTGGCCTACCTTGTGAAACCTAATCCTTTTCTGCGGTGAAATATTTGACTTTCGATGGACCGGTGAACAGAATTTTCATCCTGGGGCCCACCTTAATTCTTCAAGGAATTCAGTCCCTTAGGCTAGCGGTCGACCCATAGCGACACACACACACACACACACACACACACACACCTACCCCTCCTCTCCCAGGTGCCCTAGCTTGGAGGGGGGATAAACATTTCCGGTTTCGTGTCCCCTCCCAGGAAGATACTATCTCCATCAACCACAACTGGGTGAACGGCTGCAACTTGGCCATCATGTGGAGCTTCCTCCAGGACGAACTCGCCGCCGTCCAGCGGGAGATCAAAGAGTGGAAAGAGAGCATGGAAGACTGGCACCTGCAATGCCAGGTAAAATGCACCTGGGGAAAAGTCAGCCTTTCACCAGGAATCTGTCCCTCTCCCCCCCCCCCAGAATACAGATACTCCTCGACTTACGTCCGCAATTAATCCCCTGATTTTTGTTGCCTAGCGAGACAGTTCTTTAAGTGAGTTTTGCCCCTTTTTACGGCCTGTCTTGCTGCAGTTGTTCAGTTAATGAAGTGAATCTGGCTTTCCCCCGCTGACAGTTGCTTGTTCAGAAGGTTGCAGAAGAGCATCACGTGACCCGTCCCCCCCCCCCCGGAAGACTGACTGTCATAAGCGTGAGTCAGTTGCCGAGCATCCAGATATGGATTGTGTGATTCTGTGGGGATGCTGCAATGGTCGGAAGTGTGAAAAATGGTCCTAAGTCACTTTTTTTTCAATGCCACTGTAACTTCAGATGGCCACTAAACAAATGGTTGTAAGTTAAGGAGTATCTATAACCAGACAGGTTGTAACTGCGTTAAAGCGCATTTCGGTTTTGACTGCCTACAGCAGGGGTCTTCCAGCTTGGCTCTTTGATGACTGGTGGACTTCAACTCCCAGGATTCCTCAGCCAGGCTCTCTCGCTTGCTCGCTCTCTCTGCCTCTCTCCTCTGTCTGTCTGTCTGTCTGTCTGTCTGTCTGTCTGTCTCTCTCTCTCTCTCTCTCTCTCTCTCCCTTTCTCTCTCTGTCTGTCTCTCTCTCCCTTTCTCTGTCTGTCTCTCTTCTCTGTCTTTCTCTGCTTCTCTCTCTGCCTTTCTCTGTCTCTCTCTCTCTCCCTTTCTCTCTCTCTCTGCCTTTGTCTCTCTGTCTGTCTCTCTGTCTGTCTGCCTTTCTCTCTCTGTCTCTCTTCTCTGTCTGTCTCTGCCTCTCTTTCTCTCTCTCCCTTTCTCTGCCTGTTTCTCTCTCTGCCTTTCTCTCTCTCTCTCCCTTTCTCTCTCTCTCTCTCTCTGCCTCTCTCTCTCTCTCCCTTTCTCTCTCTCTCTCTCTCTCTCTCCCTCCCTTTCTCTCTCTGTCTCTCTTCTCTGTCTCTCTCTCTCTCTCTGCCTTTCTCTCTCTCTCTCCCTTTCTCTCTCTCTCTCTCTCTGCCTTTGTCTCTCTCTGTCTCTCTCTCTCTCCCTTTTTCTCTCTCTCTCTCTCTCTCTCCTCTGTCTGTCTCTCTCTGTCTCTCTCATTCTTATGTCCAATAATTGCTCCTGTAGAAAGAATTTACTTCCGTAAGCAACTTCTATTCAGGTTTTATTTAAAATATTCTAAACGTAATTCTAAGTTCGGGATATTTTTTGGAATAAAACCTGAGCAGAACTGCAGCTTAGCCTCTTGGCCTGAGCGAAGACACCGTTAAGCTCCAAACCATCCCATCCCGTTTCAGCAGAACCTCACTGAACACCCTTTATTTAATTCTATATATTTTTCCTCCCCGGGCGATGTCCCGGGACTTCAGCCTCTCTCCTTCCCCTTCCCCAGGTGCTGATGAAGTCCTACACCGGCATCGATTACAAAGAGTTCTACAACTTCCTGAAGATCATCGGGGAAAATCGCATTTTTGTGCTGGAGCACCACCACTCCGAGGACGACGCCTCCAAGCGCTCCTCCCGGGCCGCCCTCTCCAGCCTGGGGATGCTTCACGCCGTGTTCGACCTCAAAAGGACCGCAAAAGTCTTGGCCTCCCTGAATGCCAACGAGGAATTCAAGAAGCTCAACCCCGAAGCCCTCTCCCCTCCCCCGCAGGCCCTCCTGCTCCGGCTGAAGGCCGCCATCGACACCGCCCTGCTCTGAGCCCCCCCCCCCTTTGCTAGTGAAGCACTTCCAGTCTGCAAGCAACCTTCCCTTGCCAGCTGGCTGCCTATGAATATTTATCTTCTTCTCTATCTCTCTTTTTTCTTCTTCTTCGATCACCCCTTTTTTAAAAGTTTCCAGCACGAAAAAAAATCACTTTTTTTTGAAGAGGCTGACGTGCAAAAAGTAGCGGTAGAGAATTTTTAGAGAATTTAGAAGGTAAAGCTAAAGGAGTCCCTGTAGGTTGTACAGGTAGTCCTCGACTTAACGACTTAACAATTGAGCCCAACATTTCCGTTGCTAAGCAAGACATTTGTTAAGTGAGCTTTGCCCCCTTTTGACGACCTTCCTTGCCACCGTTCTTAAGGGGATCCCTGCAGTGGTTAAATTGAGTCACCCGGTTGTTAAGTGAATCTGGCTTCCCCCGTCGACTTTGCTTGTCCAAAGGTCGCAAAATGAGGACTCATAAATATGAGTCGATTGCCAAGCGTCCGAATTTGGATTGCATGGACACAGAGATGCTGCAGCGGTTGTTAAGTGTGAAAAACGGCCATAAGCCACTTGAACCGTCACTAAATGAACTGTTGTAAGTCAAGGATTATCTGTGCTCCACTAGCTGACGTTAGGGGGTGAACTAAAGAATTTAAGAGAGTAGGAAATTTTGCTGAAAAGTCATAGGATTGCAATACTACTGGTTATTTAATTTAATTCTGGCCGAATCAAACTCGATAGAACTTAATTCTGAATCATTTTCTCTCTCTCTCTCTCTCTCTCTCTCTCTCTCTCTCTCTCTCTGTTTTCTGAGGTTTTCATGGGTGTTTGTATGTAGTTCTTTGGTTATTCAGGTTTTCTCCTGCGTAAAATTGGAGGTGTCTTGGCGACGTTTCGACGAAGTCTCATTCGTCATCTTCAGGCTGGTGTTTTCAGCTTCGTGCTTCTAGGAGAAATGTGTTTCTTCCTTTTAACTGCCGGTGGGGGTATGAACTGATTGGATGAGAGCTTGGCTGCATTCTGATTGGATGGAGGTGTGTTCTGATTGGTTAGGAGCTTGGCTGTGCTGATTGGATGGGGGGGGTTGGCTGTGCTCTGATTGGTTGGGGGAGTGTTCTCTTTGGGTGGGGGCTTTGTTGTGCTCAGGTTAGTCTGAGTTGCACAGGAATGTGAGATGGTGAGCTGCATTGCTATGGTGAGCTGCATTGCCAAGCTCC
Organism: Crotalus tigris; assembly: GCF_016545835.1. NCBI lineage: Eukaryota > Metazoa > Chordata > Lepidosauria > Squamata > Viperidae > Crotalus > Crotalus tigris. Next base: position 1,080,513 of record NW_024097821.1, read on the forward strand.
TAACCAATCAGAACACACTTCCATCCAATCAGAACACAGCCAAGCTCTCATCCAATCAGTTCATACCCCCACTGGCAGTTGAAAGGAAGAAACACATTGCTCCTAGAAGCACGAAGCCGAAAACACCAGCCTGAAGATGACAAATGAGATTTCGTCGAAACGTCGCCAAGACACCTCCAATTTTATGCGGGAGAAAACCCAAATAACCAAAGACCTACACAGACACACACACACACACACACACACACACACATGGATGTCTATAGAAGCTTGTACTCTTAGCAACACTGCTTTGTTTTGATTCTTTGGGAATCTTTGGAAAAGAGAGAAAAGAAAGAAGGGGGATAGAAATTGCTTATTTGTTGCTTGAAGCCATTTTTCCCTTGGTTGGTGAATGCGAGAGAGAGACAGTTAGGAATCTTCAGCTCAGGCTTAGCATGAACTTTTCAGGGACTGAACAAAGCTTGTTGTGGGTCTTAGGTGGCCCAAGGTGGCATGTGGACAAGGGTGTCCACTTTTTCTACAAGCCATGTTTGCTTTCTCGGCTTCAAGGGCTGCTTTTCACCTTGCCTTTCTGCTTTGAGTTCAAGACGCTTTAGAAATCAGCAGGGTTCCCGTTTTTTCCTTCACTTTTTTTAAACCAAGATTTCCTGAAATCCTTCTCAGCAGCTCCAGGCCTGGAGCAGAACCATCCTTGGAGAAATTGAAGAGACGAGGAGAGCATAGAATTAACAGGGTTCGAAGAGACCTTGGAGGTCTTCTAGTCCACCCCCCAGGAACAAAGGCTTGGTCTGGAGCAAGAATTGACTTTTCAACCTCGGTTAGGATGGGGTTTGCTCCGTGTCCCTCTGAGACCCGACCTTCTCTCTTCCTCCTTGATCAGATGCGATGGGCAAACGTGGAGACTGCTCAAGCTGCGAGTGGGGGAAGAGGAAAGAGGACCACTTGGAGATTGGAGGAGGCGTTCCTTCAAAGCGACAAGTGGAGGAAACAGACTAACCTACAACATGTTATGTTAACCTACAACAGTTGCTTGGTGGAAGGGTATCCCTTCCTTTAAAAAAGGACAGCACAAAATTTAGTGTATATTTTAGGAATAATCCATACCATTCTTGGTGCTCTCTGAGCTTGGTGGTTTTCTTGCAGACGTTTCATGACCCAACTAGGGAACATCATCAGGGCTACTAAAGGACTGGGGTTTGAGGAGGAAGAAAGAAAGAACTGTGGCGTCCTTGGTGCTCTCTGAGCTTGGTTTCCTTGCAGACGTTTCATGACCCAACTAGGTAGCATCATCAGTGCTAGAAGGGAGTGGGGTTTGCAGAGGGGGGGAGGACGAAGGGGAATCCTTGGTGCTCTTGGAATTTGGTTCCTTGCAGATATTTCATTACCCAACTAGGTAACATCATCAATGCTAGAACGGAGTAGGATTTGTGGATAGAAGAATGAGGAGGAGGAGGACGACTATGGGGTCTTTGGTGCTCTCTGAACTTGGTGGTTTTCTTGCAGACGTTTCATGACCCAACTAGGTAACGTCATTGCTAGAAGGGAGAGGGGTTTGTGGATAGGAGGAGGAGGAGGATTGTGAGGGTGCTCTCTGAGCTTGGCTGTTTTCTTGCAGATGTTTCATGACCCAGCTAGGGAACGTCATCAGTGCTGGGAGGGAGGGGGGATTTGGTCTGTTTTATGTATAAGTGGCTTACCCTGCCAGCGTTGGTGGGAGTGCCCTTGATTAGGCTGTTGTTTGCTGCTTGATTGCTTATCTAACTTGCTAGTTCCTTGATTGGGATGTGATTTACAACTTGGTTGTTAAATCTAGTGTTAGTCTTGCTATTCAGGACCCACCAAGAATATTCCCACCAGCAGCATGGCAATCATATAAACAGAGAGCAAAAACCATACTCCTTTTTAGCACTGATGATGTTATCTAGTTGGGTCATGAAACGTCTGCAAGGAAGCAACCAAGCTCATAGTCCTCCTTTTCCTCCTATGTTGTCGTCGTCCTCCTTCCTTCTAGCACTGATGATGTTCCCTAGTTGGGTCATGAAACATCTGCGAGAAAACCACCAAATTCAGAGAGCGTCAAGGTCCCCACAGTCCTACTCCACCTCCTCCTCCATCCCCTCCTCCTCCTCTCTACAAACCCCTCCCTTCTAGCACTGATGATGTCACCTAGTTGGGTCATGAAACGTCTGCAAGGTGGTTGCAGAGCACCCAGGACGCCACAGGTTGAACTCTGAGCATAGTTATAAGATAGGAGCTTTGACACTACAGCGAAGTGTTACTAGTCCATATGCTATAAGGGCTCAAAACTACTCATAGGAGGGTGTCTGTAGGTGCACCCCAACCTTAGAGTCTTCCTTCTGAATGGGGACTGGCTGAGGACCTGCCCTTCCTCTTAGCTGTAGCCCACTAAATGTTCCTGGCGGGGCCTGTTTTAACCCTGAGCGGAAGCGGGCTCAGACCTCGGGTGTTTTCCCAGAGCATCTGGAGTTCTTGATATAACTGCTCTTTGAGAAAACAGATAATAAAGGAATTAAACGTTCTCGCTTTCTGTGGTTTTTTTTTTTCAATCTGTTGCTCTTGAGTTGGGGGCTGAAAATGCAGGGTGAAAAAGGAGGGTTGTGTGTCAACCAGATGGGTGGACTTCCTGGAATTGCCCTCCTTCTGTCCTTTTTTTTTCCTTCCTTCCTGTCCCTTTCTCCTTCCTTCTTTCTTTCCTCTTCTCTTTCATTTTTTCTTACACTCAATCCCTCCCTCTTTTCCTGCCCTTTTTTTCTTATATTCAGTCCTTCACTCTCTCGATCTTCTCCTTCCTTCCTTTTTTCTTCTTACATTCAGTTCTTGTCTCCCTCCTTTCCTTTCTTCTTTTCCTTCTTTTTGTTACTCAATTTCTTCCCTCCCTCCCTCCTTCCTTTCCTTTTTTCTTTTATTTTTCTTACACTTAGCTCCTCCCTCTTTTCCTTCCTTCCTCCCTCCCTCCTTTTTTCTTTACATATAGTCTTTCCCTCTCTCCCTTACTTACTTGCTCTATTCTCTTCCTTCTTTCCTTCCTCAGTCCCTCCCTTTCATCTTTTCCTCTCCTTTCTTTCCAAGGGGGGTGCAAAAATGCCTCCCCAATAAAATGTCACAGTACATCAGGTCCTTTCTACTCATCTCAACATTGCAGTTCACTTTTATCTAATCTATTGCATAAACAAGATCACTACTGAGAACACAGGCAGTTTATTAGATTTTTTTCTTTTTTTAAGTATAAAACCCAGTCAATAATTCTACAAAAGGCCAGAATTTCCTCTGAAGTTAATTAGGAAAAAATTAACATTTCATTTCTAACTGCCGAGAAATCCTCAAGCTGATACTTAAAAGAAGTTGACTGTGCAGTAAACAAGCTAAGTGCTTATTACATTAAACTTGTCTGCTCCCCAGTCGACTTTTTTCAAAACCAAACCTGTTGCAAATTTTTTTTAACCCCCCCCCACACACAGAATTTAGCATCCAGTAAGAAATGTCAGTAGTTGTAGAAAATCACTTCATAAATGAAGTCCCCCCCCCCAGAGCAGTGGTTCTCAACCTCTTTAATGCCGCGACCCCCAATCGGTCGTAAGTTGAGGACTAGTCAACTGGTCGTAAGTCGAGGACTACTCAACTGGTGCAGAACGTTTGCAGAATGGGACTTTTGGCGGGCTCAGCAGGCAGAGACAGCCTGGAGAATTCCTATTGGCTTTAGAAAGCCAATAGAATTAGACTCTATTCAAGAGAGTCTATTCTATTGGCTTTCCAAAGCCAATAGAATAAAAGGGAGTAGCACAGCTAAGGAAAAGGGGGGGGAAATGGCGGACCGTGTTGTTTGGCGACCCCCGTGAAATGGTCGTTCGACCCCAAATGGGGTCCCGACCCACAGGTTGAGAACCACTGCTCTGATGGATCATCTTGAGATTCTTACTTCCCTCCATCCATAGGATCCTGTTTCAAGAAAAAAATAAGCCATTAAGCTGTTAAAACAGAGTGGATGTCGGATTTTGCAGGTTTTGGATTTTGAAAAAATACACCCACAAGATGTTAGCAGAAGGTAAAGTACAAAAAACACGGAAAAACATTATACAGGTAGCCCTTAACAGCAGTTCTTTTAGTGACCATTTAAAGTTACGGCACTTACGACCGTTTTTCACACTTGCAACCCTTGGCGGCATCCCATGATCACACAATCCAAATTGGGACGCTTAGCAACTAACTCATATTTATGACGGTCACCATGTCCCGGGGTCACATGATCCCCTTTTACAACCAGACAAGCAAAGTCAATGGGGGATGCCACATTAACGACCGAGTTACTAATTTATCAAGCGCATTAACAACTATGGCGACAAAGGTCATAAAATGGGGCAAAACTCACTTAACAAATGTCTCACTTAACAACAGAAATTTGGGGCTCAATTATGGTCATAAGTTGAGGATAAACTATTCTATTGAATCTCCTTACAGGAAGTCCTCATTTAATGACCGTTCTGTTGGATCCCCCCCACAGGTCACATGACCGTATTGAGGGTGCTTGGCAGTTAAGACCAGTTCCACGGTCACGTGATAATGATTTTTTTTTAAAGTATTTATTAAATTTAGTAAACTTAATTATTTTCTAACTTATTGAATTTGCTTACTAAATTTATTTACTGAGTTTACTTATTTATCAAATTTCTTAATTTATTTACTTAATTTATTTATTGAACATTTATTCAATTTATTTGCTGAATTTTTATTAACGTATATCGCTGCAGCTGTTGAGTCACACGATCATCGTTAAGCAAATAGGGCTTCCCTTATTGACTTTGCTATTCAGAATGGTCGCAAAAGGGGATCACGTGACCTTGGGACACTGCGACCGTCGTAAATATGAGCCAGTCACTGAGTGTCTGAATTTTGATCATAAGACAATGGAGGGGCTACAACAGTCCTACGTGTGAAAAATGGCTGTAAATCACTTTTTTTTCAGAGCCGTTGTAACAAACTGTTGTAAGTCAAGGACTATCTTACCCTATCTCTTTTCTGTCAATTTCAAAAAAATTCCCATCATTGACTCATTTCAAAAAAATTGACAGCTCCCCTAAAAGCATGAACACACTTTCCCATAGGAAAGACAAATATTAATTTTTAAAAAAATAAGCAATAGCAGCAACTATGTCCAGTCCAGTTTCTGGGAATTATCAGAGTAAGTTCTCCAGCTGCTATTGGCTGTTCATGATGGGTTGTGTAGTCTTTCAGGAGTCACACGCCGTTCGTCAATTCAAAGGCAGTTGTATCTCTTGGATAAGCTGATAGCAGGACTATAACAAGAAGGAGAGTTGAGTTTGAAGATTAGAAACTAAAAATCTTGTGTTTATTTTGTGTTCCTCCACTTCAATCTCAGCTTCCTCTCCAAACATCCCATAAATGCTGAGAAAAAAACTCCCAACATCAGGAAAAAAAATTGAATTTTGCCATCCACTAAAATTCCCTTTTTCGGAAAATGCTACACAGTGGATTGAAAAGGCTGTTAAGCAATTAAAAGACATTTTTTTTGGAGAGGAAAATTTATACGTCCAGTTCAGCTGTAGAGGAAGAAGGATTCCATTGCAAATACAATGGAAGGGAAGGTTCCTTCCTTCCTTCCTTCCTTCCTTCCTTCCTTCCTTCCTTCCTTCCTTCCTTTCCTTCCTTCCTTCCTTCCTTCCTTCCTTCCTTCCTTTTCCTTTCCTTCCTTCCTTTTCCTTCCATCCTTCCTTCCTTCCTTTTCCTTCCATCCTTCCTTCCTTCCCTTTCCTTCCATCCTTCCTTCCTTCCCTTTCCTTCCATCCTTCCTTTCCTTCCTTTTCTTCCTTCCTTTCCTTCCATCCTTCCTCCCTTCTTCTCTTCCCTTCCATTCTTCCTTCCTTCTTTCCTAATCCTTCCTTTCCTTCCATACTTCCTCCCTTCCTCTTCCTTTCCATTCTTCCTTCTTTCCTAATCCTTCCTTTCCTTCCTTCCCCTTCCTTCCTTCTTCCCTCCCTTTCCTTTTTTCTTTCCTTTCCTTTCATACTTCCTCCTTTCTTTCCTTTCTTCCTTCCTTTCCTTCCACCCTTCTTCCCTCCCTCCCTCCCTCCCTCCTTCCCTCTTTACCTCCAGTGCTGTCAAGAGGAAGTCATGCCTTCCACCATTTGTGGGATCCATCAGATCTCTGATCAAATGAATTTCTGCTCCTAGATGTTGAATTCTAGAAAAGAGGAACAGCTTACATCAGAACAGGAAGACACGTAGCAGTCAGGCTGGGGGGGGGGTGTCTGCAGAGTATGCTCACAACAGTCAAGAGTGGTTTGACCACCGCATCTTGATCCTACTCGGTGGGCACTTATGAGTGGGTGTTGGAGTTTGCACAATGGAGGGGGAAGAGAAGGGGGATGGTTTGATGGTTTTCTTGCAGACATTTCATGACCCTACTAGGCAACATCACCAGGGTTAGTAGGGAGTACAGATAGCGGAGGAGAGGGAGGAAGACTGTGGGGTCCTTGGTGCTCTCTGAGCTTTTGTTTCTTTGCAGAGATTTCATAAACCAACTAGGTAATATCAATACTACTAGAAGGGAGGAGGAGGAGGAAGAGAAGACGAAGAAGAGGAGGAGGGGGAGGAGGAGGAAGAGGAGGAGAAAAAGAAGAAGAAGAGGAGGAGGAGGAGGAAGAGGAGGAAGAGGAGGAAGACTGTGGGGTCCTTGGTGCTCTCTGAGCTTTTGTTTCTTTGCAGACATTTCATGAACCAACTAGATAATATCAACACTACTAGAAGGGAGGGGGAGGAGGAGGAGGAGGAGGAGGAGGAGGAGGAGGAGGAGGAGGAGGAGGAGGAGGAGGAGGAGGAGGAGGAGGAGGAATACTGTGGGGGTCTTTGGTGCTCTCTGAGCTGGATGGCTTCCTTGTGGATGTTTCACAACCCAACTAGGCAACATTATCAGTGCCAGCAGGGAGAGGCGTTTTATTTTTTCCCTTCAGCATCCCATTTCAGCCCCCTGACTTCAGGGCACAGACTGCGCCAGGGACGGGGTGCCGGCTGGCCCACTGGGTGTGTTCCCCCCACAACAACGCACACAAGCACCTCCCCACCTGGCTCGCGTCACCACATAGACCAGCAGGGGGAGGAAGTCATCCATGGGAAGATTATATTCCTTGCCCAAAAGTTGGTTTATCGTTTCCTCAATCTCCTCGTACGTCTTCTGGAGAATGTCCAGCTTTTCCTGGGGGTCCACGGTGGTGCTGCAAGGGAGCAGGGGGTGAACAGAGACACAAACACTCCCGATTCTATAAAATACCAGGGAAGCCAAAAGTCACTAGTCCCTAGTGAGGTGCACAAGGGAGAAATCTTAATGATTTCCCAATAAAAAGAGGGATTTCATTGACTGACTACGAGTTATTTAATGGTCAATTACAGCTGTGAGAGACCCCCCCAAAAGTACTTAAGAATCAGAATTCGAACTTCAGACGCTTGTCCCTCTGGTCATATGATTGCATCTGAAGATGATTGGCAACCAGCCTGCCTTTATTTTCGGTCTTGTGGTCACATGATTGCAATTTATGATTTTTCTGCTAGAAACCAGACAATGGATTCACTTAATGACTGCAGTGTTCGCTTAATGACTGATTCACTGTTGACTTAGCTTGTCGGAAACCAACTGAGAAGATTTGAAATGGTGATCATGTGACCCCCAGGGTGCTGCAACTGTCATAATTACATGAGCCTAAATTTTGATCACGTGACCCAGATGCTGCTGCTAATGTCGTAAATGTGAGGACAAGTTACGCATCAATTTTTTTTCAGTGCTGTTGTGACTTTGAACGGTCGCTAAAAAAGGATTGTAAGGACTACTTGCACCTTATTCATATAATGAGGGTCCTACTCAGTTTATGGAGAGGGCCAGTAAATATTGATTTATTTTATTTATTGACCAGGAATAGTCACACACACGAAATATGAAAAATACATACAGTTAGTCCCTGACTTACAAAATTAATTTAGTGAAGGAAGTTACTGAGAAAAATGACTTATGTCCATGTTTCACACTTACAACCATCACAGCATCCCCAGAAACTGGTTCCTATTTATGACAATTGCAGGGTCACATGATCCCCTTTTGCAACGTTCTGACAAAGTCAGTAGTGGAATCCAGATTCAAACCATTGTGTTCCTAACTTAAAAACTGCAGTGATTCACTTAACAACTGTGGCAAGAAAGGTCATAAAATTGGGCAAAATTCACTTAACCGCTGTCCCGCTTAGCAACGTAAATGTTGGGCTCAATTGTGGTCATAAGTCGAGGACTCCCTATATTGTGAAGCTAAGATTAGAAGAACTTTTGCTGGCACTTACATCAGCTTCTGCAGACATTCGGTCGCAGAGAGAAAGCACTGATCCTTCACCAGTGACTGTCTCTTTAAAGGAAGAACACAACACGAGGTTAGCACGCACACACACACACACACACACACACACACACACACACACACAGAGCCGGGGCATTTGAGGACATCCCAATCGAAGGGTTTGGGGCGTTCGAAATATCCCGCATCCTGAACAGGGGTCTTTCATTCATGCAAAGACGCGGCATCTTCAAACATGCAGGTGTGGGAAGCATGCAGCGTGCCCAAACAGGGACTCAAACTAACGTTAGAGACCCCGCACGAGAACTTACTTGGTTACTGCTGAGGCTGAGATCTTTCAGAGGCCAGAAGTGTCTGCAAAGAAAAGGTAGCAGATGGGGAGAGGATAAAACATTCTCAAAGTGGAGGACGCAGAGGAAAAAAATCGAATTGCATTTGGGAGCCCAAGGAAATTTGGAAGAATTTGCAGGAGGGGGAGAGGGAGGAAAGGGAAATGGAGGAAGAAAAGAAGAGAAGGAGGGAGGGACGAAACGGTTAGAGGGAGGAAACGAGGGAGGGAGGAAGGGAGGAAATGGAAAGAAGGAGGGAGAGAAAGGAGGGCAGAAATAAAAAAGAACGAAAGAGAGGGAGGGAGGGAGGAGGAAAGGGAGGAAAAAGGAAAAGGAGATGGAGGAAAGGAGGGAGATGAGAGAGGGAAGGAAGAGGTAGGATAAGCAGGAGTAGAGGAAGGAAGGAGGAGGGAAAGAAAGCAGGAAGAAGGAAGAAAGAATAAAAGGGGGAGGGAGAGAGGGAGAAAGGAAGGGAAGGGAGGGAGACAGAGAGAGGGCAGGGAGGAGAGTAAGAGGTAGGAGGAGAAAGAGAGGAAAGAAGGAGGGAGGAAGGAAGGGAGGAAGGGAGGAAGGAAGGGAGGGAGGGAGGGAGAAAGGAAAGAAGGAAGGGAGGGAGAAAGAAAGGAAAGAAGGAGGGAGGGAGGAAGGGAGGGAGGAAGGGAGGGAGGGAGAAAGAGAGAAGGAGGGAGGGAGAAGGAAGGGGGGGAGGGGGAGAGGAAGAAGGAAGGGAGGGAGGGAGGGAGAAAGGAAAGAAGGAAGGGAGGGAGGAAGGGAGGGAGGGAGAAAGAGAGGAAGGGAGGGAGGAAGGAAAGGGAGGGAGGGAGGGAGAAAGGAAAGAAGGAAGGAAGGGAGGGAGGGAGGGAGAAAGGAAAGAAGGAAGGGAGGGAGAAAGAGAGGAAAGAAGGAGGGAGGAAGGAAGGAAGGGAGGAAGGGAGGGAGGGAGGAAGGGAGGAAGGAAGGGAGGGAGAAAGAGAGGAAAGAAGGAGGGAGGGAGGAAGGAAGGAAGGGAGGGAGGGAGGGAGGAAGGGAGAAAGGAAGGAAGGGAGAAAGAGAGGAAAGAAGGAGGGAGGGAGGGAGGGAGGAAGGAAGGGAGGAAGAGAGGAATGAAGGAGGGAGGGAGGGAGGGAGGGAGGGAGGGGCCTTTCTGAGACCCTCCCACTTACCTCTGCACCTCCAGGTACTCCAGGAGGGTCACGTCAGAGAGGAGACTGAGGCTGACGATCCTCTGGCAGTAAATCTCGTCCTGCTTCTCGTGGGCGACCATGTACAACATCAGGAGTTCCGGGTAGAAATAAGGAAGGATGAGCGGTAGAAGGACGGAGCCTCCATCCGAGTCCCTAATCCGAGGGAGAACAACAAATCCCATCATTCCACTCCTCTCCTTCATCCCGCAAGAGCAAAGTGCTCACATTCATTGCTACCAAGGTCTGGGTTCAAGTCCAATCTCATCTAAGCAAACTCAGTGGATTGGTCAGGTGGATTAATCAGCCTGGCCTACCTTATAGGGTTGTTATTGTAAAGCAAAAAAAAAAAAAAAAAAACAAGAGGGGAAAATATTGGATACGCCACCTTGATCTCCCATAGGCAAGGTGAAATCTAGAGATAGTCCTCGACTTACAACAGTTCGTTTAGTGACCGTTCAAAGTTACAACCACCTAGGACTGTTTTTCACAATTACACCCATTGCAGCATCACGTGATCAAAACTCAAGATGCCTGGCAACTGGCATGTACTTATGACGGTTGCAGTGTCCCGGGGTCACGTGATCCCCTTTTGCGACCTTCTGAGAACAAAAGTCAAGGGGGAGTCAGATTCACTTAATGACCGTGTGACTCACTTAACAACTGCACTGAACAACGGTGGTAAGACAAGTTGTAAAATGGGACAAAGCTCACTTAACAACTGTCTCGCTTATCAACGGAAATCAAGGACTACCTGTACTTCAAAGAAATAAATACATCAGTGAATCTGTAAGGCTAAAATCATAAAAATATAAGATTTTAACCATTTTTAATGGGGAACAAAACTGAAGGAGTGACCAGCTTATGGTGTGGTGTTCAATAAGCATCATAGGACTGTGGCTTAGGAAACAAACCATGGTTTCAACAAATCAAGAGCTTAACCAAGTTCTACACCAGTACCTCATTTCTGTGTTTTGGGGGGATTTGAATCCTTTCACCTTGAAGGCAAGCTGCAGCAAAGCTCTGCAAGAGAAAAAGAAATCTAAAGGATCTCATTGGAAGACATTTGGAAATTTAAAATTTAAATTCAGAAACTTAAAAATTTAAGCTCAGAAAAGTCACTCAGAAATTAGAAGATTTAAAAGAGATCCTTAGAAGACTCTAGGAAATTTAAAAGCCTAAAATTTAAACTCAGAAATACACCTGGAAATTACGAAATATAAAATAACTCATTAGAAAACTCTAGGAAATTTGAAATTTAAACTCAAAAATCTAAAATTGAAACTTAGAAAGACACTTTGAAAATTAGGAATTTAAAAGAGATCATTATTAGAAGACGCTAGAAATTTTAAAATTTAAACATGGAAATTTAAAATTTAAACACAGAAAAAGTACTTGGAAAGTTAAGAAAGTTAAAAGGGATAGCTAGGAAGACACTGGAAAATTTAAACATGGGAATTGAAAATTTAAACTCAGAAAATTAAGAAATTTAAAAGAAATAATTAGGAAATATTCAGAAATTTAACTTTTAAACTCAGAAAAGTCTTGGAAAATAAGAAATTTAAAAGGGGTCATTAATAAATGTTGAATTTAAACTCTGGAATATATATTTTATTGAATACAAAGGAAGGGAAAAAAATTTAAAAACGTTGAACGTGGTGTATCATCTTTGACATACATCTTTGTCTAATCATTCCATACTGTACATATAAAAATAAATATTACATATACAGTTATACGTATCAAGTTCCCTATTTATATCACTTCTATCGACTTCCTTCTTATTTCCCTCCACTTGTAAAATTTATTCAGAATTCGATAATATTCTGTTTCCTCCTGTTTTTAATTCCTTAGTCATCTTATCCAATTCAGCGCAATGTAAGATTTGGAACTTATATTTTAAACTCAGAAAACACACTAGGCAATTAAAAATTTAAACTCGGAAACACTTTAAGCTCAGAAAACATACTCAGAAAATTAAGAAATTTAAAAGAGATCATTAGAAAACACTCAGAAACTTGAAAGTTTAAACTTAGAAAGCTAAAATACAATATCAGAAAATTAATACATTTTAAAAAGACCATTAGCAGACACCCAGAAATTTAAACTCAGAAATTTAAAATTTAAATTTGATGGAAACCATGTTTTAGCTCAAAACCTGGACTCCTACTTATAGCTATAAATGAAAAAGAGAAAGGAAGGGAAACTACACAAAAGGTTCAAACTTGGCAACTTCAAGACTTGTGGACTTCAACTCCCAGAATTCCTCAGCCAGCCAGGAATTCTGACTGAGGAATTCTGGGAGTTGAGGTCCAAAAGTCTTAAAGTTGCCAAGTTTGAAGACTCCTGGAGTAGATTAACCTTCAACCTTGTTATTTTGTTACATACGTAGTCCTTGACTTACGACCACAGCTGAGCCCAAATTTTCTGTTGATAAGTGAAACGGTTGTTAAATGAGTTTTGCCACCTTCTTGCCACAGTTCCTAAGTAAATCATTGTGGTTGTTAAGTTAATCACACTGTTGTTAAGTGAATCTGGGTTCTCCATTGACTTTGCTTGTCAGAAGGTTGCAAAAATGGATCACGTGACCCCGGGATGCTGCGACCGTCATAAATATGAGTCAGTTGCCGAGCGTCTGAATTTTGAGCATGCTGCAACAGTCGTAAGTGTGAAAAACAGCCCTAGGTCACTTTTTTAAGTGCTGGTCGAACGGTCACTAAACGAATGGTCGTAAATCAAGAACTACTGTCAAAAGAATGATATTTCCTGTTACAAACACAGGAAAGTTTTTAGGAGCGCAATCCAGGCAAAAGGCAAACGAAAGTGGCCAAAGCTACAAGCCAATAGCCCAAAGCTGTAAGACGCTAAGAAAAAGACTCAGGCATGTCTTGAGCAGAGATTTGAAGCTGCTGCAGAGCTGCTTGTCACAGCATGAGACAGCTTGAGAGTCTGTGTGTTTATTGGTTTTTATATACTTTTTACATACATAGGCTTTTACCATTAAATGCTGACATTTTACATTCATAAGGTTAACCATTAGATGTTGACAAAGTTTCTTCATTGGAAAATGTCTTCATGTAAGCAACTATTTTCTAGTAACGCATTACCTGATCAAAGACCAGGTAAATAACAAATACAGGTAGATCAAAAGGAGAAATAACTGACAAAGGTAGGAAGAGATAGGAAGGAATTTAAGCATATTATCTATTTAGGTAGGTGAGGCATTAAGTCAAAAGGGGATGACCTTCTGGCTGCTTCATTGGGACAAAGGTATCAAAAGATTATGAAGTTTGGGGGGGGGGGAAGCATGGCAGTTTTCTGGGTGTGCATTTTTCCCCACACAAAGCAAAACTTATTTTTATTTGAAGTTGTTTAGCAGTAAAGATTTCCAGGAATTGCACAATGCAAGCCATACTTACTGGTAAAATTCCCATATTTTCGTGGCGTAGTGCTTGGCTTCTTCTTGGGCCATTCTCAAGAGATGCTTGTTAGCCCCAATGCCAGAATAAGTGGACTGGAACACCAGAACGAAAGCTTTCAGCAATTTCCCTAAAGGATGTAACGAGGACTCCAGAGCCTGGGAAATCAAATAAACAAACCACTTTAAAATCAAGGTGAATTTCAAATTTGGAAACTAATCAAAGAGACAGAAGCAACCCAGAATGAAGGAGGAATTTCCCGACACTGAGGACAATTGAATCAGTGGAACAGCTTGCCACCAGAAGTCGTGGGTGCTCCAACCCTGGAAGTGTTTAAGAGAGGTCTGAAAGGGTAGTCTGAAATGGTGTAGAATCTCCTGCTTGAATAGGGGGTTGGACTAGATGACCTCTAAGGTCCCTTCCAAGTCTCTTATTCCATGATTCTGTAAGGGTCTCCTGCTGGAGCAGGGGGCTGGACTAGATGACCTCTAAGATCCCTTCCAAGTCTCTTATTCCATGATTCTGTAAGGGTCTCCTGCTGGAGCAGGGAGCTGGACTAGATGACCTCTAAGATCCCTTCCAAGTCTCTTATTCCATGACTCTGTAAGGGTCTCCTGCTGGAGCAGGGGGCTGGACTAGATGACCTCTAAGATCCCTTCCAAGTCTCTTATTCCATGATTCTGTAAGGGTCTCCTGCTGGAGCAGGGGGCTGGACTAGATGACCTCTAAGATCCCTTCCAAGTCTCTTATTCCATGATTCTGTAAGGGTCTCCTGCTGGAGCAGGGGGCTGGACTAGATGACCTCTAAAATCCCTTCCAAGTCTCTTATTCCATGACTCTGTAAGGGTCTCCTGCTGGAGCAGGGGGCTGGACTAGATGACCTCTAAGATCCCTTCCAAGTCTGTTATTCCATGACTCTGTAAGGGTCTCTTGCTGGAGCAGGGGGCTGGACTAGATGACCTCTAAGATCCCTTCCAAGTCTGTTATTCCATGATTCTGTAAGGGTCTCCTGCTGGAGCAGGGGGCTGGACTAGATGACCTCTAAGATCCCTTCCAAGTCTCTTATTCCATGACTCTGTAAGGGTCTCCTGCTGGAGCAGGGGGCTGGACTAGATGACCTCTAAGATCCCTTCCAAGTCTCTTATTCCATGACTCTGTAAGGGTCTCCTGCTGGAGCAGGGGGCTGGACTAGATGACCTCTAAGATCCCTTCCAAGTCTCTTATTCCATGATCTGTAAGGGTCTCCTGCTGGAGCAGGGGGCTGGACTAGATGACCTCTAAGATCCCTTCCAAGTCTCTTATTCCATGACTCTGTAAGGGTCTCCTGCTGGAGAGGGGGCTGGACTAGATGACCTCTCAAGATCACTCACCAAAGTCTGTTATATTCCATGACTCTGATAAGGGTCTCTTGCTAGAGCAGGGGGCTGGACTAGAGACTCTAAGATCCCTCCAGTCTGTTATTCCATGACTCTGTAAGGGTCTCTTGCTAGAGCAGGGGGCTGGACTAGATAACCTCTAAGATCCCTTCCAAGTCTCTTATTCCATGATTCTGTAAGGGTCTCCTGCTGGAGCAGGGGGCTGGACTAGATGACCTCTAAAATCCCTTCCAAGTCTCTTATTCCATGACTCTGTAAGGGTCTCCTGCTGGAGCAGGGGGCTGGACTAGATGACCTCTAAGATCCCTTCCAAGTCTGTTATTCCATGACTCTGTAAGGGTCTCCTGCTGGAGCAGGGAGCTGGACTAGATGACCTCTAAGATCCCTTCCAAGTCTGTTATTCCATGACTCTGTAAGGGTCTCTTGCTAGAGCAGGGGGCTGGACTAGATAACCTCTAAGATCCCTTCCAAGTCTCTTATTCCATGATTCTGTAAGGGTCTCCTGCTGGAGCAGGGGGCTGGACTAGATGACCTCTAAAATCCCTTCCAAGTCTCTTATTCCATGATTCTGTAAGGGTCTCCTGCTGGAGCAGGGGGCTGGACTAGATGACCTCTAAGATCCCTTCCAAGTCTCTTATTCCATGATTCTGTAAGGGTCTCCTGCTGGAGCAGGGGGCTGGACTAGATGACCTCTAAGATCCCTTCCAAGTCTCTTATTCCATGATTCTGTAAGGGTCTCCTGCTGGAGCAGGGGGCTGGACTAGATGACCTCTAAAATCCCTTCCAAGTCTCTTATTCCATGACTCTGTAAGGGTCTCCTGCTGGAGCAGGGGGCTGGACTAGATGACCTCTAAGATCCCTTCCAAGTCTGTTATTCCATGACTCTGTAAGGGTCTCTTGCTGGAGCAGGGGGCTGGACTAGATGACCTCTAAGATCCCTTCCAAGTCTGTTATTCCATGATTCTGTAAGGGTCTCCTGCTGGAGCAGGGGGCTGGACTAGATGACCTCTAAGATCCCTTCCAAGTCTCTTATTCCATGATTCTGTAAGGGTCTCCTGCTGGAGCAGGGGCGGACCTAGATGACCTCTAAGATCCCTCCAAGTCCTCTTATTCCTGCTCTGTTATGGGTCTCCTGCTTGAGCATTGGGCTGGACTAGGATGACCTCTAAGATCCCTTCCAAGTCTCTTATTCCCTGACTCTGTAAGGGTCCTCCTGCTGGAGTCAGGGGGCTGACTATGATTACACTCTAAGATCCCTTCCAAGTCTGTTATTCCATGACTCTGTAAGGGTCTCCTGCTGGAGCAGGGAGCTGGACTAGATGACCTCTAAGATCCCTTCCAAGTCTCTTATTCCATGATTCTGTAAGGGTCTCCTGCTGGAGCAGGGGGCTGGACTAGATGACCTCTAAGATCCCTTCCAAGTCTGTTATTCCATGACTCTGTAAGGGTCTCCTGCTGGAGCAGGGGGCTGGACTAGATGACCTCTAAAATCCCTTCCAAGTCTCTTATTCCATGACTCTGTAAGGGTCTCCTGCTGGAGCAGGGGGCTGGACTAGATGACCTCTAAGATCCCTTCCAAGTCTGTTATTCCATGACTCTGTAAGGGTCTCCTGCTGGAGCAGGGAGCTGGACTAGATGACCTCTAAGATCCCTTCCAAGTCTGTTATTCCATGACTCTGTAAGGGTCTCCTGCTGGAGCAGGGAGCTGGACTAGATGACCTCTAAGATCCCTTCCAAGTCTCTTATTCCATGACTCTGTAAGGGTCTCCTGCTGGAGCAGGGGGCTGGACTAGATGACCTCTAAGATCCCTTCCAAGTCTCTTATTCCATGACTCTGTAAGGGTCTCCTGCTGGAGCAGGGAGCTGGACTAGATGGCCTCCAAGGACCTTTCCAATTCTATTACTAAGTTCAGAAGATTACCTGTGCTACATCCATACCTGTTGCAAACAATTCCGTCGAGCTTCTGGATCCTGATGCTTTATTAGTTCTTCAAGGAAGTCCGTTTTCTCAGACGCTTCTTCGGTTCCGCTGGAGGAGACAGATGGAGGTGAGTGAGAAGCCTCATACTTGCCCTGGTGCTACATACAGGTAGTCCTTGACTTACAGCCATTCGTTTAGTGACCGTTCAAAGTTACAACGGCAGTGAAAAAAGGGACCTGGGATCGTTTTTCACACTTACGACTGCTGTAGCATCCCCGGGGTCACATGATTTACATTTAGAGGCTTGGCAACTGACTCATATTTATGACGGTCGCTATGTCCTGGAGTCACATGACTCCCTTTTGTGAACCAGCAAAGTCAACGGGCGAAGCCAGATTCGCTTAACAACCATGTGATTAATTTAAAAACTGCGGCAAGGTAGGTCGTAAAATGGGGCAAAACTAACTGAAGAAATGTCTTAATAAGTTAGCAAATTCGGGGGTCAATTTTTGTGGTCGTAAGTCATAAGTCGAGGACTACCTCTACATTTCAAGCTTTACCATCAGGGGTGTCCATCAACTTTTCTGCACTGTTACCCCTAAGGGGAAAATACAGGTAGTCCTCAACTTACAACCACCTAAGGTTGTAAGTTGAGGACATAAGGGATCAAGAAATGTTATCAATAAGCCAGGTGGTCATTAAGCAAATCATCATGTAACTGTATGTGATTTTATAACCTTTCTCTCCGGTCGCTAAGTGAACCACTACGCTGCTTAAGCAAGGCATCACATGACTGACACTTGTCCTTCCCTGACAGCTTGTGTGTCAGAAGCTGGCTGGGAAGGTCACAACTGTGGATCACTTGACCCTGGGGCAGTGCGACCGTCCAAAATGCAAGCCGGCTGCCAAGTTTGTGACTGTGCAACCATGCACACACTGCAACATTACAACCACCTTTTCCCAAGTCACTTTTTTCAGCATAGTCATAATTTTAAACGGTCATTAAACAAAAGGTCATAAGCCCAAGGACTACCAATATATATGTATATATAGCCGCAATAAGTGGAAGATCTCTTAATTTATTTTTTATTTAAAGATCGCGACCCATTCCCCAATCCTGCCCAATATCTGGTCCCAAGCCACGTAGGGCTTTGAAGGTGATCACCCCACACCTGGAATTTCACCTGGAAGCACATTAAGCTCGTGACCTGGGTGCAAATCTAGACTGGCAAAAAAAAAAACCCCACTGCATATTGAACCAAGTGAAGCTTCCCGATAGTTTCCAAGGGCAGCCCCACGCAGGGCCTATTGCAGTAGTCAAAATCTAACCCTCACATAAAGGTGGCGACCCACGGCCCCGATCCTGCTGCTCAGGAACAGCATTAGTTTCTCGCGAGCTGGATGTTTACCCGTGGCTGAAGAGATTCTCCTGAGATTTCCGCAGCTCGCGACTCGTCTGCACGTGAAACCCCATGAAGGACTCCTCGTCGTCTGCTTGGCCTCCCGCACGGATGAACGCTAGGAACTGGTTGTAGAGGTCTTCCCACCGCTTCTCCACCGGGAAGTCCTCCTGACCCAACTGGCTGGATGGGAAAAACCAACAGTTCACACGAAATCACGTGCGAATGGACATCAGTGCATATTTAACGTGACACGCAGGAATTAACCAGTGGAACAACCTGCCTCCAGAAGCGGTGAATGCTCCAACACTGGAAGTTATATATTCAAGATGGACGGTATTTAATATTTATTTGTTATGTATATGTAGGGGTGTGGCTCTAGAGCAGTGGTTCTCAACCTTTTTAATGCCGCGACCCCCAACCGGTCGTAAGTCGAGGATTACTAAACCGGTCGTAAGTCGAGGACTACTCAACTGGTGCAGCACCGTTTGCAGAATGGGACTTTTGGCGGGCTCAGCAGGGCAGAGGCAGCCTGGACAAGTCCTATTGGCTTTTGAAAGCCAATAGAATTAGACTCTATTCAAGAGAGTCTATTCTATTGGCTTTCAAAAGCCAATAGAATAAAAGGGAGTAGCACAGCTAAGGAAAAGGGGGAAAAAATGGCGGATTGCGTTGTTTGGCGACCCCCGTGAAATGGTCGTTTGACCCCAAATGGGGTCCTGACCGACAGGTGGAGAACCACTGCTCTGTACATATGTTGTATATAGTATGTTTTAGGTGTGTGTCATGTATGTGTTTCACATTGAGAGCGGGCAACTAAATTTCATTTTGATGTGTGCCGTTGTGCCCACAATAAAAAAATGACAATAAAGATTATCTTATCTTTTCAAGAAGAGACTGGACAGCCATTTGTCTGAAATGGTATAGGGTTTCCTGCTTGAGCAGGGGGTTGGACTAGATGACCTCCAAGGTCCTTTCCAACTTTATTATTATTATTGTTGTTGTTGTTGTTATTCTTATTACTATATCTATCAGCTCTGACAATGTAATCTGTTCATAGGACTCTAGAAATAGTCCTTGACTTAACAACTGTTCCTTTAGTGACTATTTGTGGTTACAACGGCATTGAAAAAAGGGGATTTAGGACATTTTTCACAACCGTTGCAGCGATACCCTGGGTCACGTGATCGAAATTCACACACTTGGCAGCTGACTCATATTTATGACGGGCACAGCATCCCGGGGTCATGTGATCCCCTTTTGCGACCTTCTGATCAGCAAAGATTCGCTTAATGACTGTATGAGTAATTTAACAGCTGCAATGATTTGCTATGTCAAGGAAAGCCGTAATAGGGGGAGAAAGCTCATTTAACAAATGTCTCACTTAGCAACAAAAATTTTGGGCTCCATTGTGGTCGTAAGTTGAGGACTACCTGCATAAATCCCGTATTTTCTCACAAAGTTGATTAAGGAAAAAGAATGCCTGGTCCACGAAAAGGTGTCCTCAGGATATCGCCAAAGAGTCAAGATGAAACTTGACTGAAACGTTGACCATTTCTGATGTGCAGAGGACCATCAGGTCACCATCTTTAAAGTAGACTCCAAGGACACCCCTGGATCTAGGTCAGGGCTTTTCAACCTTTTCACCCATTGTACCACTTTTAGGATATGGCAACATCTGAGTACCACCAGTTGCCTAGCAAGGTGTCAAAAACTTGATGACCAAAACAACAACAACAAAAAAAAACCAAAGGAAAAAAGTGATGAAGTACAGGTAGTCCTCGACTTACAACAGTTCACTTAGTGACTGTTTGAAGTTACAATGGCACTGAAAAAAGTGCCCCCCAAGCCACAGCCGAGCAAGACACCTGCCTGCCCACCCAGCGGCGCTCTTCCTCCTGTCCGAGGTTTTCATTGGTGTGAGCATTTCGGTTGAGGATTGGCAGCGGGGGTAGGGTGGGGGGGTGTTTGGTTTTTATTCCTTCCCATCTGCTGGATGGTTGCAGCAGGTTTTGGTCCCTTCACATGACCCTGGGCCACTGTGACCATCATAAATATGAATCAGTTGCCAAGAATCTGAATGTAAATCACAAGACCCTGGAGAGGCTGCAACATTCCAGCTGATCCTGGCGCTTCTTCTGGGCTCAGCAGAAGCACCAGGATCAGTGCTGCTTTCCAGCTGATTGGTGCTTCTTCAGGGCTCAGCAGAAGCACCAGGATGAGCGCTGAGCTCCAGCTGGAGCCTGGCGCTGATCCTGGCACTTCCGCTGAGCCCTGACAGCCCTGCAGCTCCAGCCGTCTCTCGCTCAGGCTTGTGCGGTGCTACCACCAGTTCAACTCATTCCCCTCCCCCACTACCCCTTTTCTAGGATGGTCGTGTACCACCTGCCAGGTGCCCATGTACCACAGGTGGTACCCGTACCACTGGTTGAAAAGCCTTGCCATTGAAGACTCGTGGACTTTAGCTCCCAGAAATCTCCAAACGGGATGCTGGCTAGGGCACTCTGGGAGTTGAAATCTTCCCCTCTTAAAGGATGCCGGAGGGGGATTCTGGGAGTTGAAGTCCAGCCCTCTTAAAGCATGCTGGCTGGGGGATCCTGGGTGTTGAAGTCCAACCCTCTTAAAGAGTCCTGTCTGGGGGATTCTGGGAATTGAAGGGCCCCCCCCCTTAGAGTATGCCAGATGGGGGATTCTGGAATGAAGTCCTCCCCTCTTAAAGCATGCTGGCTAGGGGATTCTGGGAGTTGAAGCCCATCAAGACATGCTGACTGGGGGATTCTGGAGGCTGAAATCCACCCATCTTCAAAGGTTGAGCTTGAGAAATGCTGGATCAGATCATTGGACCAGGATTTGGAGACATGTTTGTGCTGAGATTGCTCCAGCCATCCATCAGCAAGGAAACAAGGTCTTTCCTAGCCAAACACTCATAGGAACAAGAATGGAGATTTTAGAAGAGTGGAAAGCCCAGAATCTCAACCGACCATGGTCTTCTGACTTACATAGCAGGTCTAGTGACAGCCTGATGGTCTCCAGAAGAATTCGCCACCCCAGGAACCTGGCACCCTTCTCTAGATTTGTTGGCGAAGGTGTCCTCCAGAACGAAGCCATTTGGAAATGTCAGTTTTCCCTAAAATTATATGATGGTTTGTTTATTTCACATGTTTACACAGCCACTCACCTTAAGTACATGTCACTAACAATATTAAACATGATAAAAACAGAGAGACGCAGACACAATACAGATAGTTCTCGTCTTATAACCATTCATTGACCGCACAAAGTTATAACGGCACTGACTTATGACCGTTTTTCATTCTTATGATCGTTGAAGCATAGTCAAGATTCAGATGCTTGGCAATTGACTCATATTTACGACAGTTGAAGTGTCCTGGGTTCATGTGATCTCCATGTGATTCACTTCACATCTGTGTTACTAACTTTACAACCGCAGTGATTTGCGTTTCAGCAGTGGCAAGTATAGCCGTAAAATGGGGCAAAAATGGTCATAAAGTGGAGTCATGACTGTCTTGCTTAGCTAGGGAAATTTGGGGCTAAATTGTGGGTCGTAAGTCAAGGACTTCCTGTAGAGTACAGAGAAGAGCAACAAAGATGATTAGGGGACTGGGGGCTGAAACATATAAGGAACGGTTGCAGGAATTTGGTATGTCTAGTTTAGCGAAGAGAAGGACGAGGGGGGACATGATAGCAGTGTTCCAATATCTCAGGGGCTGCCCCAAAGAAGAGGGAGTCAAGCTATTTTTCAAAGCACCTGAAGGCAGGACAAGAAGCAACGGATGGAAACTGATCAAGGAGAGAAGCAACCTAGAACTAAGGAGAAACTTCCTGACGGTGAGAACAATTAATCAGTGGAACAACCTGCCTCCAGAAACGGTGAATGCTCCAATGCTGGAAGTTTTTAAGAAGAGACTGGACAGCCATTTGTCCGAAATGGTGTAGGGTTTCCTGCCTGAGCAGGGAGTTGGACTAGATGACCTCCAAGGTCCCTTCCAACTTGACTACTATTATTATTATTATTATTAGATACTTCTCAATGTACAACCACAATTGGGACTGAAATCTTGGTCATTAAGTGATGCGGTCATTAAGTGCATCGTCAGAAGACTGGACCCGTTTTACAACCTCTTTAAGGATGGCTTGTAAGTGCCTTTGTTCAGCACCGTCATATCTCCAAACTGTTGTTAAACAAACAGTCATAAGTTGAGGAGTGCTTGTGAGGCATTTAGCAGCTGGGAAGGGGATCTACAAACAGCAAACATCCAGTATCACTAACACACCCGGTTAATATGAATGTACTAATTATCAATTCATTTTCATCTTAACTATTGTTCCTTGGCAATGCTTAGATTATTAATTATTAATAATTATTAACTATTCATAGTTAATTTATTAGTCAATTAATTATTAGTCAATTTAACTGTTATTAACTATTCGTTATTAATAACCACTATTTCCCACATCCATACAAATTTCTTGGCAGCAAAAAAAGAAAATCCATCCATATCTATCTATCTGTCTTTCTTTCTTTCTTTCTTTCTTTTCTTTTTTATCTCTATCATCTTATATCTATCACCTATCTATCTATCTTTATTTTTCTTTCTTTCTATCTATATCGTCTATCATCTATCTCTAGTTATATTTATCTACCTATATCTATCTTTCTATCTATATCTATTTATACATTATGAATCATCTATCTATCTATATCTATTTATCTTTCTTTCTATCTCTATCTATTGTCTATCATCTACTTTAGTTATATTTTTCTATCTATCTTTCTATCTATCTATATCTATCTTTCTATCTATATCTATTTATATCTAATCTATCTATCTATCTATCTATCTATTTATCTATCTATCTATTTTTCTATCTATCTATAGCAGGGGTTCTCAACCTTGGCAACTTTAAGACTTGTGGACTTCAACTCCCAGAATTCCTCAGCCAGCTTTGCTGGCTGAGGAATTCTGGGAGTTGAAGTCCACAAGTCTTAAAGTTGCCAAGGATGAGAACCCCTGATCTAGACCTATATCTAATTATCTATCTATCTATTTATCCAAACCTGGGATTTCTTGGTGGTCTCCTATCTAGGGATTTACCAATCCCGATCTTAAGAAAGCCCTTTAAGCAACAGCCTGAGTCTTCCAGACTCGGACCTCGATTCAACGGGTTCCCCATCCTAATACTTGCCTTGCCGACAAATTTCAAGTCGTTCGTGAAATTTCCTTCGTAGATAGAGCCGTCCTCTAGAAGGAGAATCCCGGATCCCTTCCGGATCAAGAGACAAAAAGAGAAAGGAGGAACCATTGGTGGAAAGCGGGATTGAAAAATCAAGTAAATAAATAAACATTAGTGTCAGTTTTTATAGTCCTTTTTTAAAAACAGAATCCAGAGACTCCCTTACCACCATTTTATCCAGGTGAAACGTCCTCTGGAAGCAGAGCCCGGATTGCGTCACCACAATCCCTGGTCCATGCCGCTGGTCGTTTTGCCACATCCCGATGTACCTCTCGCCTCTGACATCCGGCAAGCCAGGAATGAATTGAAATTGAATAATTAAATTAAATTTAAATTACGTTACGTTTACATTAAATTCAACCTCAAGTGTTCTTGGTGGTTCCTTGCTCCAGCTGTTGTTCACCAACCAGACTATTCCCACCAACACAGATAGGGGGAGCCACTAGTACGTGCATAGACAGCAAAACCCACATCCCTCAAACACTGATGATGTTACCTAGTTGGGTCATGAGAGGTCTGCAAGGAAAGAATCAAGTTGAAAGAGCACCAAGGACTTCACAGTCCTCCTCTTCCTCCTCCTTCCACAGTCTTCCTCCCCTCCTCCTCCTCCTCCTCCTCCTCCTCTCCACAAACCCTACTCCCTTCTAGATGATGTTACATAGCTGGGTGATGAAAGGTCTGCAAGGAAATAACCAAGCTCAGAGAGCACCAAGGACCCCACAGTCCTTCCTCCTCCTCCTCCTCCTCCTCCTCCTCCTCCTCCTCCTCCTCCTCCTCCTCCTCCCTCCTCCTCCTCCTCCTCCTCCTCCTCCTCCTCCTCCACAAACCCTACTCCCTTCTAGATGATGTTACATAGTTGGGTGATGAAAGGTCTGCAAGGAAATAACCAAGCTCAGAGAGCACCAAGGACCCCACAGTCCTTCCTCCTCCTCCTCCTCCTCCTCCTCCTCCTCCTCCTCCTCCTCCTCCTCCTCCTCCTCCTCTCCGCCTCCCCTCCTCCTCCTCCTCCTCCTCCCTCCTCCTCCTCTCCACAAACCCTACTCCCTTCTAGATGATGTTACATAGCTGGTGATGAAAGGTCTGCAAGGAAATAACCAAGCTCAGAGAGCACCAAGGACCCCACATCCTTCCTCCTCCTCCTCCCTCCTCCTCCTCCTCCTCCTCCTCCTCCTCCCTCCTCCTCCCCTCCTCCTCCTCCTCTCCTCCCCTCCTCCTCCTCTCCTCCTCCTCTCCACAAACCCTACTCCCTTCTAGATGATGTTACATAGCTGGGTGATGAAAGGTCTGCAAGGAAATAACCAAGCTCAGAGAGCACCAAGGACCCCACAGTCCTTCCTCCTCCTCCTCCTCCTCCTCCTCCTCCTCCTCCTCCTCCTCCTCCTCCTCCTCCTCCTCTTCCTCCTCCTCTCCACAAACCCTACTGTCTTCTAGATGATGTTACATAGCTGGGTGATGAAAGGTCTGCAAGGAAATAACCAAGCTCAGAGAGCACCAAGGACCTCACAGTCATTCCTCTCCTCCTCCTCCTCCTCCTCCTCCTCCTCGCACTGATGATGCCACCTAGTTGGGTCATGAAACGTCTGCAAGGAAACCACCCAGCTCAGAGAGCACCAAGGACCCTACACTTTATTTACTCACGAGATGCAAGCCGTCTTACCTCTCCTTATCATCCCAGACACCATAACCTGTTTTCTTGTCCTTCTTCCAGTGTCCTGTGTATTTAAATGGATGTCCGGTACTCGGGGGACTATCCAGGACGCCAAAACCCTCCCGCACGTTGTCCTTGAAATAGCCTTTGTAGACCATCTCATTGCCGTATCTGAAAAATAACAAAGACCTCTTCAACGGAGAGCGGATTTTAACAGTACAGGCGGTCCCTGACTTATGACCACATTTTGTGTTGCAAAGTGGTTGTTAAGGGAGTCACACCCAATTTTGCACCATTTTTGCCCCAATTCTTCAGAGATCATCTAGTCCAACCCCCTGCTGGAGCAGGAGATCCTTACAGGATCATGGAATAGCAGAGTTGGAAGCGGCCTTGGAGGTCATCTAGTCCAGCCCCCTGCTCAGGCAGGAGACCATTTCAGACAAACTTACTCGCAGATACCGTAGCCATTCATCTGACCATCCCTCCAGTGGCATTTGTAGCAGTTGTAGTGGTCCTTGGATTCTTGAGGGATCAAGCAGATCCCAAACCTGAAACCCAGAAGAAAAGATGTTAGAGAGAAATGCTGGCATTGACTTATAGTGAGGAAATCTCATTATTCTGGAACTGGAAAAAGCCCTGAAGGTCATCCAGTCCAACCCGCTTCAAATAGGCACCCAATTAAAGTATCCTCAATGCTCCACCACATCCAGTACAGGCAATCCTTGACTTATGACCACAATTGAGCCCAAAATTTGTGTTGCTAAGTGAGAGAGTTGTTAAATAGTTGTGCCCCATTTTACAACCTTGCTTGCCACTGTTGTTAAGTGAATCACTGCAGATGTTAAGCTAGTAACAAGGTTGTTGAGTAAATCTGGATTCCCTGTTGACTTTGCTTGTCGCAAAAGAAGTTCACTTGAATCCGGGACACTGCGACCGTCATAAATATGAACCATTTGCCAAATGTCTGAATTTTGATCATGCAATGGTCTCAAATGAGACGACTGGCTGTAAGTCACTTTTCTCAGCACTGTCGTAACTTCGAGTGGTTATTAAATGGATGGCCATAAGTCGAGAACTAGCTGTATGTAAGTGTGCAAGAATTCCCAAAACAGATTTGCAGACGAAGTCAATTCCGAGGTGCTGTTTTTCCTGGCACCGTCCAGAGGCAGTTTAATTATGTCTTAATTTAGTGCAGTGGTTCTCAACCTTTTTAATGCCGTGAACCCCAGCCGGTCGTAAGTCGAGGACTACTCCACCGGTCGTAAGTCGAGGACTACTCAACTGGTGCAGCACCGTTTGCAGCATGGGACTTTTGGCAGGCTCAGCAGGGCAGAGACAGCCTGGACAATTCCTATTGGCTTTGGAAAGCCAGTAGAATTAGACTCTATTCAAGAGGGTCTATTCTATTGGCTTTCAAAAGCCAATAGAATACAAGGGAGTAGCACAGCTAAGGAAAAGGGGGGGGAAATGGCGGACTGCGTTGTTTGGCGACCCCCGTGAAATGGTCGTTCGACCCCAAATGGGGTCCCGACCCACTGGTTGAGAACCACTGATTTAGTGGGATTTATGTTTTTTAGCCTCTTGGTTTTGTCTCTTGCCTCCAGGGTTTCCTGGTGGTCTCCCATCCAAAGCCCGATTTGGCCCAAACCTGCTTACCTGCCAAACCCTCACAAGGTCAAGTGGATTTTAGGCCTGGATCTACCCAACAGACAAATCTGGGCATTGCACGCTGGGCTCGAGAGAGACCAAGCAACCTGCCACTCAAAATAGTCCCCCCGTAAGTCGGCAATTCACCAGGTAAAGCCACTCACCCATTTTCGAAGCCTTTCTTGAAATCTCCAGCATAATTCTGGCCATTGGGCCACGTCAGCTTCCCTCTGCAAAGAGAAGAGACCGATTAAAGCCATTAATTAAATCTGAGCTTTAATTAATCGGGGCTTTCCAGCCACCCGGCGAAGGGACTTACTTTCCATGCGGTTTCCCAAGGCACCACTCCCCCTCGTAGGTGGCACTCCTCAACCGTTCTTCAGTCCTGAATGTGAAGCTGGCGCAGCGGCAGAGAGGGGGGTCGGATTTTGGGCCTTTGCCCGTGTCACCCCACAACGGGAGATCCCTCTTGTCCTGCAAGGCCTGGCCCACCGCCCGGTTGATCTTCCACTGCCACACCACCTAGAGAGGGGGATAGGAGAAGGGCGGATGAAAGAAAGAAAGAAAGAAGGAAGGAAGGAAGGAAGGAAGGAAGGAAGGAAGGAAGGAAGGAAGGAAGGAAGGAAGGAAGGAGAGAGAGAGAGAGAGGGAGGGAGGGAGAGAGAGAGAGAGGAAGGAAGGAAGGGTGTGAGGAAAAGAAAGAGAGAGAGAGAGAGGAAGGAAGGAAGGGTGTGAGGGAAAAAAGAAAAGAGGGAGGAAGAAAGAAAGAGAGAGAGGAAGGAAGGAAGGAAGGAAGGAAGGAAGGAAGGGTGTGAGGGAAAGAAAGAAGGGAGGGAGGGAGGATTATAAATATAGCTTATAAATTATAGATCGATGGTAGAGAGCTTATGGATAGCTGATAGATACAGCAGGAAGGAAAGAAGGAAGGAAGGAAGGAAGGAAGGAAGGAAGGAAGGAAGGAAGGAAGGAAGGAAGGAAGGAAGGAAAGGAATCCACACATCTTCAAGATTGCCCTAAAGATGTAAAATTGTAATTAATTCCATCAAAAGAGTATGATTTCCTCTCAACAGGTAGTCCTTGACTTATGACCATTCGTTTAGTGACTGTTTAGGTTACAACGGCATTGAAAAAAGGGAGTTTGGACCATTTTTCACATTTACCCCTATTGCAGCATCCCCAGTCATGTGATCAAAATTCAGACAACACCTGTCAACCAACACGCATTTACGACAGTCGCAGCATCCCGGGAGGGGTCACGTGATCCTGCTTGGCAACCTTCTGACCAGCAAAGTCAATGGGGGAAGCCAGGTTCAGTTAACAACCGTGTTACTCACTTTACAACCGCAGTGATTCACTTAACAACTGTGGCAAGAAAGGTCATAAAATGGGACCAAACTCACAACCACTATCTGACTCAGCAATGGAAATTTTGGTCTCAATTGTGGTTGTAAGTCGAGGACTTCCCGTATTTCCTCTTTACAGGTAGTCCTCGACTTACGACTATTCGTTTAGGGACCATCCAAAGTTACAACAGTGTTGAAAAAAGTTGACTTATGACCATTAGGTTTTTCACACTTAACGACCGTTGCAGTCTTCCCCTTTGTCAGGTGATCAAAATTTGGATGCTTGGCAACTGACTCACAGTTACGATGGTCGCATGATCCCCTTTTTGATGGAATTAGTCATTTACTGGACATTCATTGCTTGGACAATCTTTGCAAACCACATGGGAAGAGTAACATGTAGTTGTTCCACCGTACAGGGAGTCCTTGACTTGCAACCACAATTGAGACCAGAATTTCTGTTCCTAAGTGAGACAGTTAACTGAATTTTGCCCCATTTTACGACCATTTCTTGCTACAGTCGTTAAATGGATCCTCACAGTTATTAGGTTGTAAAGTGAATCTGAGCTCCCCCATCGACTTCGCTCGTCAGAAGGTCGCAAAAGGGGATCACGTGACCCTGTCCTAAATACGAGTCAGTTGCTAAGCATCTCAATTTGGATCACGTGACCATGGGGGAGGCTGCAATGGTCGTAAGTGTGAAAAACGGTCATAAGTCACTCTTTTTGGTGTCATAACTTTGAATGGTCACTAAGTGAGCTGTCGTAAGATGGGGACTACTTGCACGCAAGGCCATCAGCCACTTACTTTGGCTTTTGCTGCTTTGGCCAACAGGAAGAAATTGTCTTCGGGAGTCACAATCAGTAAAGCACAGCTGCAAAAAAAAAGACAAATTGTAGAAGTTCTGCATTAAAAGTAATTTCATCTTTTTAACTGTGTAAACCAGGGTTCCCAACCTACAGTCCGTGGCTCGGTACTGGGACGTGGCCTCTTGGCCACCAGGCTCCGGGAACAGCTGGCGAGGCCTGCCCCACCTGTGGTAGCCTTGCCGCGTGGGCGCTAGCAGTCCCATTTGCACATGTGTGGGGATGCTAGCATCGCTGCCAGCGTCATGCGGGCGCCAGTAGCCCATTTGCGCACACGTGGGTGATTTTGGGCCAATCACCAGGAGGTGGAGAGTTCTAGTTCTGCCTTAGGCACGAAAACTGGCTGGGTGACTTTGGCCCAATCACCAGGAGATGGTGAATTCTAGTCCTGCCTTAAGCACGAAAAGTGACTGGGTGATTCGGGCCAATCAGCAGGAGATTGTGAGTGGCCTGTGTGGCCTATTTGCACATGCGCATGGCCAACAAGTGCATCACGGATACGCGTGGCCCACTTGTGCATGCATGTGCAGGCTATTGCCACCATTGTGCACGCACCTATTTGCGCATGTGCACGCAGGCTGCACACGCACACATTCTCCTTCTGCTTCCTTTCCTTCCGGCACCAAGCTGAAAAGGTTGGGGAACCCTGATGTAAATCAGACATCTCCAACCTTTCCTGGCTTGCGGATCAGAGAATTGGTGCACGCATATGGACACACACAAACAGGGCCACCCGTAGTGGCACAGCACCAGCAGCCTTGGTCATGCATGCGGCATGCGCTGGTGCCGTGCACATACATGAACAGCCATGCAAACCCGCACCGACGCTAGCGGCCCGTTGCACGCAGGCGCAAATGGCCCACACACCCGCCCCACGCTAGGGGCCCGTTCGCACCCACACACATGCTCAAACGGGGCCGTGGGCGCTAGCGCAAGTGGGGGAGAATGCCTTTTCTGAGGCCCACTGACCCCGGGCTGTGGCCCATAGGCTGGGGACCCCTAGTGTAAACATAAGGAAACACCTGGGTCAATGAAGGTGGTCTTATTATTGAGGACCCCTCAATTTGTCCTCCCGCTCTTCTCCTCCCACATACAGATAATCCTCAAGTTACAACCCATTCGCTTAATGACAGTCCAAACTTATAACTGCCCTGAAAAAAGTGACTTATGACCATTTTTCGTACTATGGTCACATGATCAAAATTCGGATACTTGGCCTTTGATTCACACTTATGACCGTTGCAGTGTCCCGGGGTCATGTGATCCCTTTTGTGACCTTCTGACAAGCAAAATCAATGGGGGAAGCCAGATTCATTTAACAACTACATGACTCACTTAACAACTGTAATGATTCACTTAACTGTGGCAAGAACAATCGGAAAATGGAGCCAAACGCACTTAGTTGTCTCATTTAGCAACAGCAGTTTTGGTCTAAATTGTTGCCATAAGTCGGAGATGATGACCTGTATGTGCTGTCATAAGTCAACTCTTTCAGTGCTGCTGTATTGTTACTAAACAAACAGTTGTATGTTGAGGACTACTGTGAAAGATACTAAATTTTCCCCAGGTAAATAAGTGGAGAACGAGATAATTTTTTTCCTCTGCTCTGTTTAAGCAACTGAACTAATTCCACTCACTTTTCGTTTTCACTGTAAGACGTATCTATCCACAGCAGCTTCAGATCAAAACTCTGCAGGTTATTCCCCTGGAAGATTTGAGAATTAAAACAGAAAAAGCCTCAGAACAATTAATTAAAAAAAATAAAATAAAAACAACAGTACACCGTTGCAAAGTCAGTTTCCCTGGATTTGGCACCAGACGTTCATGCGTGTGTCTGCTGCTGCTGCTTGCTCGAAGGGCATTAACTGGGACACAAGGCATAAAGCTGTTTTCTGATTCCTGGGACTCTTTTAAGGCTCAGGAGGAGAGGCTGCATGGCCCCAGGTGTAAATCCCTCTTCTCATCTTGAAAGGGTCGGGGATTATGGAAGGAAAACGGGTGCTCCAGATACAACAGGCTTGGGAAAACCCCAGGGTTTGGAGAACTGCAATCAACACGTAGGGAAAGGGAGGAGGGGGGGGGGAGGAGGATGTTTTCTCTCTCACACACTAAAAAGTGGGAGGCAGCGAATTCTAGTCCTGCCTTAGCCACAAAAGCCAGCTGGATGACTTTGGGCCAATCACCTGGAGATGGTGAGTTTGTAAATGCCACTGTGGGCATGAAAGCTAGTTCTTCTCTCTCTCTCTCTCTCTCTCTCTCTCTCTCTCTCTCTCTCTCTCTCTCTCTCTCTCTCTCTCTCTCTCTCATTCTTTCTCTCTTTCCCTCTCCCTCCCTTTCTCATTCTCCCTCTCTTTCTCCCTCCTTCCCTCCCTTTCTCTCATTCTCCCTCATTCTTTCTCTCCCTCTCTCTCTCTCTCATTCTTTCTCTCTCTCCCTCTCCCTCCCTTTCTCATTCTCCCTCTTTCTTTCTCCTTCCCTCCCTTTCTCTCTATTCTCCCATTCTTTCTCTCCCTCTCTCTCTCCCCCTCCCTCCCTCCTTCCCTCCCCTTCTCTCTCACTCTCTTTCTCTCCCTCTTGCTTTCTCCCTCATTCTTTTTCTCTCTCCCTCCCTCCCTTTCTCTCTCTCTCCCTCTCACTCTTTCTGTCTCATTCTCTTTCTCCCTCCCTCCCTCCCTTTCTCTCCTTCTCCCTCTCATTCTTTTTCTCTCCCTCTCCTTCTTTCTCTCTTTCTTCCCCTCACTCTTTCTCTTTCTCCCTTTCTCTCTCTCTCCCTCCCTCCCTTTCTCTCTCTCATTCTCATTCTCTCCCCCTTTCTATTTCTCTCCCTCTCGCTCTTTCTGTCTCATTCTCTCTCTCATTCTTTCATTTTCTCTCCCTCTCCTTCTTTCTCTTTCTTTCCCTCTCACTCTTTCTCTCTCTTTCTCCCTTTCTCTCTCTCTCTCTCTCCCTCCCTCCCTTTCTCGCTCTCATTCTCCCTCTCATTCTTTCTCTCCCTCTCTCCCTCTCTCTCAACCCAACCCACCTCACAAGGCTGTTGTTTCGAAAATAGGAGGAGGAAAGTAAGTTCTATCCTTTGAGTGATTGCTAAAGAATAATACAGGAATAAAACTAAATACGTAAATCACCGGGATGTTGCGGTCCTGTGGAAGGCAACGCTCCACTTCACAGCACCTGGAATCCGCCTCGCCGCCTTACCTGCATCAGCACCAGGATGTCGTTGAAGAGCAGGACGCGGTCCGCTCTGCCAGGGCGGGCACAGATGTGGAGGTTTTCGCTGTCCTCCAGCAACCGTCTCTCTGGGGTGCAAAGGGCCTCCTGCAAGGGAGAGAGATACAGGCAGTCCTCAACTTACGACACTTCATTTATTGACCATTCAAAGTTACAACGGCACTGAAAAAAAGTGATTTATGATCATTTTTCACACTTACGACCGTTGCAGCCTCCCCCTTCGTGATCACGTGATAGAAATTGGGATAAGTGCCTCATATTTATGACGGGTTGAAGCATCCCGGGGACACGTGATCCCTTTTGCGACCTTCTGACAAATAATGGGGAAGCCAGATTCACTTAACGACCGTGTGATGAACTTACCAACTACAGCGATTCACTTAACCTCCGTGGCAAGCCAGGTCATTAAATGGAGCAGAATTCACTTAACAATCATTCTTGCTTAGCAACGGAAATTTTGGGTTCAATTGAGGGTGTAACCTGAGCACCCCCTGTACACACACACACACACACACACACACACACACACACACAAACATATTATCTGAGGCTTCCGCGGGTGTTTATATATAGGTCTTTGGTTATTTGGGTTTTCTCCCGCGGCAGAAGACCTACATACAAACACCCATGAAAACCTCAGAAAACATATCTGTGTGTGTGTGTGTGTGTGTGTGTGTGTGTGTAGGTCTTTGGTTGTTCGGGTTTTCTCCCACGTAAACTTGGAAGTGTCTTGGCGACATTTCGACGAAGTCCCATTCGTCATCTTCAGGCTGGTGCTTTCGGCTTCGTGCTTCTAGAAGCAGCTAAGACCACACCTTGCTCCTCAAAGCACGAAGCTAAAACACCAGCCTGAAGATGACGAATGGGACTTCGTCGAAACGTTGCCAAGACACTTCCAATTTTACGCGGGAGAAAACCCGAAATATATATATATATATATATATATATATATGTGTGTGTTTTCTGAGGTTTTCACGGGTGTTTGTATGTAGGTCTTTGGTTGTTTGGGTTTTCTCCCGCGTAAAATTGGAAGTGTCTTGGCAACGTTTCGACGAAGTCCCATTCGTCATCTTCAGGCTGGTGTTTTCAGCTTCGTGCTTTGAGGAGCAAGGTGTGGTCTTAGCTGCTTCTAGAAGCACGAAGCTGAAAGCACCAGCCTGAAGATGACGAATGGGACTTCGTCGAAACGTCACCAAGACACTTTCAATTTGATGCGGGAGAAAACCCGAATAACCAAAGATAGATAGATAGATAGATAGATAGATAGATAGATAGATAGATAGATAGATAGATAAATTTTGTAATCGATATTTCTGGTTTTGGGTGTGTCTGAGTTATAGATCTGTTGGTATTTATGGCTGAGAGGTTTAATGGGGAAAAATGACATTTGGTCTGGGATCCTAATGGCCATTTCGCTGGGACACCTGAATCATCCTGAATCATCCAGTGAATGCTCCAACACTGGAGGCTTTTAAGAAGAGACTGGACAGCCATTAGTGCAAAATGGTGCAGGGTTTCCTCCCTCAGCAGGGGGTTGGGCTAGATGACCTCCAAGGTCCCTTCCAACTTTATTATTATTATTACTTATTACATCCATCCGTTCTGAAGAACGCACCGTGCACTTAGCCCCCATGGACTTCCACAACCTGGCAGTGAGGCAGGCTTCGTCCAGGATCCGGCTGAGGCACGAACGGAGCTTTGCAAACTTTTCGGAGGCCTCCGAGATTTTTTCTGCCTCTAAGCTCTGTGGGAAGAAAAGTAGAAACGGAGCTGGCTCAGCTCCCAACTTTTTCCGAGTCAAGGCGGACATTGGCAAAATGGGTTTAAGCTGCTTCCGGGATGAACCTGAGTTTTCCATTCATGCAATCCAGTGAACTCTGAGTGGCTCCAACTGGGTGTAGAGGAGGAGGAGGAGGAGGAGGAGGAGGAGGAGGAGGAGGAGGAGGAGGAGGAGGAGGAGGAGGAGGAGGAGGAGGAGGAGGAGGAGGAGGAGGAGGAGGAGGAGGAGGAAAATGACTGTGGGGTCCTTGGTGCTCTCTGAGCTGGGTGGTTTCCTTGCAGATGTTTCATGACCCAACTAGGGAACAGCATCAGTGCTAGAAGGGAGTGGGATTTGCAGAGAGGAGGAGGAGGAAGAAGAGGAGGAGGAGAAAGAGGAGAAGAAAAGGAGGAGTAAGAGAAGGAGGAGAAGAAGAAGAGGAGGAGGAGGCGGAGTGTGAGGTCCTTGGCGCTCTCTGAACTTGGTTTTTTTCCTTGCAGATGTCTCATGACCCAACTAGGGAACATCATCAATGCTACAAGGGAGTGGGATTTGCAGAGAGGAGGAGGAGGAGGAGAAGGAGGAGGAGGACACTTATGGGGTCCTTGGTACTGTCTGAACTTGCCTGTTTCCTTGCAGACGTTTCATTTACCAACCAGTAACATCACCAGTGCTAGAGGTTAGAACCGCACTCCCTTACAGCCTTGTTGATGTAATCAAGTAGGGTCACGAAACGTCTGCAAGAAAACCACCAAGCTCAGAGAGCACCCAGGACTCCACAGACAGGTGTTTCCAGCTGCAGATGTGCTACCTGTCCGGTGGCTGTCTTGAGCTTGGCAAGGACACAGGCATATTGCTGTAGGTGGTCTCGGAACGGCTTCTGCAACACCGTGTGGAGCCCCATTGCCAGACAGGTATCCAGTGAGAAGTCAGCAAGGAATTCCTGCAGGGCTGGTTTTTGCAACCTCCAGATGTCACTGCAATCACAAAGAACCAGCAAGACCATGGAGCTGTCAAACTGGAAATGATCTCAAGAAAGTTCAGAGTTTTTGAAAAAAGGCCCCTTCCCCACAAATCCTGAGATTCCTCAACCAGCAGAAATTTTTGCCATGAAGCCTATAGAGAACCTTTCCTGGCACGGTTGTTAAATGAATTACCGCAGTTGTTAAGTGGGTCACACACAGTTGTTAAGTGAATCTGGCTTCCCCCATTGACTTTGCTTGTCACAAGGTTGCAAAAGGGGATCACGTGACCCCGGGACACTGTGCGACCGTCATAAATGCGAATCAGTCACCAATTTTGATCACGTGACCGTGGGGGTGCTGCAACAAGTGTGACAAACGATCATAACTCTTTTTTTTTCAGTGCTGTTGTAACTCCAAACGGTCACTAAATGAACTATTGATAAGTAAAAGGCTACCTGTATCAAACTATGCTGTTATGTGTTCTTTTTCTTAATTTTCCCTTTCTTGGTAATGTATTTATTTCTACCATCAGGTTCTGTGTGTGTGTGAGTGTTTTGTTCTTTTATTTCCTTTTTGTTAGGATTCAAAAGTACCTATAAATCAATTTTAAAAAAAAAAATTGGCCTGCAAACCCCTTTAGAGCACAATTTATTTATTTTTTATTTCCTTTGAAAAGGTTCATGTAATATTTTGCACATTTTACCTCTCCAAACACATAATTCTTGCCCAATCACGATTTTCCTTTGCTAGAAACACGCTTCCGTTCAAATACAAAAATTGCAAAAAAAATTTTCCAACAGGGGCATTTTTGCTCCAAAAGGCTAAATTCAAATTAGAAGCATTTTTAATTTTGCAGGCCAATTGATTAATTGTTGTCCTGCGCTACTCACTTTTTACTCCGAGCGGCCTGTTCGAAATCTTGCACCACGACGCAAGTACCAAATGTGAAAAAGTATCTGTGAGTTAAACAAAGACACTGGGTTATTGCTGTAACCAATAACTCCCAGAATCCCCCAGCCAGCCATGCTTTAAGAGGGGAGCATTTCCACTCCCAGAATCCCCCAGCCAGGATGCTTTAAGAGGGGAGGACTTCAACTCCCAGAATCCCCCAGCTGGCATACCTTAGGAGGAGGATTTTAATTCCCAGAATCCTCCAGCCAGCCAAGCTTTAAGAGGGGAGGACTTCAACTCCCAGAATCCCCCAGTCAGCCATGCTGTAAGAGGGGAGGACTTCAACTCCCAGAATCCCCCAGTCAGCATGCTTTAAGAGGGGAGGACTTCAACTCCCAGAATCCCCTGACCTTCATCTTTCCTTATATTTTTGTGTTTTACGCTTGGATTAAATTAATTTAAAAAATCCTGAATAATGAAAAGAGGGCCAGCATCCATATCTGTTCGCAAGATGAGCTTTGTAGTACTCACTGGATATAAGCATTCAGGAACGAGTCCGCTTTGCAAATGAGATAGATGTCCGGAAAGTCAACAGATTCGGAAGTGCTGTACGTCTCCTTTAATGTCCTGTAATTCGCCTCCGTCAGATGCCAGATCACTTGGAAGTGGTCATTTAATAAGGGAAAGAACTTTATGTTCTCCAAAGACCCTTTTAAGATAAAAATCGGAGTTACCCATAAGGTGAAATAGTCTGGTTGGAAAAATGGTTTAATCATCCTGAAATAATGCAATTTGGTGATCTCGGATACAAATTAGTCCTTGACTTACGACCACATTTGAGCCCAACGTTTCTGTTGCTAAACGAAACATTTATTAAGTGAGTTTTGATCCATTTGACGAGCTTTTTTGCCACAGTTGTTAAATGAATCCCTGCTGTTGTTAAGTAACACAGTTGTTAAGTGAATCTGGTGTCCCCATTACTGTGCTTGTTAGAAGGTCGCAAAAGGGGATCACGTGACCCTTGGGAGACAGCAACTGTCATAAGTACGAGTCAGTTGCCAAGCATCTGAATTTTTGATCACGTGACCCTGGAGATGCTGCAACGGTCATAAGTGTGAAAAACAATTGTAAGTTATTTTTTTCAGGGCAGTTCTAACTTCAAACAGTCACTAAACGAGGACTTGTAACTTGAGGAGTACTTGAAGTTTAGCGGTGATGTGGCTAATGCATCAGACAGAATGTTATCCTGATGATATATTGACCTCAAAATTAAAGTTTGTTTTTTTCCTTTTTCTTGTGGGCCAGAACTGGACTCAGTGCTATATAAAACTGAGAAATTTTGTGTCTAATTCAAGTTAAATGCCTGAGGGCACAGCTATTTTTCAAGTAGCTTATGACCACAACTGAAAAAAAATCATATAACCATTTTTCACACTTACAACCGTCACAGCATCTCCGTGTTCACACCATCAAAGTTCAGACGCTTGGAAACTGACTTGTATTTACGACGGTCACACCATCCCTGGCGTCACATGCAACTTTCTGACAAGCAAAGTCAATGGGGAAAGTCAGATTCACTTAACGACCGTGTGACTCACTTAATGACGGCTGCGATTCCCTTAACATCGGTGGCAAGAAATGTCCTAAAACAGAGCAAAACATATCAACAACTGTCTCGCTTAGCAATGGAAATGAGGGCCTCAATGAGGTCTTAAGTCAAGGACCGCCTGCAGTTGTTATCTTGAATTTCCCACGGTAAATTCGAACCCATTCTGCCAGGCACGACCCATTGCACAGCACAGATTAAGAGCACCCGAACCTGGACCCCAAGATTGGGTGTCCCCCTTCTCACCTGTTTGCAGAAGGGGCTTAAGGACCACCGTGTTGATCCGGGCAAGATGCGCAGAGAAGGTCTCCTCCACCCTTAGTAGTGAGGAGATCACCTCCGTGATGCTCATGTCCTGGGAAGACCCCTGTTGGGAAAGGAGAGGAGGCAGAGACGCTGAATTAGGCCGGAGTTGCGAAGCTTGGACGCTTCAGAAACAGGTCAGGATGAAACTCAACTTGATCCAGAAACAAGGTTCACACTGGGACGCCTTTAAAGATTCAGGAAGGGGAAGCAAGGGGGAAAAAACGATATTTCTGAAGGATTGTGGTGGGATTAAGGATGAAGAGGGGTGGACTTCAACTCCCAGAAACCCCCAGCTGGCATGCTTTAAGAGAGGTGGACTTTCACCCCCAGAATCCCCCAGATGGCATGCTTTAAGAGGGGTGGGCGTCAACTCCCAGAATCCCCCAGATGGCATGCTTTAAGAGGGGTGGGCGTCAACTCCCAGAATCCCCCAGTCAGCATCCTTTAAGAGGGTGGACTTCAACTCCCAGAATCCAACAGCCAGCTATGTTTCAAGAGGGGAGGACTTCAACTCCCAGAATCCCCCAGCCGGCATGCTTTAAGAGGGGAGGACTTCCACTCCCAGAATCCCCCAGCCAGCATGTTTTAAGAGGGTGGACTTCAACTCCCAGAATCCCACAGCCAGCCATGCTTTAAGAGGGGAGGGCTTCTACTCCCAGCCCAGCTGGTTGGGGAACTCTGGGAGTTGAAGTCCCTCACCATCAAGCTGCCATGGTTGAAAAACACGGCATGAAACAGGATTTAGAAAAACAATCCATGTTTATCCCTGTCCCCTTTTATGCAAAATAAAATCAAACCAGGTTTATTTTGATTGTCTTTCTCATACTGGCTTCAGTTTTTTGACTGTACACAGGTAGTAATAGATTTACAACAGTTTATTTAGTGACTGTTCGAAGTAACAACAGCACTAAAAAAAGTGACTTATGGCCAATTTTCACGATTACGACCGTTGCAGCATCCCTGTGGTCATGCGATCAAAATTCGGATGCTTGGCAGCTGACTCGTATTTACGATGGTCGCAGTGCCCCGGGATCAAGTGATCCCCTTTTCCCGCCTTCTGAGAAGCAAAGCCAATGGAGAAGCCAGATTCACTTAACAACTATGCTACTCACTTAACAACGGCAGCGATTCCTTTATAGGTGGCGAAGACATAAATAGATGAATTTACAGACTAAATCAGGATATCTTGATGATGGTTTGTAGCATCTGCTTTTAATAATATATTATTATGTTTGCTGTTGTTTTTCAACTCTGTGGAATCATGTCAACTGGCAAAGCAAAAATTAATAGACTGGGTGAAAAGCATGACTTTGAATCCAATTCTCCCCCTTCCTTGCACAGGCAACCTAAAAAATATGACTTATGACCGGTCCTCATACTTACGACCATTGCAGGATCATGTGATCAAAATGCGGGCACTTGGCAACTGGCATGTATGTATGACAGTTGTGGCATGTGATCAGTTTTGAAACCTTCTGACAAGCAAGGAGGAGCCAGATTCACTTAATGATCATGTGATTTGCTTAACAACCGTGGGAATTTTTTTTTGTAAAATTGGGTGTGATTCACTTAACAACTAGCAGCAATTTGCTTAAGAACCGTGGCACCAAAGGTTGGAAAATCGTGTGTCACTCACTTAACAACCTCCTTGTTTAGCAACGGGTTGTGGTCGTAAGCCGAGGTGGGGAAAAGTTGCTGAGCACACAAAGGCGTCCCTGAAAATCGGCAATTGCATAAGAGTGACATTCTTCTTGCTCCCGGGTGTGTGGCTGAGGTGTGACATTGTCTCTTGAAAGCAACACAATCTTTACACAGTTTCAGGCTCGCCCATTTTGAAAGTCTGCAAAGTTTTAATAATAATAATAAAGTTGGAAGGGACCTTGGAGGTCATCTAGTCCAACCGCCTGCTCAGGCAGGAAACCCTACACCATTTCGGACAAATGGCTGTCCAGTCTCTTCTTAAAAACCTCCAGTGATGGAGCATTCACTGCTTCTGGAGGCAGGTAGTTCCACTGGTTAATTGTTCTCACTGTCAGGAAGTTTTTCCTTAGTTCCAGGTTGCTTCTCCCCTTGGTTAGTTTCCATCCGTTGCTTCTTGTCCTGCCTTCAGGCGCTTTGGAGAATAGCTTGACTCCCTCTTCTTTGGGGCAGCCCCTGAGATACTGGAACACTGCTATCATGTCCCCCCTCGTCCTTCTCTTCATTTTGATTTCTTTCTCTCTTTCCCCTACCCCTCCAATAGCTTTTGAAGCCCCACTGGACATACTGTCTAACAAATGGTGGACATACTGACTAACAAATGGTGGACAAACAAATGGTGGATTCCTTTTTAAAAAAATAACCACAACAACCTCAAAAATCTACAAAAAGGTTTAGAAAATGGTTTGGAAACGGCAAATCCTGCCTGTTTTGGCACACTTACTGCAGCCCAAACATAATACAGATAGTCCTCGACTTGCATCCACATTTCTGTTGTTAAATGAAATATTTATTAAGCAAGTTTCATCCACTTTCTTGCCACAATTGTTAAGTAAGTCATTGTATTTGTTAAGTTAGCAACACGGTTGTTAAGTTAATCCGGCTTCCCCATTGACTTTGCTGGTCCCAAAGTCACCAAAATGGAGTCACATGAGCCTGGGACAATACAACCGTCGTTAAGTGTGAATCATTTGCCAAACCTCTGAATTTGGATCACATGACCACAGGGGTGCTGCAATGGTCGTAAGTGTGGAAAATGGTCGCAAGGACGGAAAACAGTCATAAGTGCAAGGACTGGTTGTAAGTCACTTTTTTCCCCAGGCTGTTGTTACTTTGGTCACTAAATGAACTGTTTTTAAGTGGAGGGTTAGCTGTAGTCCATCCTAGCTGGAGGCTTTCAAGGGGTTGGGTGAGACAAGGGGCCTGATGCAACCCATTAATTATGCAAGGTCTTTTTTTAAGTTTCTAGACCTCACCCTTCCTGTGCCCTGACCTGATGCCAACACCATTTCTTTCTTAATGATTAATTACTCGGGCATGTATTTACAAAGCTGGGGAGCCTTGGGGATCTTATAAAGAGTATTATCCACCAAACACCTTGATGTAAATCAAAGAGCTCAGCCAGCAAATGGGGTTCCCATCTTTTGGGGGGGCTGCAGGAAAGACTTGGGTGTGATTTCTGACTCGGTTGCCCTTCCCCGCAGGGAAACACCCCCCCCATCTCTGGAGGGTTTCAAGATGAGACTGGACAGCCCACGGTATAAGGTCTCCTGCTTGAGCAGGGGGTTGGACTAGATGACCTCCAAGGTCCCTTATGATTCTATGTTCTCTCCCCTGGCAGAGTTCAGCTGTGGCAGGCAGGTTTAGCCCCAGGGGATAAAATGGCTCCTTGAACAGGTGACAGGCATACAGATTAGTCCTTGACTTACCACCATTTCGTTTAGTGACCGTTCGAAGTTACAATGTCACCGGAAAAAGTTTTTCACACTTACGACCGTTGCAGCATCCCCATGGTCACGTGATCAAAATTCAGACCCTTGGCAACTGGCTCGTATTTACGACGGTTGCCATGTCCTGGGCAGTGGGTTTCACATATGATCCCCTTTTGCGACCTTCTAACAAGCATCGTTGATGGGGAAGCCAGATTCACTTAGCGGCCGGGTGACTCACTTAAGATCTGTGGCAAGCAAGGTCGTAAAATGGGGTCTTAACAACAGAGAGAGAGAGAGCAAAACTCTCTTAACAATTGTCTCATTTAGCAACAGACAGAATAAAACTCACTTGTCTCATTTAACAACAGATATAGAGACAAAAACTCTCTTAACTGTCTCATTTAGCAACGGAAAGAAAAAAACTCACTTAACAACTGTCTCATTTAACAACAGAGAAAGAGAGAGAGCAAAACTTAATAACTATCTCCTTTAGCAACGGAGAGAGACCAAAACTTGCTTAATAATTGTCTCATTTAGCAACAGAAATTTCAGGGTCAATTGTGGTCATCAGTCGAGGACCCACCTGTGGGGGGGAGGGGGTCCAGGGATCTGTGCACCCCACTGCTCCTGCTTGATGCAACCCCATCTCTTTGCTTTCAACCTACCTATCCAACTTTTTCTAAATGTGGGCTTAGCGTTCACCGGGGAAAGCGTAAAACGGATACAGGTTGTCCTCCACTTACAATCATTCATTTAACCACCATTCCAAGTTAGAACGCTACTGA
This sequence comes from Crotalus tigris, assembly GCF_016545835.1. Classification (NCBI taxonomy): domain Eukaryota; kingdom Metazoa; phylum Chordata; class Lepidosauria; order Squamata; family Viperidae; genus Crotalus; species Crotalus tigris. The sequence goes on from NW_024097821.1 coordinate 1,122,220, forward strand.
AAAAAAGTGGACTTACCACCGGTCCTCGCAGTTATGACCGTCACAGCATCCCCACAGTTACATGATCATTATTTGGGTGCTTGGAACCCAGCCCGTGCCAACAATGATTGCAAAGTCTTGGGGCCAAACGGGAATTCCCCCCATGCCAACAAGCAAAGTCAATGGAGGGAGAGATGGATTCACTTAAGGATAGGACGATTCGCTTAGCAACCATGGCCCAAAAAATTGGGAGCAACTCAATTCACACTGGTCTTGCTTAGTAATGGATATTCAGATCCCAAGGGTGGGTGTAAGTTGTGGACTATGTGTGATGAGGCTTTGACTAAAGGGAAAATGGGAGGAGGAGGAGGAGGAGGGAGGAGGAGGAGGAGGCAGACAAGGTGGAGGAGAAGAAGATGAAGGGGTGAGGGAGGAAGAAAAAGAGGAGGAAGAGAAAGAGAAGATACATAATGAGGAGAAGATAGAGGAGGAGGAGCAGAAAGTGGAGAAGACAGAGGAGGAGCAGAAAGAAGAGGAGGAGGAGGAGGAGGAGGCAGATAAGGTGGAGGAGAAGAAGATGAAGGGGTGAGGGAGGAAGAAAAAGAGGAGGAAGAGAAGGAGAAGGAGAAGATACATAATGAGGAGAAGATAGAGGAGGAGGAGCAGAAAGTGGAGAAGACAGAGGAGGAGCAGAAAGAGGAGAAGACAGAGGAGGAGCAGAAAGAAGAGGAGGAGATAGAGGAGGAGCAGAAGAGGAGGAGGAAGACTAGGAGAAGCTACGTAAGGAGGAGAAGATAGACATAGAGGAGGGAAAGCAGGAGAAAATAGACCAGAGAAAGAAGGAAAGAAAAGAAAGAGGAGAAGGAAGAAGAGGACCCCATACACACCCCCTCAAAGAACCGGCCCAGAAAACTCACCTTACTTTTAAGATCCTCCTGGTTTACTCCGCTGACATAGCCTCCGTCTGGCTGACCCTTTTCGGAAGGGAGCACGGAGGGCTGAGCCCTCCCTCCACCTCCGCACAGCCAGTTCCTCTTTCCTCCAGGACGCATCCAGACACGCCTCTTTCCTGGCCCAGGACACACAGGCAGAAAGGCTTCCAGCAGCAGCTTCAGAAGCTCAACTCCATGCTCCCCTCTGGACCCCAGACCTCCAGAGGGGTCCCCCTCAAAAGCCCGGCCTGAGGGCCAGAGAGACCCTCTGGACCGGGGGTCTCCAAGCCTGGCCACCTGAAGACATGTGTGCTTCTCCAAGGAATCTCCGGCCAGCATGGGGGATTCTGGGAGTGGAAGTCCTCCCCTCTTTAAAACATGGCCGGCTGGGGGATTCTGGGAGTGGAAGTCCTCCCCTCTTAAAACATGGCCGGCTGGGGGATTCTGGGAATTCTGGGAGTTGAAGCCCACCCATCTTAAAGCCCATGACCCTAGGACAGTGATGGCGAACCTTTTAAAGACCGAGTGCCCAAAAACTGGCCCCGCCCCTGCCCCACCCCCTGCCCCGCCCCCACCCCGCCTGCCCACAGGGCCACTCACCACCTCCAGGACCCCCACAGATTGCCCAGGCAGCCCAGCAGTGCCATGGCGGCCACACCCTCTGCCCGCGCCCCGCAGCATCAACTGTGCACAATGGGGTGTGTGGGCAGAGTCTTGTCTACGCTGCCTGGCTGCCATGTCCTTGGCTGTGCTGCTCTGCGTGGGCCACGCTTGTGGCCGACTCTCCTCCAGGGGGGCTGCTGGTGAGGAGGGGGTCACGGGGGGAGGCGAGGCTGGGGCAACGGCACGTGTGCCCACAGAGAGAGCTCCGAGTGCCAGCTCTGGCACCCGTGCCAGAGGTTCGCCACCACTGCATCTTCATAACATCAGTTGCCAAGCACCCAAATTTTGATTACATGGGGATGCTGCAAGGGATATATCTGTTGCCAAGCCACATCGCTATTAAGTGAATCTTACCCCATTTTACAACCTTTCTTGCCACCATTGTTAAGTAAATCACTGCAGTTATTATGTTAGCGACACGGTTGTTAAGTGAATCTGGCTTCCCCAGTTCACTTTGTTTGTCAGTAGGTCACAAAAGGGGATCACGTGATCCTCCCAGGATGCTGTGACCCTCATTAAGTACATGCCAGTTGCCAAACGTCTGGATTTGGATCACGTGAACCGCAGGGATGCTTCAACAATCATAAATGTGAAAAACAGTCCTAAGTCACTTTTTTTCATTGCTGTTGCAACTTCGAACCGTCACTAAGTGAAAAGTTGTAAGTCAAGGACTATCTGTACAGCGTTACCTATTATTTTATCCTGTTTAGGACCAGAGTCAGCCAGGTCACAGGGACATAAATCACTGCAGTTTAACCTAATTACAGCATTTTTGTTTTAATGATCCTGAGGTTAATTTGGGCCCTTGATTCGAATCTAGCCAATTGCCCTTTTTTTCTCTCCTTTTTTTAAGCTGCTGCACACTGCTCTTTGTATTTCCATAGAGAGAAATTTAGGGTTGTTTGAGTAATAGAGGAAATTGATCCAGAGTTAAATCACGTTGTGACACCCGTTTTCCCAGCTGGTGGAAATGCCCATCCGAGGTTGGTGACAAATGGGACAAACCACAATGTCACAGGCGAGCGACATGAAGCCATCATGCAAATTATGTGGTTAATGTCATTTGCAGCCGTAATGGCCTCATTGGCTTTAAAAGGCCCTTCTCCGCTTGAGAGCGCCTATAACTAAAGGGGTGAAATGGGGTTAAAGGTTACAAAATGGGAGGGGTGATGTTATCACGCAACGTTTGCCATTTTGACACATGTGGCAGGTTAATGCCCTCACCAAATGGAGAAGGGATCCCAATCTGGCAGATGTTGACATATACCGAAAGCACATGATGGCGGATTTAAGGAACATAAATATTGTAAAATAATAGAAGGGAAAAAGAAAGAGAAAGAGGAGGAGGGAGGGAGAGAAAGAAAGAAAGAACTAGAGAGGAAGAGGAAGAAAGAAAAGAATGGATATAGAGAAAAAGAGAAAAAGAAAGCAAGAGGGATTAAGGAGAAAGAGCAATAGCCAGAGGGAGAGAAAGCAAGGAAGAAAGAAGCGAGAAATGAATAGAAAGAGAAAGAAAGGAGAGAGAAAGGGAAAAAAGAAGAGAGAAATAAAATATAGAAAGGGAGAAAAGTGAAAAGGGAGAGGGGATGGAGAGAAAGGAAAGGAAAAGAGAGAGAGAGAAATAAAGATAAGTAAAGAAAGCAGAAAAAGGGAAAGAGGGAAAGAGAAAGAAGGAAGATAGAAAGAAAGAGAAAGAATAAGAGAGAAAGAAGGAAAGAGAAAGTGAAAGAGACAGAGATATAGAGACTAAAGAATTGCAAAGAGGGAAAGAGAAAGAAAGAAAGAAAGAAAGGAAAGAGAACGAAAAAGAGAGAGAAAGAAAGAAAAGGAAATAAAGAAAAAGATAGGAAGAAAGAAAAGAAGAAAGAAAGAGGATGGGAGGGAGGGAAAGAAAAAGAAAGAAAGAAAGAAAGAAGAGCAGAGGAGAAAAAGAAAAGAAGAAAGAAAGAAACAATAGAAGAAAAAGAAAGAAAAAAGAAAAAAGAAAGAAAAAGTAGGAGAAAAAAGAAAAAAGAAAAGAAAAAAAGGAAGAAAAAGAAAGGAAGAAAGAAAGAGGAAAGAGAAAGAGCGGAAGGAGAAAAAGGAAGAAAGGTAGGAAGGAAGGAAAGAAAAATGAATGAATGAAAGAAAGAAAGAAAGGAAAGAGAACGAAAAAGAGAAAGAAAGAAAAGGAAAGAAAGAAAAAGATAGGAAGAAAGAAAAGAAGAAAGAAAGGATGGGAGGGAGGGAAAGAAAAAGAAAGAAAGAAAGAAAGAAAGAAAGAAAGAAAGAAAGAAGAGCGGAGGAGAAAAAGAAAAGAAGAAAGAAAGAAAGAAAGAGCAGAAGAAAAAGAAAGAAAAAAGAAAGAAAAGTAGGAGAAAAAAGAAAAAAGAAAAGAAAAAAGGAAGAAAAAGAAAGGAAGAAAGAAAGAGGAAAGAGAAAGAGCGGAAGGAGAAAAAGGAAGAAAGGTAGGAAGGAAGGAAAGAAAAAAGAATGAAAGAAAGAAAGAAAGAAAGAAAGAAAGAAAGAAAGAAAGAAAGAAAGAAAGAAACCAACCGCATTATGGGGATCTTGGTCTCTGCCTGCCCACATCGTAGCCAGCAGCCAAAAACCTCCATTATTTTTTCTTCATCATGCCCCCCCCCCAAAGGACACCTCACCAACCAGCTACCCTATTCCTGAATCCCCCCATGCTTTGCTGGAGGGCGACCTGATCAGCCAATGAGAGGCTGCAAAATTGCTGCACGGTCGCAGGAGACGAGACCGGAGGTCCCACAGAAGTGCAATGAGTCACAGGTGAGTCAACCTGAGTCACTCCCCTTCTGAGCAATTATGGACTTCCGTGTCAAAAATGTCCAGGTTCAAAACATGAGCAAACACCCCCCCCCCATTTCTCCCTGGCATGAAAGGAGTCCTTAGGCCAGTGTTTCCCAAACTTGACAATTTTAAGGCATGAGGACTTCAACTCCCAGAATTCCACAGCCAGCAACGCTGGCTGTGGAATTCTGGGAGTTGAAGTCCACATGCCTTAAAATTGTCAAGTTTGGGAAATATTGCCTTAGGCCCTCCAGAGACTCAGAGAGCGACAAAAACGGCAACATTGCAGCTAAAAAGGAAGACTGACAACTCCCAGGAGAGACCCCCTTAAGGCAGACCAGCGGGACAACACCCCCCATGATCCACAGCGCCTTCAGCAATTCAGCCTTTGCAAGATAAGGCCTGCATTTCTTCCCCTATCCATTTTCCCTTTGCTCCACTGGAAGCAAAATAAATATGCTTTGCGCATGTTTTTATTGTTTTAGTGCTTCTTAAATGATTTGATTTGTTTTAGGATTTGAGAACTGTGAGCTGCCCATTGTTGCTTGGTTAAGAAATGGCTATAGAAATGGGAAGGAAGGAAGGAAGGAAGGAAGGAAGGAAGGAAGGAAGGAAGGAAGGAAGGAAGGAAGGAAGGAAGGAAGGAAGGAAGGAAGGAAGGAAGGAAGGGACGATGGAGGGAGGAGGGAGAGGGAGGGAGGAAAGGGAAGGAAGGGAAGGGAACTCCACACTCCTGAGGGGAGAGACAGGTCAAAGAAACCAACACTGTCATCAAGGCAGCCTCAAGGGAACCACTGGAGGTTCTCCATTGAGAATGAGGCAGAAAAACGGAAGCCTTTGGGGGAGGGTGTTCCTCCAATGGGGAACGAACGTCACATTCTCAACTTTGCAAAACGGTGACCAACAAACAGCCATGGAAGCTTGCAGAAGGGAGAACTTGTGGGGATTGGGAAAATCAGCAACCTCAACACACACACACACATCCCTAGAGTTAATTGCCCTTGCGGAGGGGCATCATACATGATAACAGTTAATTTTGCATTTCAGCTGTTTTCCGTAGTCGGGGAAAACGGGCCAATTTTCCCAGCAGCAAAAACCTACCTGTCTACTCAGAGGGAGTCTAAGGCAGGGGGTCTTCAAACTTGGCAACTTTTAAGGCTTGTGGACTTCAACTCCCAGAATTCCTCAGCCAGCCAGGGCTGAGCCTCAGGGCTGGCTGAGGAATTCTGGGAGTTGAAGTCCACAAGTCTTACAAGTTGCCAAGTTTGAAGACCCCTTCATTGCGTGCACTTTTTTCCTCCTTCGTCCCTCCACTTCCTTTCTTCATTCCTCCTTTCCTATCCTTTCTTTCCTTCCCTTTTTGTCTTTTTCTTCTTCCTTCCTTCCTTCCTCTCCCTTCCTTATCCTCCCTCTCCTCTCTCCTTCCCCTTCCTTCATCCCTCTTTTCCTCTTTCGTTTTGTCCTTCCTTTTTGTCTTCCTTTTTTCCCATCATTCCTTCCTTTCTCTCTCTCCTTCCTCCCCACTCCCTCCGTCTTTTCTATCTTCTTTATTTTGTTCCCTTCTCTCCTCCTTCCTTCCTTCCTTCCCTTTCTCCCTCCTTTCTTTTCTTCTTTCTCTCTTCCCCACTTTATTTCCTTTTCTTTCCTTCTTGGTATATTTTTTTTTCTCCTTCCGTGCTTCCTGCCTTCCTTCCTTCCTCCTTTCCCGTTCCCTCCTTCCTTTTTTCCTCCCTTTCTGCCTTCTCCCGAAGCAAAACAACCCCACCTGGGCTGGAGCAGGCATCCGTGGCTGCCTCCTTCTCTTCCTCCCTCTGGCCCTTCCCGGTCGCAACCCACAAGGCACGTTCTCCCTCCCAGCTCACGTGCGCCCTGCACTCGTGTTGCAAGCAGCAGCTCAGCCAATCTCGGCTCCAAAGGTTGGCCCGGCTGCCAAAGGGAAAGAAAAAAAAAGGAGGGGTGTGTGTGTGTGTGTTTGTGTGGGGGGTGGAATCCCACAATGCACTGCAACCACATTCCTCCTGGCCCTCCATGAAATCCTTTGGGGAGCTGCCAAACCTTCTGACACTTGGCAAGGAGGGGGGGATCCCTCCAGGGCACGAAGGTAGCCATTTTCTAATCTGTGGACTTCAACTCCCAGAATTCTCCGTTTAGGATGTCTGCTGAGGAATCCTGGGAATGCTGTCCAGCTTAAAGCATGCTGACTGGGGGATTCTGGGAGTTGTAGTCCACCCCTCTTAAAGCATGGTGGTTGGGGGATTCTGGGAGTGAAGTCTGCCCATCTTAAAGCAGGCTGGCAGGGGATTCTGGGAGTTGTAGTCCACCCCTCTTAAAGCATAGTGGCTGGGGGGATTCTGGGAGTGGAAGTCTGCCCATCTTAAAGCAGGCTGGCAGGGGATTCTGGGAGTTGAAGTCCACCCCTCTTAAAGCATAGTTGCTGGGGGGATTCTGGGAGTGGAAGTCTGCCCATCTTAAAGCAGGCTGGCTGGGGAATTCTGGGAGTCAAAGTCCTCCCCTCTTAAAGGATGGCTGGCTGGGGGGTTCTGGGAGTGGAAGTCCATCCATATGAAAATTGCCGTGCAGACACTGAGGTTGAATCTGTCTTTGTCCTGATCTGCTAAATTTAGGCCAGAAAGAGGAAACAGGAAAAGACGGAAATTGAATCACCACAAATCCATCGAAAGAGGAACAGCAAAATAAGCAAGGGTCACGTTCTGTACTGAAAAATGCATCCTGCAAAAACAGTGCTGAATTAACCTGAGTGCAACAAAGACGGTGAAAGACTCCATTGGAGCAGTCCTCTGCATTTTACTCTTTTTTTGACCATTTTTTTTTAATTGAAATCCTCCAAATATAAAATATAGGTGAGAATAAAGTTGATAAGAGAAAGGAAGCAAGGAGAGAGAAATGTGGGGAACAAAGAAGAAAAAAATATAGGTGGTCCTCAACAACCCTTTGCTTAGCAAGCGTTCCAAATGGCAACGTAACTGGAAAAAGTGTGTTACAACCAGTCCTCACACTTACGACCATTGCAGGATTCCCACGGTCACGTGATCAAAATTCAGACCTTGGCAACGGGCCTGTCACTGAGGGAAGTTGCAGCATCCCAGAATCGCCTGATCACCGAGCGAGGCTTCTGCCAAGCAAAGTCAATCGGGCAAGTTGGATTCACTTAGTGACTGTGCGGTTCACTTAACAACGGCAGTGATTTGCTTAAGAACGGTGGCAAAAAAGGTCGTAAAATCAGGTGTGACTCAGTTAACCACCACCTTGCTTAGAAAGGGAAATTCTGATATGGATTGTAGTCGTAAGTCGAGGTTTGCCTTTATTTGAAACTAGAGATTTGACCAAATCAAAATTCACACCATCGTCTTTCTCGGTTTCCTTCCTTCCTTCCCTCCCTCCTTCTTTTTCTTCCCCTTTTTCCTCCTTCCCATCCTTCCCCTCCCATTCCCTCCATTATTCCTTCCTCCCTCCTTCCCTCCCTCCCTTCCTCCCTTCTTCCTCTTTCCTTCTTCACTTCCCATCCCTCCCCTTGTTACCTCCATTATTCCTCCCTCCTTCCCATCCTTTCTCTCCACTTCCCTCCATTATTCCTTCCTTCCTTCCTTCCTTTCTTCCTTCCTTCCTTCCTCTCTGTCTCTCTTTTCTTTCTCACTCCCTCTTTTCCTCTCTTCCTGCTTCTCTTTCCTTTAAGAAGCAACCCAGCCACAGAGGAAGAGTTACTATATAAAATATTAGCATGTGTGGAAATGGACAGGCTCACAATGGTATCGAAAGACAAATGTGGATCAATTTATTTCAAAACCTGGGATAAACTTTACTGCTGGAGGGATTGGAGGAGGGCGGTTGGGATTAAAGATTAGCGTTAAGATAGAAATATATGTTCTTTTAGAATAAGTACTGTATAAAAAACGTAGATGTATAATTATAGATGAAGAATCGATTGTAAAATGTGGAACAACTTGATCAGAAGGTATATACTGGAATGTCACGTTACATCCAATGTTTTTTAATTGTATTATAAATAAAAAAGAATCAACCCACCCAGCCGAACGGCCCCAATCCCTCTTTCCAGCCTAAAACCTGGCCACCTGCAGGGCCCAGTTGCTCCCCCCCCCAAGTGGTCGCCTGCACCCCAGAAATGCAAAGCTGCAACTACATCCTGGGGCTGCAAAACACGCCCGGATGCTGCTCTGAAAAAAAGCAGACCTGGCCTAACCAAATCACCTTCTCCTTGAGGAGAACGCCCTGCTGCCTTGAGCGAGAACCGTAAAAAAACAAGATATTTCCTGGCTTCCTGGCTCAGCTGAGCCAGGCTGTCTGAAAGCCAACCTGCCCCTAATGAATTAATTAATGGCTCTGCCTGGGCATGGACAGGGACAAAGGGAGGGGGGGGGAGCCATCTCTCCTCCTGCCGAAGCAGGCTCCGCTTTGCACCGAGCCTTGAGCACCGAAGGGAGATGGCCTGGGATCCAAACACACGAAGCCCCCTCTGTCCGTTTGGGGGCTCACCCTCCATCCTGCTCTGCTACTCCAGCACTGCCTGGAGCCAGCTGATTCAGGTGAGCAAGCGGATGGGAGAAAGACGGGGGGGGGGGGAAGGCCAGAAGAGATTGGGGGGTGCCTGGAAGATGGATGGATGGGTGGATGAATGGGTGGGTGGGTGGGTGCAGAGACCCCATCCAGGATCAGCAAAGGATGGGTGGTGGTTGCAAGACACCCGGGAATAGCTGAGAATATTTGTAGCTCAGAAAATTAATTGGGGGGGGGGTCCTTGGGGTTCTCTGAGGTTGGAGGTTTTCTTGCAGACGTTTCATGACCCAACTAGAGAGCATCATCAGTGCTAAAGGAAGTGGGGTGTGCGGAGAGGAGGAGGAGGAGGAGGAGGAGGAGGAGGAGAGGAGGACTGTAGGGTGCCCTCTAAGATTGGTGTTTTTTCTTGCAGACGTTTCGTGACCCAACTAGGGAACATCATCCATGCTAGAAGGAGGGGGGTTACAGGGAGGAGCAGGAGGAGGAGGAGGAGCTCTGAGCTGAGTTGTTTTCTTGTAGATGTTTCATGACCCAACTTGGTAAAGTCACCAGTGCTAAAAGTGGGATTTGCAATAGCTTGCCCTGGCAGTGTTGGAGCATGAAACATCTGCAAGAAAACAACTCAGCTCAGAGAGCATCAAAAACCCCACACAGGCCGCCTCCCCCTCCCCCCTCTTTCTTCTTCTCATTCCTCCTCCCCCTCCTCTCCATAAACCCCCCTCCCTTCTGATGATGTTGCCTAGTTGGGTCATGAAATGTCTGCAAGGAAACCAACCAGCTCAGAGAGAGCATCAAGGACCCCCCCCAGTCCTTCCTCCTCCTCCTCCTCCTCCTCCTCCTCCTCCTCCTCCTCCCATCTTCCTCCTCCTCCTCCCCCTCCTCCTCCCCCTCCTCCTCCACCTCCTCCTCCACCTCCTCCTCCTCCTCCTCCTCCTCCTCCCTTCTAGCACTGATGATGTCCCCTAGTTGGGTCATGAAACGTCTGCAAGGAAAGCTCAGAGACTACCAAGGACCCCTAAATCCAAAAATACCGTTGTGCCAAATTCTTCGGGATCCTAACCGAAAGGAAAAAATCTTAGAAGCAGGATTATCAAATCTGGGTTGCAAATATCTGGACCACCACTAAAGGCCAGCAGAGAATTGGGGGTGGGAGGGGAAGATCTCTTTCCCAGCACCTTCTGGCCATCACATTTTGCCATCACAGATCCAGAATGGCTCAAGAGGCTAAGGATGCTGTTGTTGTTTTTAATTTTTTTTCATCAGTTGAATCTTAGCAGTTTAATCTGATTTTCCATCTTGTTTATTTTTCGATTGGATGACGCCCAGAGTTGATTGAAAGACGAGGCAAGTTACATAAATATTTTAAATAAATAAAATAACTAATGAGACAAACTAGCCTGCAGGCTAAGACTCCCCAAATACAGGTAGTCCTCGACTTACGACAGTTCATTTAGTGACCGTTTGAAATTACAACTGTACTGAAAAAAGGGACTTTTGACCGTTTTTCACACTTACGGCCATTTCAACCATCCCCACAGTCACGTGATCAAAATTCAGACGCTTGTCAACTGACTCATATTTATGACGGTTGCAGTGTCCCCTTTTATGTCCTTCTGATTGGGAAAACCAGATTCACCTAACAACTACGTTACTAACTGCAGTGATTCACTTAACAACCGTGGTAAGAAAGGTCATCAAATGGAGCAAAACTCACTTAACAACTGTCTCACTTAGCAACGGAAATATTGGGCTCAGTTGCGGTCGTAAGTTGAGGACCATCTGTTTTGCATTGCAAAAATCCCAATTTTTCCATCAGTCTGAAATCCAGTCAACTGGCTCTCACAAGGGTATTTACAGAGATTCTAGTTTGGGGTTTTTATTTGAACTAGGTTTAGGCCAGGAATTTCGCAAACAAAAGGAAAAACTAACAAAAGGTATTTAGTTGAGGAGTATCAGATAAGTTGCAGGAAATCTCCAAGAAAAATGTACTTAAATTCTTTAAAACAGAGAGAGGTTTTCAGGAATTTCCAGATAATTTTGACTTTCAACATTGAATATTTATTTAATTTAAGCTTTGCAATGGCCCCCCACAAACTGAAGGGAATTATTTTTAGCCCCCTGTTATTTCATCGGCAATTTTTATTCTAGATCAAAAATGCAGAGAAAAAGCTCACCAAATATATTTGTTCTCCTCTGTTTGCAAATGTTTCAGAATCTCTGGCCTTATCTTTTAGTAAGGTTTTAAGAGTCAACAAACGATAAAACAGAAACAGAAAGAAGAATTAAGAGAAGGCAAGATCAGAAAAGGAACAAAGGAGAGTGGAAAAGAAAACAAACCAAGAACAAAATAGAAAAATAATCATTTATGCTTTTTTCAGCGCAGATATTGTGCAAATGTAAAGTGCATTAAGCCTCTTGCTCTAAAATTAAATATAATACAGAATTTTCCTAGAATCATAAACGGTTCTAATCGTCAAATCCCACAATTAAAGTTTTGTTTCTTCCAAGCAAAAAGTAGAAATTCCACTTGTTCAAGCCACAGTTCTTATTCTAAAACCGAGATTAATTCCACTGAAAATAGGGGGTGGAAGGAGGGCAGGTGGGGTTGGACTAGATGACCTGCAAGGTCCCTTCCAACTCTTGTCATTCTGATTCTGAAAATATTTATAGTGGGCTGCAAAGCAAGGAAGTAAGATTTTCCTGGGAGTAAGAGGGCTCTGAATTTTATCGCTAAGCAAACAAATCTTTGTTCTAGCTAGAAAGTAAGTTGTAATTCAGGTAGTCCTCGAATTATGACGCCAGCTGTTGCTCTAAACCAAAATCAGGGACCAGAATTTCCATTCCTAAACAAGGCGAGTCACGCCCAATTTTACGACCTTTAGGCCACCGTTGTTAAGCGAATCGCAGAAGTTAAGCAAATCATGTGGTTGTTAAGCAAATCCAACTTCGACTTTTCTTGTTGGAAACCGGCTTGACTTGAACGGTCCTCACACTTGCGACCGTCACAGCACACCCATGCTCACATGATCTGAGTTAACAGGAATGTATTTAACAACCGTTGCAGCATCCCTGGGTCACGTGATGCGACCTTCCCAGCGGACCAGCAAAACCAAGGAGGGGAGTTTGGATTCGCTTAACAACAGCCTCGGGACTCACTTAACAACAGCGGAGATTTGATGAACAGCCGTGCCCCAGAAAAGGTTGTAAAATCGGGCACGAGTCATTTAACAACCGCCTGGCTTAGCAAGGGACATTCTAGTGTGGTAAGTTGCGGCTGTTAAGTGGCTCAACTGTGGTTGTAAGGCGAGGACTACCCGTGCTTGAGATAAATTGAAAGTTGGTAACTCCTTTTGCCTGCTTAGTTGGATTCGAGGATGCAGCAATTTTGCAGATTGAGTACAGGAGGAGGGTCTATGTGTGCGTTTGTGTCTTTGTGTTAGACCTCACAATTTGGCATCCTAGGTTTTTTTAAAGTGGCGATTAGTTTATGCAACGCCGCACCTCAACAACAGCCAGACTATGTTCTGAAACTGGAGACGAGTGAGAAACATAATGCGCTCGAAATAAATCATAGAGCCTTCAAGGAAGACAGCAACCTGTGTGTGTGTGTATATGTGTGTGTGTATGTGCAGGAGTGTGTTGAAGGGTTGTGTTATCTTGTCCTCAAAGCCCCTATGAATGTTTCACACAATTAATAATAATAATAATAATAGTAATAAAGTTGAAAAGGATCTTGGAGGTCATCTAGTCCAACCCCCTGCTCAGGCAGGAAACCCTACACCATTTTGGACAAATGGCTGTCCAGTCTCTTCTTAAAAACTTCCAGTGTTGGAGCATTCACCGCTTCTGGAGGCAGGTTGTTCCACTGATTAATTGTTCTCACTGTCAGGAAGTTTCTCCTTAGTTCTAGATTCAGTGTGACTGTTCCAACACCCACCCCCCGGCTGCCATTTTGTCACGAAAGAGTTGAGAGAAAGAAAAAGGTATAAAGTTAAAAACAAGATTAACCAAATACAGGCGGTCCTCGACTTACAACAGTTCATTTAATGACCGATCAAAGTTACAACAGCATTGAAAAAATTGACTTCTGACCGTTTTTCACCCTTAACGACCGTTGCAGCCTCCCCATGGGTCACGGGATCAAAATTCAGACCCTTGGCAACTGACTCGTATTTATGACGGTCGCAAAGTCCCAGGATCACAGGATCCCCTTTTCTGACCTTCTGACAAGCAAAGTCCATGGGAAGCCAGATTCACTTAGCGACGGTGTGTTTCACTTAACAACTGCAGGGATTCCCTCAACAACTATGGCATCAAAGCCTGTAAAATGGGGCTTAACAAATGTCTCACTCACTTGATTGTGGTCATGAGTAGAGGACTATCTGTATAACTCAGGCCCTCTTGGTCAACTACAACAGGGCTTTTCAACCTTTTCACCCATTGTATCATTTTTAGGATATAGCAATATCCAAGTACCACCAGTCGCCTAGCAAGGGGTCAAAAACTTGATGACCAAAAAGGAAAAAAGTGATAAAGTACAGGTAGTCCTTGACTTACAACCGTTCGCTTAGTGACTGTTCAAAGTTACAATGGCACTGAAAAAAGTGCCCCCCAAGCCACAGCCGAGCAAGACACCTGCCTGCCCGCCTGGCCACGCTCTTCCTCCTGTCCCAGGTTTTCATTGTTGTGAGTGTTTCTGTTGAGGATTGGCAGCGGGGGTGGGGTGGGGGGGGTGTTTGGTTTTTATTCCCCCCCCCGTCTGCTGGGTGGTTGCAGCAGGTTTTGGTCATCTCACATGACCCTGGGACCCTGTGACCGTCATAAATATGAATCCGTTGCAAAGCATCTGAATATAAATCACAAGACCCTGGAGAGGCTGCAACATTCCAGCTGATCGGCGCTTCTTCTGGGCTCAGCAGAAGCACCAGGATCAGTGCTGAGCTCCAGCTGGAGCCTGGCATTGATCCTGGCGCTTCCACTGAGCCCTGATAGCCCCAAAGAAGCGCCGATCAGCTGGAGCCTGGTGCTGATCCTGGTGCTTCCGCTGAGCCCTGACAACCCTGCAGCTCCAGCCGTCTCTCGCTCAGGCTTGTGCGGTGCTGCCATCGGTTCAGCTCATTCTCCTCCCCCGCTATCACTTTTCTAGGATGGTCGCGTACCACCTGCCAGGTGCCAATGTACTACAGGTGGTACCCGTACCACTGGTTGAAAAGCCTTGAACTACAACACCCAGCAGCCCCAGGTAAAGAAAGCGCAAGATGGAGGATGATGGGAGTTGTAAAGCAACACTTGGTAGACAAGGGGCTGTCTATGTCCCTTAGATCTGTGTTTAGACACCAACTCCCAGAATCCCCCAGCCAGGATGCTTTAAGAAGGAAGGACTTCAACTCCCAGAATCCCCCAGCCAGCATGCTTTAAGAGGGGAAGACTTCAACTCCCAGAATCCCCCAGCCGGCATGCTTAAACGGGTGGCTTAAATGGGTGGCTTTCAATTCCCAGAATCCCCCAGCTGGCATGCTTTAAGAGGCTTGGACTTCCTCTCCCAGAATCCTCCAGCCAGCATTCTGGGAGTTGAAGTCCACATCATGAAGCTGCCACCATTGAAAATGGACCCTCAGCAACCCAGAAAATAGAAGGAAAACTAGAGAATTCTGACACAAATATTGAGGATCCAAAAGAGGAAACAAACAACCAGATTCAGATAAATGAACACTCCTAAGGTATAACGATAATACTGGAAGTGAAAGAGACATTTTATAAATTAAGGTTTCAGAACATACCGGATGACAAGGAAGGAGAACTGATGGAATGGAAGATAACTCCGTTAAAAGAACTGTGGGGAACCAGAGAAGGAGGGAGGCGGTTTAACTGGGCTAGCTCTTCCAAAAATATTTTAACTAAATTGTTTCTTTTGTTCCAAATAATAAATATAAAAACAGAGGAAGAATTATTTGATGATCCAAATGCATTGACTGGGAAAGCTAGTTGGCAAAGAAAGAAAGCTAGAGTAAGATTGAAGGAAGCAAAAGCTTTGACCTATTATAGGAGATGCTAGACTATTGATTAGAGATTTGAATATGGTTAAAAATAGATTGTTAGAAATAGAAATATTATTATAACTAATTAGTTATGATTTGTAATTAGAATATTATATCTTGGTATGAGAAGGGAAATAAGAATATGTTAAAAATTTTGAATAAGGGACTCTCTTTGTTGCCCCAATGTAACTTGTTTTGAAATAATAAATGATTGGGATGGTTTGAATATGGATGGGAAACAAAAATTGAAAAAAGCAAAAATATGGATTAAAAATGGATTAAAAAATATGGACAGGGATTAAATAAGTGGAAATTGAATGCAAATGCAATTCAGATATACTTTGGATAGGAAAGATATTTTAAACTGATATTATTGATATTATTAGAAAAATGTAATCAATGTTGATGTGCACTTGTATGTTTACTAATAATAATAAGAATTGTATTTGCCTAATGCGGAAAAATTGTTATTACCAGAAGAAGACAGGTCGTAACATTGGACTTAGTTGGGGAAACTTACATGTGTCACCAAATTACTAATGGACTCAGTCATCACGTTGTCAATTGAGCACTTGCTTGTGAAAATAGAAAATTAATGAAACATTTATAAAAAGAAAAAGAAAAAAGACCCCCAGGATGGTTAAATTTAGTTTTCAAATTAGCTGCATTAGAAAACCTGCAATTAACAAAAGTCAAAGTTGGCTATGAATCACCAACTTCCTCTTTCCCACAAGCCTCTGGGTCTGTTATGGCTGCTTAAGCCCATTCCCAGAATTCCCTCTGCCTTCCTTCTCCTTTCTTTAGCCTCTTTTGTGTCTCTGTAGGCGACCACTGAAACGCCGAAAAAGAAACCGGATCCCATCACGTCGGAAACCGTGGTGATCTGGGGTTTGCGGCTTTGGCAAGTGGTTGGAATTTTTGCTATTTTTGTGCTGAGTGTTAGTAAGTGCTGTTTCTTCTTCTTTTAATTTCCATCCTCTTGGGTGCCAGTTTTATGGGTAAGAAGGTCAAAAAAGTCAAATGGAGGTCGAGAATTAGAATAGAATAGAATATAAAAGAAAATAAGAATAGAATAGAACAGAATAGAATAGAATAGAAAATAAGAATAGAATAGAAAATAAGAATAGAAAAGAATATAAAAGAAAATAAGAATAGAATAGAACAGAATAGAATAGAATAGAATAGAAAATAAGAATAAAATAGAAAATAAGAATAGAATAGAATATAAAAGAAAATAAGAATAGAATAGAACATAATAGAATAGAATAGAAAATAAGAATAGAACAGAACAGAACAGAATAGAATAGAAAATAAGAATAGAATAGAAAATAAGAATAGAATAGAATATAAAAGAAAATAAGAATAGAATAGAATAGAATAGAACATAAATAGAATAGAAAATAAGAATAGAACAGAACAGAATAGAATAGAAAATAAGAATAGAATAGAATAGAATAGAACAGGAGAGGAGAGGAGAGGAGAGGAGAAGAGAAGAGAAGAGAATACAAAATGGAATATAATAGAGTCTTTTCTTTAAAAACCTCCAGCTATGAAGCACCCACAACTTCTAGTGACAAGTTCCACTGGTTAATTGTCCTCCCTGTTAGGAACTTTCTCCAGGTTGTTTCTCTCTTTGGTCAGTTTCCAGCCACTGTTTCTTGCCATCTTGACTTTTTTTTGACCACTCTCCTGTGGACATCCTTGTTGGATAGTATAAAAAAAACAAGCTTTGGTCTCCTTCAATACCATGTGCAGGTAGTCCTCACCTTATAACCATTTGTTTAGTCACCATTCAAAGTCACAACAGCACTGAAAAAAATGATTCATGACTGTTTTCACACTTACAACAATAGTATTGTCCTCATGGTCACATGATCAATATTCAGATGGTTGGACATTAATTAATAACACTTGCAGTGTCCCAGAGTCTGTGATCACCATCGTGTTACCACGGTGATGCTGCGACGATCACAAGTGCGAGGACCACTCATGTCACTTTACTGTTGTAACTTTCAAGGGTCACTAAATAAATTTGAGGATTTGAGGCCCAATCTGAAAAGGATGCTAAGAAGTCTGGACAATGACCAAATAAATATTTGATTTATTGATTGATATTGATTGATTGATTGCTAAGATCCTGGAAAGCCACTACAGGCAGTCAAGTTACAATCACAACTGAGCCCAAAATTTATGTTGCTAAGTGAGACAGTTGTTAAGTAAATTTTGCCCCATTTGACGACCTTTCTTTCCACGGTTGTTAAGTGAATCACTGCAGCTGTTAAATTAGTAACACGGTTGTTAAGTGAGTCTGATTTTCCCCATTAACTTGACTGGAAGGTTGGAAAAGGGGATCAAGTGACCCTGGGACGCCATGACCATCATAAATATGAGTCAGTTTCCAAGTGTCTGAATTTTGATCAGAATGCTGCAACAGTCGTAAGGGTGAAAAATGCTCCTAAGTCACTTTTTCCACTGCTGTTGTAACTTTGAATGGTCGTTAAATGAACTGTCGTAAGTTGAGGACCAGCTGTGAAGAAGACAGTGAAGATGGTGAGAGTCCTACATGTTCTTACAAAGAACTTAGAGCAGTGTTTCCCAAACTTGACAATTTTAAGGCATGAGGACTTCAACTCCCAGAATTCCACAGCCAGCAACGCTGGCTGTGGAATTCTGGGAGTTGAAGTCCACATGCCTTAAAATTGTCAAGTTTGGGAAATACTGACTTAGAGGAATGGGATAGGTTCAACCTCAGAAGAGAAAGCTAAGAGAAGACATCAGAGCACCTTCCAACTTGTGAAGAGACGTCTCCACGATGTCCAACAGCTGGAGAAGACCTAACCATGAAAGATTGCCAGATGGACATCCTCAAGAAAACTCCCAATAAGGAGGGATTTCTCTATGGCCAGAGCTATGGAGCCATGGAAGACTTTGTTTTTTGGAGTGTTGAGGTTCATCTCTACCTGAGATGGTCAAGTCTTCCACCCTGGGCAGAGTTGGACTCCATATCTTGGCATTCAGTGTTTGTAGATCCTGGACTAGCCTATAAGACCCCCGCAATATATACAGATTACTACAGTTCGGTCGGTGCCCCTTCAAAGTTACAACAGCACCAAAAAAAGAGAGCAACGGTCATTTTTCACACTTACGTCCATTGCAACCATCCCCACGATAATGCAATCAAAGCTCAGGTGCTTGGCAACTGATTCATACTTTGACGGTTGCAGTGTTGCAGGATCCTGTGATCGGCTTTTGCTACTTTGTGACGAACAAGGTCAATGGTGATTCACTTAACAGCCATGTTATTAACTTAACAACTGCAGGGCTTTGCTTAACAACGGCGAGGGGAAAGGTCATGCAATGGGGCAAAATTCACTTAACTGAGGCCTCACTGAGCAGCAGAAATGTGAGGCTTGGTCATAATTTGAGGACAACCTGTACATTCTGGTTGCCAAGCGTCTGGTTTCTAATCACACAACTGCAAGAAGGCTGCAACAGTTATAAGTCTGAAAAACGGTCGTAAGTCAGGGTTTTCAATGCCATTGTAACTTGGAAATGTTGCTAAACAAAAACAGCTGTAAGTCAAGGACCGTCCTGCTGTGCAAAGCCAATTACACACACACACACCCCGTAGCTCTTCAGGATGAACTGCTGCCTGGAGTAGAGAATCTGGATGGGTTTTCTTAGAGCCGTAAATTATGGCAGCACGGTTGACAGGATTCGAACTCGCTCCTATCCCCGGGAATTAAGCAAACGGCAACTGTTCCACCGCACGCCCCATTGATTCCACCTGGCGCGGGCCGTTTTCCAGGTCTGCAGCCTGCCTGCTGGCACTGGAAGAGAAACGCTAGAAGAAAATGTTCCCAGACAGGGCAGGAAATATTTGCACCATTAAATAAGCATCATCGCGGGAAACGTGGCCAGGTTTTTCCCGCGGCTGACAGTGAAAACAGACCCACTGAAAAAGTTGCCAGGAAGAGAAAACAAGCTTTTTAAGGAGTGTTTTTGGGGGGTTGGGGTTTTTTTTTTTTTTTTTTTTTGAGGCAGATTTAATTTCACGAGCATCACACAGGGAATGCGCGCCGAGCATGCCAGACGGCGAAGTTACCCAAAACGTTTTGACCTTGCCAGTTGGCACATTAATAGTCTTGCTTCCCCGTCCTATTTGACTTTCCCAACAGATCTCTTTAAGCCACAGATCAAAAGGATCTTGTTTCTTTCGAGAACGGGAGCCAAAGCTGGCTGCGGATTTTAAGTTGAGGTTCCCCAGACAGAAGGAGGGTCCTCAAATTAACCCCGTTCATATTTTAGCAGCTATGCAAAGTTATGGCAACGCTGAAAAAAAGGGGCTATTTAATTTAATTTCACTTGATTTTATTATTTCAGTTTAATATGCTGTCCATCTCACTGTCAAGTGAATCTGGGCCACTTACACATCATACAAGTAGTCCTCAACTTACAATCTTTCTTTCTTTTTCTCTTTCTTTCTTTTTCTTTTTCTCTTTCTTTTTCTTTTTCTTTTTCTCTTTCTTTCTTTCTTTCTCTTTTTTCTTTCTTTCCTTTCTTCTTCTCCTACTTTTCTTTCCTTTTTCTCTCTTCCTTCCTCCATTTCTCTCTTTTTTCTTTCTTTTTTTCATTTCTTTTCTTTTTTCTCTTTCCTCCCTTTCTTCTTTCTTTTTTCCCTCTTCCTCCTTCCTCCATTTCTTTCTCTTCCTTTCTTTCATTCTCTTTTTTCTTTCTCCTCCTTTCCCTTCCCCTTTTCTTTTTCCTCGCTCTTCCTTCTTTTCTTTTTTCTTCCTTCCTTTTTCTTTCTTTTTCCTCTTTTCCTCTTTTCCTCTTCCTTTCTCCCTACTTTTTTCTTCTTTCTTCCTTCTTTTTCTCTTTCTTTCTTTCTTTCTTTCTTTCTTTCTTTCTTTCTTTCTCTCTCTCCTTCCTTCCTCTTTCTCTCTCCTCTCTTCACCTTCTGTTTCTTCTCTCCTCCCTTCTCTTCTTCCTCTTTTCTCCTTCTCCTTCCTTTCATTTTTATTTCCCCTTTCTTCCCCATTCTACACCCTCATTTTTCCTCCTTGCTTTCCACCCTTCATTTGTGAGTTTTAAAATTTAACTCAGGCACTGCAGGTTTCTGGCTTCAGCCGGGAGGATGAGCAACTGTCTTTCCTTTGGGGAGCCCCAAATCTGGGGGTCCATTCTCCCGTGGGGGAGGAGGGCTCTCCTGGCTCCTGAGCCACCCCTTCCTTTCTTTCCCTCCCTCCCTCCCTTTTTTTTAGTCATCACCCTCTGCTGCATCTTCAAATGCCGCATCCCGAGGACCAAGAAGGAGATCGAAGCACGCTACGCCAAGAGGCAGGCGGCAAAGATGTACGCGGACAAGCTGGACACCGTCCCCCCCCTCAATGAACTGACTGAGATTCCAGGAGGTGAGGGGGGACCACGTTTTTCCTCTACCCAGGGTTGGGTAAGAGGGCAGAAATTGGGGCATCAGGTCGAGGGAGTCCTCCACTTACGACCACAGTGGGGAGCAGAATTTTTATTGCTAAGCAAGCGAATAAGTTTGGTTGTGAAGTGAATGCATCTGGACCCATTGACTTGACTTGTCAGAGAGGCAGTGATTCGTTTAACAACCCCAGCATAAAAGTTGGGACTTGCTTAACAACCGTCTTACTTAGCAATGGACATTCTGGTCCGCACTGTGGACGTAAGCTGAGGATGACCTGTACAGAAAGGAACAGCAGCCAGCTGTGTCCCTCCCCCCACCCCCATTAGAAGGCTGAGGGACACACTCACCACGGGCAATGACCGCCAGACTCTGCGCTGCAGCCACAGGCGTGGCAGGACTGTCCACTCTGATCACCAGTTCATTGGCTCAATTAAGGGATCTTCAATGCACTCTTGACAGTTTTCCTTCCTTCTTTCTTTCCTTCCTTCCTTCCTTCCTTTTTTTTCGTTCTCTCTTTCTTTCCTTCCTTCCTCTTCTCCTTTTTTCTCCCTTACTCTCCCTTTCCTTTCCT
Organism: Crotalus tigris; assembly: GCF_016545835.1. Lineage (NCBI taxonomy): Eukaryota > Metazoa > Chordata > Lepidosauria > Squamata > Viperidae > Crotalus > Crotalus tigris. The sequence continues at coordinate 1,143,166 of NW_024097821.1, forward strand.
TCCTTCCTCTTTTTTCCTTCCTTCCTTCCTTCCTTTTTCTTTTGTTCTCTCTCTTTCTTTCTTTCCTTCCTTCCTCCTCTTTTTTCTCCCTTGCTCTTTCCTTCCTTCTTCCTTCCTTTCTATTTCCTCCTCCCATTCTCCTTCCTTCCTTCCTTCCTTCTCTCCCTCATTGCTTCCTCCCTCCCTCCCATTTCCTCCTCCTCCTTCCTTCTTCCTCTCCATTTTTCTCCCTTGCTCTCTCCTTTCTTCTCTCCCTCCTTTCTTCCTCCCTCCCATTTCCTTCTCCCCTTGTTCTCCTTCCTTCCTTTCCTTCCTCCCTGTTTCCTTCCTCCTCTCCTTTTCTCCCCCATTCCTTCCTCCCATTTCCTCCTCCCCTTGTTCTTTCCTTCCTTCCTTCCTTCCTTCCCTTCCTCCCTGCTTCCTTCCTTCTCTCCTTTTTTCTCCCTTGCTCTCCCTTTCCCTCCCTTCCTCTTCTTTCTTTCTTTCCTTCCTTCCTTTTTTTTCGTTCTCTCTTTCTTTCTTTCCTTCCTTCCTCCTCTCCTTTTTTCTCCCTTGCTCTCCCTTTCCTTCTTTCCTTCCTTCTTTCCTTCCTTCCTTTTTCTTTCGTTCTCTCTCTCTTTCCTTTCTTCCTTCCTTCTTCTCCCTCCCAGCCTCCCTCCCATTTCCTCCTCCCCTCGTTCTTCTTCCTCCCTCCCTCCCTCCTTTCCTGTCCTTCATTCCCCTGCTTCTCTGCCTCTTCCAGGCTCCACGGAAAGCCTCCAAACTCTTTCGGGCCAGCTCGAAGCGCGCCCGCTCGCCTCTCTGCCGGCCGTCCAGGAAGAAGAGGAAGTCGCGGGGGAAGCCCACTAGGGGGCGCCCGCCGCCCGCTTTCCCTCCCCTTCAACGTTCTTCTCTCCTCCTCTGGGATCCTTTCTCTGTCCTGTCTTTTTCCTCCTCCGGCCACGTCGCTCCTCTTCTGGCTTTCTCCTTCGATCCGAAAGCCCGTCTCTTCCGCCGCCTCATCCTGCCCGAACAGGGACTCCTGCAGAAGCACGGCGGGCAGCTCCTTTCTCAACTTCTTGCCATTGAATACACTGTAGTCCTTTTCTTACGACCACAATTGAGCCCCAGATTTCCGTTGCTAAGCAAGACAGTTGTTAAGTGAGTTTTGCCCCGTTTTACGACCGCAGTTATTAAGTGAATCCCTGCAGTTGTTAAGTTAGGGACACGGTTGTTAAGTGAATCCGGCTTCTCCATTGAATTTGCTGGTCAGAAGGTCACAGAATGGGATCACATGACACCGGGACACTGCAGCCTTCGTAAATATGAGTCAGTTGCCAAGCGTTGAAATTTTAATCATGTGACCCGGGGGTTGGCTGCAACGGTCATTAGTGTGAAACTAATGTAACTTCAAAAGATCACTAAGCAAATAAATCCAAGTTTCTCAACCTCAGCAAATGGTTGTAAGTAGAGGACAGCCTGCACCACTCCTGCGGCTTTGGGGGAATCCCAAAAAATCAGATTTCAGCCAGATCCTCCTTGCCTGATCTCACAAAGAAAGTAAAACAATTCAAGATAGTGGCCAGCTTCTCATTTTTTAAAAAAGAATGTTGTGGAATTGTATCATGGGTGGCCACCATTTTGACTTTTTTGACCCCGTGGGTGAAATGCACATCGGCTGCTTCCTTCTGGATGACTCCTGTCTAGACTCCCATAATCCTTTGCGGTGCATCATCCTGCTTGCATAAATAATTCTGCTTATTTGCATAAATCTGCATATATGCCCACCCAGAATCCCCTCACCAGATCAACCAATGAAGCTGAAGATCGTAGGGGATTAAAAAGAGAGGAGAGAAAAGAGAGGAATAGATTAATAGGACAGAGGGAATTAAAAGCTTTGGGTTTTTTAAATCCGCCAATTGGTTTGAGAGAGACGGAAACTCGTAGAAAGCCAAAACTGAGAGTTGAGTTGAACTACTAGATCTCCAAGATCCCTCCTGAGATCAGGATTTCTTTAGATCTTGAAATTAAATTAAATATGGATGGTTTGCTTAATTGGCAAATTAAAAGAAGTCAGAGCGATATAGGATGCTAAGAATAGCAAGAATGCAAAATTTAGTTTCTATCAGTTAAATCTGAATTTACAACTGCACTGAAAAAAGACTTACGACTGTGTTTCATACTTACGACCATTGCGACATCCCCATGGCCTTATGATCAAAATTCAAACTCTTGGCAACTGACTCATATGTACGACGGTCGCAGAGTCCCGGGTCACATGATCCCCTTTTGCAAACTTTTGACAAGCAAAGTCAATGGGGAAGCCAGATTTGCTTAATAATGATGTGATTAATTTAGCAACTGCAGTGATTCACTTAGTGACTGTGGCAAGGATGGTCGTAAAATGGGGCAAAACTCACTTAACAACTGTCTTGCTTAGCAATGGGTTCATTTGTGTTCATACTTCGAGGACTCTGTAGAAGGGCTGAATCTGCAAAGACAGGAAAGTATTAAAAGGATGCAGGAAATGGAAAATAGGTTTCCTTTGGAACGGGAGAGGAGGTCAAAAAAGTCAAGATGGAGTCCACAGCCAGGCAATCCAGAGACCCATCTCTGATTTACGTGCAACGTGGTGGCGTTTTGCTCCTTAGAAAAAGCGTTTATAGGTAGTCTCTGAGTTATGACGACCATCATTGACGACCACAATTATGTTTGTAAATCATGATAGTGGTGACTGGAAACATTTTACGATCTTTTTTTATGGCGGTCGTTAAGTGAAACTCATCATTTCCTATGGGGCAGCTTTACCTGAAACCAGAAATAGACACCAGTATTGGTGCTTGGTAACCGGCTCAGTTTTATGGCCGACGTACAATGAATCACATTTTTTATTAATTGTTATTTCTTTTTTCATTCTTTATTTTCATTCTTTAATTTTTTCCCTTTTGGATGGTTTCCAGGAAAAAACGCCCATAGGAATGCCTTGCTTCGTTTAATGACCACCGTATTCGCTGAAAGGCCACTGGCAAAAATGTCTTAAAATTGAGTTTGGTTGGTCACAGGGTGCCTTGACTTATGACCGTCATGACTTAGGATGGAGATTCCAGACTCCAATACGGTCGTAAGTCAAGGACTATTGGACTACCCCAGGCCTCCAGGTTGTTAGAAAACCACTTTGCTCAGCCAGTTAGCCCTGAATTTGGATCACAGCCAGCATTCCCATCCTGGGTTCAGTTAGAAAAAAATATGCATTATTTATTATTAATTTATTACAGCATTAATATTTAATAAAATAATATTTAATGAACAAGTGGATATTACTTATTAAACACCAGCGACTAGCAAAACTGCCAGCTGTCAGAAAAAGGGGATAGCAGGCAGAGAAAAGGAAGAGAGCGCAAGAAAGAAAAAAGGGAAGAACTGGTAAGAATTTACATTATTTCCACTACAGACAATCCTTGATTTACAACTATTTGTTTAGTGACCGCTCAAAGTTACAACAGCACTCAAAAATGTAACTTACAATGTTTTTTCACTTTTACGGCCGTTGCACCGTCCCCGTGGTTATGTGATCAGAATTCAGACGCTTGGCAACTGACTCGCATTTATGACGCTGTTGTAGGGTCCCAAGGTCACGTGACCCCCTTTTGCGACCTTATGGCAGTGATTCGCTTGCCCAGTAGGGCGAGAAATGTTGTAAAATGGAGCAAAATTCACTTAACAGCTGTCTCGCTTAGCAACAGAAATTTTAGGAAGCAGCGTGGAGTCATCATAACTGAGTGGCAAAGACTCCTTGGCGAGAAATAAGTAGGACACACAATGGTCCTTGACTTATGACTGGAATTGAACCTGGAATAAGTCATTGCTGTCGTAAATCAAGGCAACTTGTGTCCTGATTTGAAGTTTTTAGGACGGTTCTTAAGTGAGCACGGCGGTCATTAAGCGAAGCTATTTTCCCCAATAGGACTTTTTTTGTCAAAACCCATCAAAAAACATTGCAAATCGCAGTTGTGTGATTGTGGGATGCTGCAAACGACAGTAAAAGGGGAGTCGGTTGCTAAGTGCCCAAAGACACAAATCACAAAGCTCTCTCTCTCTCTCTCTCTGTGTGTGTGTGTGTGTGTGCAAAAGAAATAGGTCACAAGTCTCTCAGAGGAGGTCCATCGTAACATGAAACGGTTGCTAAGCCACCGGTCGTAAAGTGAGGACTATCTAGAAAGAGGATTATCACAAACCTGGGTTTGGTACAGCCCAGGTAATCCTTTGTCACGGATATTTATTGAGTTTACTTTATTTACTTATTGCGTTTTTAGACCACCCATTTGCCCTTCGGAGGGTTCCTGCAATGAGCAGGGGGTTGGAATAGATGATCTCAAAGGACTTTTCCAATTTGAGGATTAGAAATTAAAATTCCTCCGCTATCAGACCCTGGTCATTAAAAGCTCCTTCCAAACTCTGGAGGGGTTTGAAAGAAGAATCCGAATGGCCTTGAGGATGGCCAAACTAGTGTTCCTGCCTGTTGCGGAAGGGTGAACTAGATGATCTTTGGGAGTCCCTCCCAATTCAGGCAATTCTCTGGTTTTCTGGCTCTCTTGTTATGGGATGGCTCTTTGGTTCAGTCTTTCTCTCAGATTTATAAGTCTGCCTCACGGGTGGCAGGAAACAAGCTGTTTTTGGTTGCTGTAGCCAACGAATCTTGGTTTGGGTCCAACAAGAAGCGACGTGGCGTCCCAGTCAAACATCTGGCCAGCTTGTAATTAAAAGACAAAAAACAGCTTCAGGTGATGACACACGAAAAAGCCAGATTTCTTATACACACGTCCTGGAGGCAGGCAGCAAGTTTTCAGAAACTTTTGCAAAAGTGTGTGTGTGTGTGAGAAAGAGCGAAGCTTTAACCCACCCACTGCCTTTCTGCTTCCATGCTGGGTCCTCCAAATTTCAGGTGAACCCCTAAAAGAAACATGTACCTTAAAATGTTCAGTGAAATTTGGGGGCAATTAGTTTTCGCCCTTCTGCTTTCCAGCCTTTCAATTGGCTCTCAAAAGTTGGCAACTTTAAGATATATGGACTTCAACTCCCAGAATTCCACAGCCAGCATCGTGGCTGCAGAATTCTGGGAGTTGAAGTCCACCCCTCTTAAAGCATGCTGGCTGGGGGATTCTGGGAGTCGAAGTCCTCCCCTCTTAAAACATGGCCGGCTGGGGGATTCTGGGAATTGAAACCCACCCCTCTTAAAACTTAGCAAGCTAAAAAAAACACTGTAGTATAGAATTAAAACATGGTGAGTTTATAAAAGAAAAACACTGCTATAAAATCCACATCTGTAAGAGCTATCGGCTTAATCAAAAATGAAAGTTTAATCAAAGGCTGAATAAAATAAAGTGTTAATTAAACTTTCACTCAGACGAAATACATTTTCTATACTTTTTCTTTTTGTTGATCAATATCCAGCAAGCAGAACAAAAGAGCGAAGTTTTTGTACAAGCTTCTTTTATCTAGAATCCATTTTGGTGCCTCAACCTTTATAGTTGAAATTTCAAAGTGATTTTGATTTGATTGTACATATATATGAGTCCTCCACTTACAACCACAAAATTTCCGTTGCTATGTAAGGCAGTCATTGTGAATAAGTGACCCTTCAAAGTTACAACGGCACTGAAAAATTATGACTTATGACCAATTTTCACACTTACAACCATGGCAGGATGCCAGTAGTCACATGATCAAAATATGGGCGCTTGGCAACTGATTCACATTTATGACGGTCCCAGTGTCCTGGGATCATGAGATCCCATTTTGTGACCTTCTGATAAACAAAGCCAATGGGGGAAAGCTGAACTTATTTAACAACTGCTTATCAACCACTGCAAAAATAACTCATAAAATCAGGAATAACTCACTTAACAATATGTTGCTAGTTCCGATTACTATCGTAAGTCGAGGACTGTCTGTATGACACTTATACAGTAATCAGAACAAACATTACAAATGAAGCTGATATTTAGCTATCGATTAAATTTATCCACACGGAAGCATTTTTCATTTTTAATAGTCTCTATTTAATGTAGGGATGACATTTGCACAGCTGTGGGGTAATCTATTAGAATAAACATTATGAGTATAAATAAAAGATAGTTATTGGCAATTTTATCTTCGCTCCCTATAGTGAGATTAATTTTTCTGCAAACAGAGTTTCTTGTACTTTTCAGTGGCAAATGAACCTGATCTTCAGAAAACATTTTTAAAGAGAGTTTTGCAACACCAAACTTAACCGCTGGCTAATAAGAATTAAATGATTTTTTTTCCCCACCTGGTTCAAGTTATAGGCAATACATGCAGGGAGTCCTCGACTTACGACTATAACTGGGCCCAAAACCTCTGTTGCTAAGTGAGACAGTTGTTCAGTGAGTTTTGCCCCATTTCATGACCTTCCTTGTCAAGTTGTTAAGTGAATCCCTGCAGTTGTTAAGTGAGTAAAATGGCTATTAAGTGAATCTGGCTTCCCCATTGTATTTGCCCGTCAGGAGGTCACAAAATGGGATCACATGACCCAGGGACGCTGCGACCGTCGTAAATATGAGTCCGTTGCCAAGCGTCTGAATTTTGATTATGTAATGATGGGAGGGGTGCAACAGTCGTAAGTGTGAAAAATGGTCATAAGTCAGTTTTTTTCAATCCCATTGCAACTTTGGTCACTAAACAATGCTATAAGTTGAGGACTAAATACATTTATATTATTATTTTATTCTATTCATTTTCTATAACTGCCTAATTTAACCAAGGGACTTGTGAACTTTTTGTACAAATGAAAAAAAAAATCTGGGGAAACATTGAACATAAACTGTGGAACTGGGTGGTTTCCTTGCAGACGTTTCATGACCCCACTAGGTAACATCATCAGTGCTAGAAGGAAGAGGAGTTTGTGAGGAGGAGGAGGAGGAGGAGGAGAAGGAAGAAGAAGAAGAAGAAGAAGAAGAAGAAGAAGAAGAAGAAGAAGAAGAAGAAGAAGAAGAAGAAGAAGAAGGAAGAAGAAGAAGAAGAAGAAGAAGAAGAAGAAGAAGAAGAAGAAGAAGAAGAAGAAGAAGAAGAAGAAGAAGAAGAAGAAGAAGAAGAAGAAGAAGAAGAAGAAAGAGACTGTGGGGTTCTTGGTGTTCTCTGAGCTTGGTTTTTTGCAGACGTTTCATAACCCTGCTAGCTAACATCATCAGTGCTAGAAGGAAGGGGAGTTTGTGAGGAGGAGGAGGAGGAGGAGGAGGAAGAGGAGGGGGAGGAGGAGGAGGGGGAGGAGGACAACTGTGGGTTCCTTGATGCTCCCTAAACTTGGTGGTTTCCTTGGAAACATTTCATGACCCAACTAGGGAACATCATCAGTGCTGCAGAGGGTGTTGTAGAAAGGAGGAGGAGAAAAGGGGGGGGGAGGAGGAGGAGGAAAGACTGTGGGGTCCCTGGTGATCCCTGAGTTTGGTGGTTTCCTTGCAGATGTTTCAGGACCCAACTAGGGAACATCATCAGTGCTAGAAGGGAGAGGGGTTTGTGGAGAGGAGGAGTAGAAAGAAGAGGAAGAAGAGGAGGTGGGGGAGATGGAGGAGGAGAAGGAGGAGGAGGACCAAGGACGGAGGAGGAGGATTGCAGATGTCTCATGACCCCAAGACCTCCACAATCATCCTCCACTTCTACTTCTTCCTCCTCCTCCTCCTCCTCCTCCTCCTCCCCCTCCCTTCTAGCACTGATGATGTTACCTAGTTGGGTCGTGAAACATCTGCAGAGAGAACCCCCAGCACAGAGGGTCCCATCCTTGTTATTAATGGCACTTTTTGTTTCTATCTTCTCCGCTCTCTTTCTCCTTCCTTTTCTCCCCTCCCACCCCAGGTCTGGCCAATGTGAAGGGCGAGGAAGAAGAAGAAGAAGAAGAAGAGGAAGAGGAGGAGGACGTGCCCACCGTATCTGGCAAAGTGGATGCCCAGAAGAGGAAAGAAAAATCGAAAGACGGAAAAAAAGAAAAGAAGAAGAAGCACCAAGAGGAAAAAGAAGAAAGGGAAGCTTCCGAGAAGAACGGAAAAGAGGGAACGAAGAAAAAACAAAGCAAGAAAGAAGGGAATGAGACAAAATTGGAGAGAAGGAAGAAAGAGGAAGGAGAAAAGAACAGTGGCAAAGACGGACTCAGAGGCAGTTCCAGAGCACGTGCAAAAACACCTGGAAATCCTAAATCTTCGTCCCGGAAAAAATGAGCGAAGATGAGAGAAAAATTGCAAAAAAAAGAGAGAGAGACAGAGAGAGAGAGAGAGAGAAACCTGGAGGTTAAAAAAAAAAGGACTTTCTGCATCTTCTCAATGTCTCTGAATGTTTGCACCACTTTGGACTCGTTTTTTAAAAAATGATGATTGAGAAAAATAAATCTCAGCCTTGAGGACTAGAAACTTGAACAAGCATCTTGAAATCTATGTTGACTATCTCTTTTGTCCTGTTCCAAAAAAAAAAAAAGTTCAACTGTGAACTCAATTCAGAATATTTAGGAGGATAGAGTGGCTGTTTTTTAGCAACTGCCTTCATCCAGTGCAATAATTTAATTTGGGAAATTTCTAATTGTTTTGGAAAAGGTAATATATATTGGGGAAACAATTATTATCTCAATGATATGCACAAGCACAGGCTTGCATGCAAACAGTAGGAAAAGTTGCCTGTAGTGATCCAGCAGGTAGCAAATGAAAAATAAATTCAGATTTATTTTTTTTAGTGGGTTTTGAAAACATCTGTTCAAAAGGCAGATGGTTAATGAGGGTTAAAAATGTATAATTGTGCTTCAAAGTCCTAATTTGCTCAAGATCGTTAGGATGGTCCAGTTTATGGCGATGCTCAGGAACACAAATTCTTTCTGCGAAAAGTATGCCTCTGGGCATGTACAGAAGGCCGTTCAATATTTTAGCATCTGGAGCAAGATGGGTCATCTGCTCCAAGCGGTAATTTTAAAGGAAAGTTTTTGTTTTTTTTAAAAAAAACCCCATTATTAAAGTTTATTACAAGGTCAAATACAAATAAAAATTGAGAAGGTTAAAGAGAGAAGAAGAAGAAAAAGGGAGAAAGAAGTCAAAAAGGAAGGAAAAATTGGAAGTGACTTCTGTTTTTTTTTTTTTAGCACAAAAACACAAAAAAGTTTACAGCATCAAGTTTTGGCTTTACATTTCTTTGATAATTTATAAAAGAAATGTTATAATTTCTCTTATAATCTTTCAAGCAACAGATATATAGATATAGATATAATCTATAACAGCATCAAAACCTAAAATCAGAGTTTTGTTTTGTTTTTCAGAGTCAAATACAAGGCAGTCCTTGACTTACAATGGTGCATTTAGTGACCGTTCTAAATTACAACGGACTGAAAATCCCCCACTGTTTTTCACACTTATGACCGCTGCAGCAGCGTCCTTATAGTGATGTGATCAAAATTCAGACACTGTGGCAACTAACTCAGATTTATGACGTAACAGTGTCCTGGGATCCTGGGAGCAGGGGGCTGGACTAGATGACCTCTAAGACTGCCTTTGGGCACATGCCTCTTTGATCCTTTTTAAAGCTCAACCTATTGAATTTAGACATTTCCCTTCTTTATCTGTGGGATACTGAGTTCACTTTGGTCTACGTTTAAATCGATTTATTTTGTGGCTCTTTGCTTGTTTTCCAATTATTATTTTTTTAAAACAAACCTCTATAAATTGGTTTTCTCCTCATACTGACCCTGTTGCACATACTTTTACTACAAAGACTTTCCCCCTGTCCTTCTCTCTTGTTACTCAATACAACATGATTCTGGGCTTAATTTTTTTTTAAAAAAGTCCCTTTTCTGAGTTGCAGAGGCCTTGGAAAAATCTGGAGAATTTTGAAAATTCGTGGAATTTATTAATAAATCAGAGAGCCTAAGAGAGGCCTGTCGGTTCTGAGCAAAAGGAACTTTCCAGATATCTCCTTACCTGTATATGCCGCCATTTTTAATTTAGAAAACTGAATGTATTATTTCAGAAAAGAAGTTCTCTGTGTCCCTTTGAGGCGAAAACCATTTCAAAATCTAATTTTCTTGATGAATATACAGGTGTTTGACGCCGGGAACAGTGTGCGTAGGATATAAGAGCTCTCAGCACAAAATTGCAGGCTGAGATAATCAGGCGCTTGCTAAAATCACCTCAAGTGGTGCCACTCTGCAGCCTCTCTGATGATCAAAAGCACAATTAAGCTCTTGTGTGGATTCGCACCTGGTACTTGAAGGGTAGAAGGAACAAAAAAAAAAAAAAAGCCCCTGGTTTGATTTGAAGACAGCGCTCAGCGAGATGCGTGTTTTTAATGGAAATTTGCCAATCAAAAATATAGGTGGTCCTCGACTTACGACCGCAATGGAGCCCAACATTTTTGTTGCTAAGCGAGACCATTGTAAAGTGAGTTTTCTCCCATTTTAGTACCTTTCTTACCACCGTTGTTAAGTGAATCAACTGAAGCTGTTAAGTTGTTAATATTGTTAAGCGACTCTGGATTGTTTTGCTTGTCAGTTCGCAAAAGGGGATCACGTGACCCCGGGACACCGCAGCCGTCGTAAGTATGAGTCAGTTGCCAAGCATCCGAATTTTGATCATGTGACCCTGGGGGATGCTGGAAACAGTCATGAGTCCCTTTTTTCAGTGCCATTATCACTTCGAATGGTCACTAAATGAACTGTTATAAGTTGAGAACTACCTGAATTATTTAAATGAGTCAGAAAAGTGCTTTTTCAACAGTGACAACTTTAAGATGGGCAGACTTCAAGTCCCAGAATTCTCCATTCACCATGTTTTAAGGCAGACATGTCAAACTCACGACGTCATGTGACATCGCATGATGTATCGGAGCCTTTCTCCATTGCCGGCAATGGGGTGGGCGCGATTTCCTGGTGACGCGTCCGGCCTGCTTTAACGTGTCATGCTGACTGGGGGATTCTGGGAGTTGTAGTCCTCCCCTCTTAAAGGATGGCTGGCTGGGGGATTCTGGGAGTTGTAGTTCTCCCCTCTTAAAGGATGGCTGGCTGGGGGATTCTGGGAGTTGAAGTCCTGCACTCCTAAAACATGCCGGCTGGGGGATTCTGGGAGTTGGTCCACCTCTCTTAAAGCAAGCCGCTAGGGGATTCTGGGAGTTGAAGTCCTCCCTTCTTAAGCTTGCCTATTTTTTTTTTAAAAAATCACCAATTCAGACCATCTCACCATTTATGAAATCCTCCAGCATTGCCACATTCAAGAGGGCCTTAAGTGGCTGTTGACCTTGTCCCAAAAATAAATTCCAGTTCTTCAAATTGCTAATTTCTCACCCCCCCCCCCAAAAAAGCCTAGCCGTATCTGGATTCTGGTCCTGATTCTGCCCTTGATCTCCCAAGCTGCTTCTCTTGAGCCACTTGGCCAAATTTGGGATATTTAACTGTAGGAAATGCCATCCAAGGTTGCAGAGCCATTAAAAGCCGAAGGGGGGAAATTGCTGGGAAAGCATCAGATCAGACAAATATTTAATTAGAGCAAAATATTGAATTCCTGACAATACCCCGCTGCGTCTTGATTTTAGAGCAGATAAGACCAAGCTGGGGGTCAGAGACCACCTGCTTCATTTCGTGGGGAGGCTGAGATTCGAGAGGAAAAATCTGCAGGCAGGCGACATTGAAGGAATCCCATTTATGTGTTCACTTTTACAAAATATACCAGCCTTTGGAAGATGCAGGCAAGCAGCATGTATATTTAGGTATTTATATCCCGCAAATAACTCAAGGCAAGGAACATACAATGCTCCTTCCTAGGTAATGGACACATCCAGCTTTCATGTCTAAGGTGGGACTAGAACTCACCATCTCCTGGTGCTTGGCCCAAAGTCACCCAGTTGATTTTTATGCCTAAGGCAGGACTAGAACTCACCGTCTCCTGGCGATAGGTCCAAAGTCATCCAGCTGAAAGTCACCCAGCTGGGTTTCATGTCTAAGGCGGGACTAGAACTTACTGTCTCCTGGTGATTGGCCCAAAGTTACCCGGTTGGTTTTCATGCCTAAGGCGACAGTAGAACTCACCATCTCCTGGTGATTAGCCAGCTAGATGGCTTTTGTGCCTAAGATGGGACTAGAACTCACCGTCTCCTGGTAATTGATCCAAAGTCACCCAACTGGCTTTCATGCTTTAGGCGGGACTAGAACTCACCATCTCCTGGTGATAGGTCCAAAGTCATCCAGCTGAAAGTCACCCAGCTGGGTTTCATGTCTAAGGCGGAACTAGAACTCATCATCACCCGGTGATTAGCCAGCTAAGGCGGGACTAGAACTCACCATCACCTGGTAATTGATCCAAAGTCACTCAACTGGCTTTCATGCTTTAGGCGGGACTAGAACTCACCGTCTCCTGGTTTTTAAGCCAGCACGTGAGCATCTGCCTCATAAGAAGTCTCAACCTTGCCTGTTTTAGGAAATAAATCCCTACGTTTTCTCTAGGTGGAAATGTCAGGTGCTGAAGAGTGTGACCAGCCCCCTACAAACCTCTCAGAGTCATTGACCAAGGGTCAAAAAAGTCAAGATGGCAGCCACCACCCTGAGATCAGAGCTCCGAACATCCTAGACCAAACTAAATCCAAAACATCCTAGACCAAACTAAATCCAAAAACGATAGGAAACCGGGAGAAATCAGCCATTAATAGACAAATAGGGATGTGTTTATAAACTGATCATCTACCTGCACCTATCGGTAAGGGTTGTGACTGTCATTTTGACTCTTTTGACCCTTGGCCTCTTCCACAGATATTCCAGGAACTTGTTCACTTTGCAAAAATCATTAAATCAATGAATTAAGAAGATGCTGAGCGGGGAAATTGTTTCGAATGGAAACAATATTCAATAATGGAGTGGCTTGTTCTCCAGGAAAATTCAGCTGAATTTGCATTTAGAAAGCCTCCATTAGTGAAATTTATGTGCCTAAAAATGAGAGGATTTGCATTGTTGTTGCTGTTTTTTTACTATAAAGACACTATATCCTGCAATTTACAACAATGTGTAAATTAGAGAGGGACATTTACCAAATCTGCCACGAGACCTTGTAAACGCAAATGGTGATATTTGCTTGACTTGGAAATTTATTTATTATTTTTTTTAGTGATTTGTGTCTTTCAATGTCCCTTTCTTTACAAAAGTTGATTGTCAAGTGTGAATTTTTGGAATATTATTATTATTCTTTCTCTGCAGAAGCTTGTGTTGAACAGGAATAATGGAGAGAGTGAATTTTCAGACTTTCTTCCAGGCATTTCATGACCCAACTAGGTAACATCATCAGTGCTAGAAGAGGAATTTACGGAGACGAAGAGGAAGAGGAGGAGGAAGATGGGGGGGCTGGAGGGCCTTTGGTGCCCTCTGAGCTGAGTGGTTCCCTTGCAGACATTTCATGACCCAACTAGGGAACATCACCAGAGCTAGAAGGAGGAGGAGGAGGAGGAGGAGGAGGAGGAGGAGGAGGAGGAAGGAAGGAAGAAGGAAGGAAGGAAGGAAGGAAGGAAGGAAGGAAGGAAGGAAGGAAGGAAGGAAAGTGAGGTCCTTGGTGCTCTCTGAGCTGGGTGGTTCCCTTGCAGACATTTCATGACCCAACTAGGGAACATCACCAGAGCTAGAAGGGAGGAGGAGGAGGAGGAGGAGGAGGGGAAGAAGGAAGGAAGGAAGGAAGGAAGGAAGGAAGGAAGGAAGGAAGGAAGGAAGGAAGGAAGGAAGGAAGGAGTGAGGTCCTTGGTGCTCTCTGAGCTGGGTGGTTCCCTTGCAGACATTTCATGACCCAACTAGGGAACATCACCAGAGCTAGAAGGAGGAGGAGGAGGAGGAGGAGGAGGAGGAGGAGGAGGAGGAGGAAAAGGAAGGAAGGAAGGAAGGAAGGAAGGAAGGAAGGAAGGAAAGGAAGGAAGGAAGGAAGGAAGGAAGGAAGGAAAGTGAGGTCCTTGGTGCTCTCTGAGCTGGGTGGTTCCCTTGCAGACATTTCATGACCCAACTAGGGAACATCACCAGAGCTAGAAGGGAGGAGGAGGAGGAGGAGGAGGAGGAAGGAAGGAAGGAAGGAAGGAAGGAAGGAAGGAAGGAAGGAAGGAAGGAAGGAAGGAAGGAAAGTGAGGTTCTTGGTGCTCTCTGAGCTGGGTGGTTCCCTTACAGACATTTCATGACCCAACTAGGGAACATCACCAGAGCTAGAAGGGAGGAGGAGGAAAAGACAGGAAGGAGGAGGAGGAGATGGATGGACTGTGGGGGTCCTTGGAGCTCTCTGAGTTTGGTGGTTTCCTTGCAGATGTTTCATGACCCAAGTAGGGAACATCACCAGAGATGGATGGATGGATGGATGGACAGACGGATGGAAGGAAGAAGGAGAAGGAGGAGGAGGAGGAGAAGGAGGAAAATGACAGTGGGGGTCCTTGGGGGTTCTCTGAGCTTGGTGGTCTTCTTGCAGACGTTTCATGATCCAACTAGGGAGCATCACCAGAGCTAGAAGGGAGGAGGAGGAGGAGGAGGAGGGCTGTGTGTGTGGGGGTCCTTGGTCCCCTCTGAGCCGGGTGGTCTCCTTGCAGACATTTCATGACCCAACCAGGGAACGTCACCAGGGCCGGGGGGGGGGGGAGTGGAGTTCCCTCGGGGGGAGGAATCTGAACCGCTTGTGGAAACGAGCGTTTGCAGACCAATGGGGACTCCGTGCAGACTCATATTTGGGCGATTAAGTGAGCCGCAAGTGACAACACGGGAGCAGCTGATGAATAAACAAGGCCAGCCTCCAGCGCTGTTTTAGTTACAGTCGCCGTTGTTTCTCAATTAAATCTAAAAACCAGAATGAAGGCAATTTGTAATTGGGGCTGATCTTTGCCGGGCTTCAAGCTGGGAGTTATTAAAATTCTCTTTAGGCTTCACTGAAAATGATAGAGAGAACGCTAATTGGGTGGCTAATGGACTTGCAAATTAACCTAACTCCTGCTTCTTGCATAAATATTGCATAAATAGGAGAGGAAAGACATTTTTTCTCCTTTCAGGCACGGATTCTGAAATTGTGTCCACCGGTTGAGCTCAAAATTTCTCTTCCTAAGCGAGACATTCATTAAGTGAGTTTTGCCCCATTTTACGACCTTCCTTGCCCCAGTTGTTAAGTGAATCACTGCCATTGTTAAATTATTCACACGGTTATTAAGTGAATCCGGCTTCCCCATTGACTTTGCTTGTCAGAAGGTCACAAAAGGGGATCACGTGACTCCGGGACACAGCGACCGTCATAAGTATGAACCACTTGCCAAACGACTGAATTTTGATCATGTGACCCTGGGGATGCTGCAACGGTCGTAAGTGTGAAAAACGGTCATAAGTCACTTTTTCTGTGCTTTGACTTTGAACAGTCACTAAATGAACTGTTGTAAGTCGAGAACTACATGCTGGTTGCCAAGTGGCCGAATTTTGATCATGTGACCATCAGGATGCTGCAATAGTTGTAAGTGTGAGGACTGCTCGTAAATTATTTTTTTCCAGTGCTTGTTGTAGCTGTGAAATGGTTGCTAAATGAACGGTTGTAAGTCAAGGATTGCTTTTATTAGCAACAAGGATCTCAGATGAATAAGAGTTAACAGCAGCTCGGAAAGTTTTGATCTTTGATCTGAGTTTTTCGAAAGCAGTTCTTGAATGCAAACTAAGCTGTCATAACTTGGTGTAAATAACACAGAAGTAGAAGGGAACATTATAATATTTCACTGGATATTCCAGTGTGGAATATCAAAACTGGTGCAGTATTCCAAGTGTGGCCTTACCAAGGCATTGAAGAGTGGTATTAATCACGCGAAGTATTAATACCACTCTTCAATGCCTTGGTAAGGCCACACTTGGAATACTGCATCCAGTTTTGGTCACCACGATGTAAAAAAGATGTTGAGACTCTAGAAAGAGTACAGAGAAGAGCAACAAAGATGATTAGGGGACTGGAGGCTAAAACATATAAGGAACGGTTGCTAGAATTGGGTATGTCTAGTTTAACGAAGAGAAGGACAAGGGGGGACATGATAGCAGTATTCCAATATCTCAGGGGCTGCCATAAAGAAGAGGGAATTAAGCTATTTTCCAAAGCACCTGAAGGCAGGACAAGAAGCAACGGGTGGAAACTAATCAAGGAGAGAAGCAACCTAGAACTAAGGAGAAACTTCCTGACAGTGAGAACAATTAATCAGTGGAACAGCTTGCCTCCAGAAGCAGTAAATGCTCCAACACTGGAAGTTTTTAAGAAGAGACTGGACAGCCATTTGTCCGAAATGGTGTAGGGTTTCCTGCCCGAGCAGGGGGTTGGACTAGATGACCTCCAAGGTCCCTTCCAACTTTGTTGTTGTTGTTAATTGCGAAGTCGTGTCCGACCCATCGCGACCCCATGGACAACATTCCTCCAGGTCTTCCTGTCTATTATTATTATTATTATATCTGTCAAAGCCCATCATTTTGGCCAAGAGAGAAAAAGACATGACTTGCATCTGGCCATCTGATTAAAAAAAAAAATTGTTTCTATTTTTTTTTTATTTGAAAAAAGTTAAAACATAAAAGTCCAATTTTTAAAAAAAATAAACAAAGAAAAAACACAAAACAAGACAGACATTGAAAAAAAAATGGTGCATAAAAAAAGAAAACAACACATACACACGTATTAGTTGAATACAGTAAAATTCTAAAGGAAATTTCGGGATAGCTCAAGTTCCTAGTCCTCATGCTGATAAATGGATTGACCTTTTAATCTGTGGCTTGAATTAACTGCCCTAACACCAAATAATATTTGGGAAGCTGTCACAAGGTAAAAGGTCATGTTCCCCTTGCTTTTCCTATTTTAAAAATATTCTACCTTGTCTTTATCTTGAATTTTAATGTTTTCTTTTTGTTTTTTTAAAATATATTTATCCAGGTGCGCTGTTATTATAGCTTGCACAGAAATTAGTATCTTTGTCCTTTTTTAGTTAAAACATGGGTGCCATTTTTTAAGCACCACTTAATTCTGGAAAAAGGCAACTAAAATTAATGGCTTGATTTTAATTAATCAGGTCAAAGAACGCATAGCAAAGGAGAACACAGCTTAGCGACCGTTCCGAGTTATGACAGACCTCCTTGGGGATCCTTATAACTCAGTTCCGAAGTTCTGACGTTCGCCCCCTGTTGGATTTAGGGCTATTTGCACCACCTTGAAGTCACATAACCAAAAATCGGGATTTATTTTCAATTTTTGGTAAAAACAATTGGTTCACTTGACAATTGGGCCATTTGCTTAACAACTTATGCAAAAAAAAGTGGTAAAATCAGGTTGGTCACGTGGGTGATTCATTTTACGACTATACTGGGCACGTTCTATTACGGTCCTAAGTGGAGAAATACCAATAGGAAAAAAGTGAACTAAGCGATATGAACCAGCAGGGGGCAGCATAGAGCTGACTTCAGTGGTTTCTAAAATATTTAAATAAAAGATAAGATTTTTGGTTGATCTTTGCAGAGACACCAGTCAAAACCTGAGGGCTGCAGGAGAAATCCTTTGCTTTGTAGGAACTTTGTATGTGCCCAGGAACCTCTTACAGTTGCTGGATGGGCTGAGGAGAGCATCAGAAGTGAAAGAGAAGCAACCTGGAACTAAGGAGAAACTTCCTGACAGTGAGAACAATTAACCAGTGGAACTGCTTGCCACCAGAAGTGGTGAATGCTCCAACACTGGAAGTTTTTAAGAAGAGACTGGACAGCCATTTGTCCGAAATGATGTAGGGTTCCTGCCTGAGCAGGGGGTTGGACTAGATGACCTCCAAGGTCCCTTCCAACTTTACTACTACTACTACTACTACTACTACTACTACTACTACTACTACTACTACTACTATTATTATCTCATCTTTCAGAAGGAGGGTTCAAGGAAGCAGCTTCAAGTGACAAAGAGCTCAGCTCCAAGGATGGATGAGATGAGGGAGAAGAAGGATGGATGCAAGGAAGGAAGGAAGAGAGAGAGAGAGAGAGAGAGAGAGAGAGAGAGAGAGAGAGAGAGAGAGAGAGAGAAAGAAAGAAAGAAAGAAAGAGAAGAGGGGAGGGGAAGGGAAGGGAAGGAAAGGGAAAGGAAGGGAGAAAAAGGATGGATGGAAGGAAGGGAGGGAGGGAGGGATAGAGGGGGGAGAGGAAAGAAGGATGGAAGGAAGGAAGGAAGAAAAAAGGAAGGGGAAGAAAGAAAGGGAAAGAAAGAGGAAGGGAAGAAAAAAGAGACAGGAAGATGAAAGAAGGAAGGAAAAGAAAGGTAAGGAAGGGGAGGGGAGGGGAAGGAAAGAAAAAAGAAAGAAAGAAAGAAAGAAAGAAAGAAAGAAAGAAAGAAAGAAAGAAAGAAAGAAAGAAAGAAAGAAAGAAAGAAAGAGGGTTAGGGAAAGGAAGGGAAAACTAGGCCACTGGTCCCCTTTTCTGATAAATTCAATTTTAGACCCTGTTCCTTCAAGCGAAATGCCCTCTTTGCCCACCTAAAGCCCCTTTGCTTCCCCCTCTTCTCCTGACCCCCCCCCCCCAAGCAGCTGGCAGGAGCCCCGGCACCCTCCCGCCAGACCCCCTCCCCCCATGTTCCCTTCCCGGCCAGGGAGGTGGGGGCGTGCAGGTGCAAACCACCACCCCCCTTGCCAACTGCCTTATGGAGGAGAGCCCTGCCGCCGAATTGCCCGGGTGAAGCCCCTCCTCAGTTCCCTTCGGGCACCTTGGAGTAAAGGTGGAGGAAACGGTGAGTTTGGAAGAGAGACGCTGCCACGCTGAGCCTTTCGCCGGGGGGGGGGGGCGGAAGAGGCGCTTTGCAGCGGAGGAGCGTCGCGCTCAAAACTGCAGACAGAGTAGATGACTTTGGCAGAGATTGACAGCTGGGATTGCAAAGCCCCCCCCCTTAAAAGCCCTCATTGATCAAACGCTTGGCATTTCCTCTGGACAGACCCTCACCGACTCAAAAAAAAAAAAAAAAAAAAAGAGCTCAAAAGCAAAGTTTCTCAGCCTTGGCAACTTTTCGATAGGGACACTTCAGCTCCCAGAATTCCCCAGCTACCTTCCCTCCCTCCTTCGTCTTCCTTCTATCCCTCCCTTCCATTCCTTCCTTCTTTTCCTTCCTCACTTCTCTCTACTTCCTTCCTTCCTCTCCCTTCCTTGCTTCCTTCTATCCCTCCTTCCCTCCCTTCCTTCTATACGTCCCACTCTCTTTTTTCTTTCTTTCTTTCTTTCTTCTTTATATTCCTCCCTTTTTTCTCCAGTTCCACCTTTCCTCTCCCTCCCATTCCTTCTTTCTTTCCTCCCCTCCCTTGTCTTCTTTCTATCCTCTCCCTTCCATTCCTTCCTTCCTATCTTCCTTCTTTCTCTCCCTCTTCTTCCTTCCTTTTTTCCATTTCCTCCTTTCTTCTCTACTTCCTTCCTTCCTTCCCGCCCTCGTCTTCTTTCTATCCCTCCCTTCCATTCCTTCCTTTCTTCTTTCCTTTCTTCTTTCCATCTCTTATCTTTCTTCTCTCCCTCCCTTGCATTCGTTCTTCCTTTCCTCTCCCCCCTCATGTTCCTTCAATTCCTCCCTTCCTCCCATTCGTCCTTCCTTCCTTCCTTCCTTCCTTCCTTCCTTCCTTCCTTCCTTCCTTCCTTCCTTCCTTCCTTCCTTCCCCCTCTCTTCTTCCTTGGTTCCTATCTATCTATCTATCTATCTATCTATCTATCTATCTATCTATCTATCTATCTATCTATCTATCTTATCCATTTCCTTCCTTCTTTCTCTCCCTCTCTTCCTGCTTCCCTTCTACCTTCCTTCCTTCCTCCCATCTCAGAATGGCCACGGTGGAGGAATTCCCCTCCAAAGCACCCCCCTTCCTTAGAGAAACTATTTCACAAAAGTTTTTTTCCTGCCTCTTTTTCATCTCAAATGACCCCCACAGGACCCTAGACTCTTTTCCACATTATGTGCTTTAAATTGGACATTTTAATAAAAGAGTATTTGAATGCCTGTTTTGCTTCATCGCACCGCAGAGAAATTAATCGGGAGTCCAACGGTGGTAGATTAAAAAGCATCGAACGGCGCTTGGTTTAAGCTTTGTCATCTCATTTTTTAAAATTATGTATATATATAGAGAGAGCTTTTATATATATTTATATTATATATATTTATATACACGCACAATATTGTATAGTATTCTATTGTATATATTGTATTGTATGTATTGTATTGCATTGCTATAGATAGATGGATGGATGGATGGATGATAGATAGATAGATAGATAGATAGATAGATAGATAGATAGATAGAGATATAGAGATATATAGACATATATATGGATAGATAGATAGATAGATAGATAGATAGATAGATAGATAGATAGATAGGGAGGGAGAGAGGGAGGAAGAGAGAGAGAAGGAAACATATTTTTCCGGCATCTCTGGACAGCTGGCCAAAGAATGAAATAAAAGAGAAAAGAAAGAAAAGAAAAATGACATGAATTTAATTATTTATAACGTGTTTTAGTCTTTTTTCAGCCAAAAGAATCCCAAAACTGAATGTGTAACTTTGCCATTTTGCAAGTTAATCCCCAAAAATGAGATCTGGACAGAATTTCAGAATAGTTTGAGCAGCTTCCCACTCAAAATTTTGGGCCAAGAGCTGGGAAGGTCCACAGTGGGGATGGGTTAGGTCAAAACAAGTCAAAATGGTGGCGCTGACTTTACTGAACTCTTGACAAAATGGGGTGAGGCTTCTCTGACACTGTCATGGCTGTTTTTCTGACTTTTTTGACCCTCCTCCTTCTTTCCACAAATTCACTCCTTTCTATCACTGATGATGTTACCTAGTTGGGTCATGAAATGTCTGCAATAAAACCACCCAGCTCAGAGAGCACCAAGGACCCCATTGTCATATTCCTCCTCCTCCTCCTCCTCCTCCTCCTCCTCCTCCTCCTCCTCCTCCTCCTCCTCTTCCTCCTCCTTCTCCTCTTGTCTGCAAACCCCCCTCCCTTCTAGCACTGATGATGTTACCTAGTTGGGTTATGAAACGTTAGCAAGAAAACCACCCAGCTCGGAGAACACCCAGGACCCCACAATAATCCTGCTCCTGCTCCTGCTCCTGCTCCTCCTCCTCTTCTTCTTCCTCCTCCTCCTCCTCCTAACAGAATAACCAAGTTGGAAGGGACCTTGGAGTTCATCTAGTCCAGTGGTTCTCAACCTGTGGGTCGGGACCCCATTTGGGGTCAAACGACCATTTCACGGGGGTTGTCAAACAACGCAGTCCGCCATTTCTCCCCCCTTTTCCTTAGCTGTGCTCCTCCCTTTTATTCTATTGGCTTTGAAAGCCAATAGAAGAGACTCTCTTGAATAGAGTCTAATTCTATTGGCTTTCCAAAGCCAATAGGAATTGTCCAGGCTGTCTCTGCCCTGCTGAGCCCGCCAAAAGTCCCATTCTGCAAACGGTGCTGCACCAGTTGAGTAGTCCTCGACTTACGACCGGTTGAGTAATCCTCGACTTACGACCGGTTGGGGGTCGCGGCATTAAAAAGGTTGAGAACCACTGATCTAGTCCAACCCCCAGCTCAGGCAGAAGACCTTGGCCTATACCATTTCAGACAATTGACCGTCCACTCTCTTCTTAAAAACCTCCAGATCAGCGGTTCTCAACCTATGGGTCGCGACCCCATTTGGGGTCGATCAACCTCTTTTGCGGGGTCGCCAAATGCGGCGATCCGCCATTTTGTCCCCTCCGGGGGCGCGCCGCGCCTCCGGGGGGGTGGTGCCGCGCATGCGCGCCGCGCGTGGGGGCGGCGGCGCGCCTCCGGGGGGCGGTGCTGCGCACGCGCGCCACGCGTGGGGGCGGCGGTGCGCTCCGGGGGGCACCGCCGTGCATGCGCGCCGCGTATGGGGGCCGCACCGCGCCTCCCGGGGGTAGCGCCGCGCATGCGCCGCCGTGCGTGGGGCTGCCGCCGCGTATGCGCACCGCGCATGCGCGCCACGCGCAGGGGGCCCGCCGCGCATGCACGCAGCGTGCGGGGGCCCCGCCCTCATGCGCGCCGCGCCGCGCATGCGCATAACGTTTGTGTGACGGGGGTCGCCGTCACACAAACGTTGAGAACCGCTGCTCCAGATGAAGCACCCACAATTTCTGGTGGCAAGCCGTTCCACTGGTTAATTGTCCTCACTGTTAGGAAGTTTCTCCTTAATTACTTGTTTCTTAATTTACAGGTTGCTTCTCTCCTTGATTACTTTCCATCCATTGCTTCTGGTCTTGCCTTCTGGTGCTTTGCAAAATAAATGGACCCCCTCTTCTTTGTGGCAGCCCCTCAAACATTGGAAGGCTGCTATCCTGTCACCCCTAGTCCTGTTCAGTGGGGCCAGCATCTCCCCCTCCTCCCTTTTGTTCCCTCCCCGTCAATTTCTCCAGAAAGATCCTGCTGGAAAACAAACAGAACACACCATGGCAGTTTATATTCATGTTTTAAAATAGCCTGTCATTGTTTTATTTCCTTTTTCGAAGGCAACAGCTGCAGACCATGCCCAGGGGAGCATGAAAGGCCTCTGAAATTGAAGGGGGTCAATGAGGACAATCCAGCTTTTTAAGCTGGGTCCATTTCAGAAAAAACACACACCACAGAATGAGGGTATGGGGAGGTCATTCCAAGTGAAAAAAACTAGCACGGAGGTCAAGAAAAATCAAGATGGTCACCATGAGCTTCTTTGACCATCAGATGTGGAGCTGGACCTTAAGACTGGCGATCTTTCCTTCTCCCAGGCTGAAGTACAACTGGTTCATACCTGGACTAACTCCTAATCTGTTGTCAGCTTGGTTTACCACACAAGTTTAAAGCACCTGGCTCATCCTAACCCATCAATACTGGCTTATTATTACTGATAGTTACAACCCATTTAACCCAACATGTTGTGACGCTGCCAAGCATGTTGCAAGCTGTTTCTCCATCTAGCTGACTTTTGCAAGTTCGGAAGGTCGCACATCCAGAATGTTCTTCTCCACCGTTTTCTGCTTAGACCTCATAAAACACCATATCTTCTATTGAGGTCTAATTCCTAATTCCTTCAATAGTTCATCACAGGTTCAAATCCTTAATCATCTTAGTTAGTCTTCTCGGCACTCTTTCTAGAATCTCAACATCTTTTTTTAAATCTTGGTAGAAGACCCTGAAGAATCTTTCTCAAGAAAGACATTTGAGGTTCTACCAAAAATCTTATTCCACAGAAGAACTGGAAATGCTTGTCTCATGTCAGAAACCCTGACAAGATCTCAGCACATGTCATAGAATAGAATAGAATAGAATAGAATAGAATAGAATAGAATAGAGTAGAGTAGAGTAGAGTAGAGTAGAGTAGAGTAGATAGAGTAGAGTAGAGTAGAGTAGAGTAGAGTAGAGTAGAGTATATAGAGTAGAGTAGAGTACAGTAGAGTAGAGTAGAATAGAGTAGAGTAGAGTAAAGTAGAGTAGAGTAGAGTAGAGTAGAGTAGAATATAAAATGGAATGGAATATAGAATAGAATAGAGTAGAGCAGAGTGGGAAGGTCAGAGATGTTGGTCACATGACCGTCATAAATGCATCTTGGCTACCCAGTGTCTGGACTTGGTGATGCTGGGATGGTCGTAAGTGCGAAGACCGTTATAAGTCGCTGTTTGTAGAGCCGTTGCTAAGTGAGACATTTGTTGAGTGAGTTTTCCCTATTTTATGACCTTTCTTGCCAGAGTTGTTAAGTGAATCACTGCAGTCAGTAGGTTAGACTTTTAACTTTTAAAAACTTTCCTTCCTTCCTTCCTTCCTTCCTTCCTTCCTTCCTTCCTTCCTTCCTTCCTTCCTTCCTTCCTTCCTCTTCTTTTTCCCTCCTCCCTCCCTCCTTCCATCCCTCCCTCCCTCCTTTCTCCTTCCCTCCTCCCTTATTTCCTCCTCCTTCCCCTCCCTCACTCTCTTCCCTCCTCCCTCCCTCCCTCCCTCCTTTCCTTCCTTCCTTCCTTCCTTCCTTCCTTCCTTCCTTCCTTCCTTCCTTCCTTCCTTCTTTCCTTCCTTCCTTCCCTCCCTCCCTCCCTCCCTCCCTCTTTCTTTCTTTCTTTCTTTCTTTCTTTCTTTCTTTCTTTCTTTCTTTCTTTCTTTCTTTCTTTCTTTCTTTCCTCCACAGCCTGAAGGCAAATGCTTCAAGCAGATGTTTCTGAACCAAATGCCCATCGCTGTTCTTTTATTAAGAACTCCATCTGAACCCTTTCATCTCGTCCGGTAATTATTAGTGTCCGTCAGAATGCCGTAATGTGGGCACGAGGGAAGGCTACAGTTACTCTGTGGGAAGGCCTGGCAGGCGTTCGGGTTTCGAATTCTGCTTCCATTGGTCCCGGGAAGCAGCAGAGACGTCTGTGCACAATCAAAGCATCCAGGAAGCTGTGATGGGTCATAGTTTCGGGGTGACAAGTCACCGAGAAATATAGCTGAGGTTTTCGGCATAAACAAAGTTTCAGTTGGACAGAGAATTGCCGAAGTTCATAATTTTCTTGTAAATTGGAGAGCGCAACTCGGCCTGCGTGCGAATCGCCGAGAGAAGCTTGACAGCGCAATCACGATAAATGTTAATTTTGGTTTCCATGCAACCTATAATCAACGTATGGAATTCCTTCCCACAAATTTGAGATTGCTTTTCGGGGTGGTTGAGACATTGAACAGAAGGCCAAATGCCGAGTTTGAAAACCAGCCTCCCCAACATTAGCTGAGTTCGAAACCCCCTTAAAAGTAAGTCGGGCATGGGCGATTACAGATCGTCCTTGACTTACAACGGTCTGTTTAGTGACATTTTGAAGTCAGGGCAGCTCTGAGAAAAAGACCATTTTTCATACTTACGACTTTTGCCGCATCCATTCATGGTCACGTGATCAACATCCAGAGGCTTGGCAATTGGCATGTACTTATGACGGTTGCAGTGTGCCCGGGGTCACGTGACCCCCCCCTTTTGCAACCTTTGGATAAGCAATGGGGAAGCCAGATTCTGTAGTGACTCACTTAACAACTGTGGCAAAAAAGGCTGTTAAATGGGGCGAATCTGTTCACTTCACAACTGTCTTGCTTAGCCACTTGAACCTTGGATTCAATTGTGGTCATAATTCGAGGACTACCTGTATAGGCATCTATAGGTAGTCCTCCATTTACGGCTGACACTTAATGACGGACCCTCCCAGTTTATGACGGTAATCCCCTGATCCCCTTTTGTGACCTTCTGACAATGGGGAAGCCAGATTCACTTAACAACCGAGTCACTCACTTAATGACTACAGTGATTCACTTAACAATTGCTTCAAGAAAGGTTGTAAAGTGAGGTAAAAAGTCGTTTAACAACTGTCTGATTTAACGGCAGAAATTTCGGAGTCCGTTGTGGTCATAAGTTGAGAACTAACTAAGAGACCGGCTTTAAAGTCGCTTTCCAAAATATTAAATTATCCCCTAGGAAAGATGTGAATAATTATGCAGAGGTGGGCGGTGGGTGGGCGAAAGAGGGATAATGTCTCCATCAAAATGAAAACGAATCAGCCGGACGCATGATTTTCCAGCTCCTTGTTATTATATTTCCCTTCTTTCCACGATATAAACATAATTAATTAAACATAATGCGTTTAATTAAATTTCTTCACAGGAGCCCATGGCTAAAAGTCAAAACAGGGCTAAAAGAAAACTTGGCTCATGACAGATAGTCCTCGAGTTACGACTTTTCATTTCGGCACCATCTGAAATTACAACGGTGCTGAAAAAAGAGGTCTTAAAAGTAGTCCTCATACTTACGACCATCAGAACATCGGGGCACTTGGCCACTGGCATGTTGCAGCATCTTGGGGCCAGGGGATCTCCAGTTGTGGCTTTCCCGGGTGCTTTCTGAGAAGCAACGGGGGGTTGATTACATTAACGACCATATGATTCACTTAACGACAGTGGCAAAAAAAGATTGTAAGATTGGATGTGGCTCACTTAACAACCTCATTGTTTGGTAATGGAAGTTCCAGTCCCAGTTACAGATTGTACAGAGTTACGACCGTTCGTTTTAGTGACCATTCAAAAGTACAACGGCACTAAAAAAAGTAACAGGACTATTTTTCACACTTACAACTGTTGCAGCGTCAGAATTCAGACTCACATTTACGACGGTTGCACCGTCCCCGGGGTCACGCGATCCCTTTTTGCGACCTTCTGACAAGGAAAGTCAGATTCACTTAACAACTGTGTGACTGACTTAACAATAGCAGGGATTCACTAATTCACAACTGTGGCGAAAATGGTTGTAAAATGGGGCAAAACTCACTTAGCTGTCTAGCGTAGCTGCAGAAATTTCGGACACAATTGTTGTAAATTTGAGGACTGCCTGTAAGCGTGAGCACCAGTGTTAAATCCTTCCCCCCCCCCTGCTATTGTAACTTTGAATGGTCACTAAACAAATAGTCGTAAGTCGAGGATTACACTAAAATATAGTCAATTTCCCCCAGGCAATTAATGGGGAACGAGATAATTTTTTCCTCAGCTCTGTATAAGCAACTAAAGCAATTTCACTCACAATTTCAACCACAATTTACCTCAAAATTTCCATGGCTAACTGAGACATTGACATTTGCCCCATTGTACGACGGTTCTCGCCAAGGCTGTTAACTGAATCCCTGCAGTTATTAAGCTACCAACACGGTCGTTGTGTGAATCTGACTTTCCCTTTGACTTTGCTAGTCGCAAAATGGGATCATGGGACTCCAGGACACTGTAACCGTCATAAATGTGAGTCAGTTGCCAAGCGTCTGAATTTTGACCGTGGGGATCCCGCAATGGTTATTAAGTATGAAAAATGGTCATAAGTCACCTTTTTCAGTGCCGTCGGTCACTAAGTGAACTGTTGTAAGTCAAGGATTACCTGTACATCTTTGTGCATCATGTACAAATTCACATGTTAATGTACATATTGGTTCACAGTGTGCACCATGCTCAGACAAGTGGCATCATGTATGAGGTTAAATTTTGCTCTTCTAGATTTTTCCAACGTTTAACTGCCCGATATGATCAATTAAACACTGTGTTTTAAATTAATTTAATGCCAAGGATCATTAGAGGTTTCAGCGCAGAAAATTGAGAGCTGAGACTTTAAAAAACTTTTAAATTTCTTTTTCCTGGAACCTCGTGCCTTCTCTTCTTAGCACAATCTTGTGGAACTATTTTTTTTTTTTCTTTTACAGGCATTTTTGAACGAGTAGGAAAGATTGTGTTGTAACAACACGGCGTTTATTCTACGGCTTAAACCATTTGAGTTATTCATTGAATATACACCGGCCGCAATCAAGCAGGCTTATAGTGGTTTACGGTCATTTGCGTCGGTTTACAGTAATTAAGATCATCAAACAAAGACATGAGCAGATCAGATGGCTGAAGCATCCATCACTAGACTAAAACAGCCATAAATCCATAACACATAAAAATAAACATTGATGCTTCCTGGCTGATCTTCCTTCCGATGAGTGGCAGGAAGCACCAAACATAAATTGTGGAGCCTTTGGTGGTCTCTGAACTTGATTGTTTTCTAGCAGACATTTCATGACCCAACTAGGTTACATCATCAGTGCTAGAATGGAGTGGGATTTGTGGGGAGGAGGAGGAGAGAGGAAATGGAGGAGGAGGAGGACGACGACTGGGGTGTCCTTGATGCCCTCTGATGACTTTCTTGCAGATGTTTCATGATCTAACTAGGGAGCATCATCAGTGCTAGAAGGGAGGGGGGTATGAGGAGGAGATGGAGATAGAGGAGGAGGAGGAGGAGGAGGAGGAGGAGGAGGAGGAGGAGGAGGAGGAGGAGGAAGAAAGACTGTGACTATGGGGTCCTTGGCGCTCTCTGATGTGGGTGATTTCCTTGGAGACATTTCATGACCCAACTAGGGAACGTCATCAGTGCTAGAAGGGAGTAGGGTTTGTGGGGAGGAGGAGGAGGAGGAGGAGGAAAAGGACTATGGTGTCCTTGATGTTCTCTGTGCAAGGTCTGTTTTCTTGCAGATATTTCATGGCCAAATTAGGGTTAGGTAGGACGTCTAGGTCTACCACACTCCCAGCTGAAATTGTGGCTAAGTCTCTCTTTCTCTCTCTCTCTCTCTCTCTCTCTCTCTGTGTGTGTGTCTGTGTTATGAGACTAAGGAATTTTAGATCCAGTGGCTCAAGAAATAAAAACAAGACTCTCCCACAACACATTAGTAAGGACTGCAGGCAGGCAAAATACCACCAAAGGATGTCTGTGAACACCAGCCAGCTGCCAGAAAAAATAACCAAAAACTTGTTAAACTCACGGCACATGGCTGAGAGCATCCTTATGGACCAAGTCGAATCCTAAAAACACTAGACAATCTGCCATTCAGACAAATCCGTTATTGATAACACACATGGAGACAAACCACATTTACACACAATAACAAAAAAAGCCAAGGACAGAATAAAAACATAGACTCTCCAATGGCCAGCACCCAGATTAACACCAGACAATCAAGCAGAAAATAATACCTTACAGCGGTGGTGGCAAACCTATGGCACGTGTGCCAGAGGCGGCACTCAGAGCCCTCTCTGTTGGCACACGCGCCACCACTGCCAGCAGCAGGTCCATCAGGCCCCCGCCGCCCGGAGCAGGAGCCCCGCCCAGCACAAAGGAGGTGAAGCGGCCGACTAGCAAGCTGGAGTAGAGATGGTAGAGCAGAGATCACCAACCATTGTGGATTGGCAGACTGGAAGAAAAGGGAGGGGGAAGCATTTTACATGCATGTATGCGTGCACGAGGCCGTGAGCACGCACCTGCTGCAAATGGGACGGGGCTAGTGCCTGTGTGATACTCACTACCCCTGCCCCATTCTTGCGTGGTGCAGCGCCTTGTATCTGCACCCTGCAGCGCGGCAGCGGTCATTTTTGCGCCTTGCAGCACAGTGGCCCATTTTTGCACCCCTGGTTTTTGCATGCCAGAGGTGGCACTCAGAGGCACCTCCCTGACCCCCCCCCCCTGAGGGCACCACAATGCTAATGCGGCCCTGGCATTTTGTGATAAATAAGTGGGTTTTGGGTTGCGGTTTGGGCACTTGGTCTCTAAAAGTTTCACCATTACTGCCCTAGAATATAAGAAGGTTTTAAGGAGAAAATGCTGTCCTCCCCACACTGGAAGCACAAACTACTGTATATAAGCAGGGAGCAAACACCACACACCCTCTTATTGATGATATTACCTAGTTGGGTCATGAAATGTTTGCAAGATAACAACCAAGATCAGAGACCATCAAGGAACTCATAGTCTTTTTTTTCCTCCTCCTCCTCCTCCTCCTCCTCCTCCCTTCTAGCCCTGATGATGTTCCCTAGTTGGGTCATGAAATGTCTGCCAGAAAACTCCCACTCTCAGAGACCCACAAAGACCCCCCCCCAGTTCAACTCTGAGCTACACAGATTCTCTTCTAATGTAACCAGAAATTGCATTAGTGAAAAAGATCCTGGGATCCTCAGAGAATAAATGAACAAATGAGCGTGCGTATGTGTGTGTGTCCATTTGTGTTTGCTGAACATTTTCTACTCTCTGAAAATAGCAGGCTGCAAAATTACGGAAATAAATCACTCGCAGGTTAACCCCGTGGTTTTGTGGTCATACATTCCACACGGCTCAAAAGGTAAATTGTTTGATGATCGTCTGCAGGTTAAACTTTGCAAAAATGGACGGTGGGCAAACACAGGAGAGGCCTTGATTGTGACACCACACACCTGCCAACTTGGAGACGGGCTTTAATTGCATTTATTGGACCTGCCATATTGCAGAACTCAGCCACCTCCTGCTATAACTTGATGATACAGGCAGTCCTTAACTTATAACCATTTGTTTAGTGACCGTTTGAAGTTACAACACAGAAAACCATGACTTAAAACCGGTCCAGGCATTTAAAAGACCATTGCAGCATCTCCACAGTCATGTGACCAAAATTTGGGCATTTGGCAACTGACATGTATCTGTGACGGTTGCAGTGTCCTGGGGTCACGTGAACCCCTTCTGAGACCTTCCCAGCTGGTTTCTAACAAGCAAATTCAACCGGAGAAGCCAGATTTGCTTAATGACCACATGATTCACTTAACAGTCGTGGCAAAATGTCTTCAGATCACATGTTTTGCACTCAACAAAGATCTTGACTGGCAATCGTCCTAAGCTGAGAACTGGCTAGCAGTATAGGATACCTACCTTGAAATGTGCTTTACCTCCAGTTCTCCCCCATTTTACGACCTCTCTTGCCACCGTTGTTAAGTGAATCACTGCAGTTGTTAAGTGAATCTGGCTTCGCTTTGCTTATCAGATGATCCCAAATAGGAAATTGGGTGACCCCAGGATGCTGCGACCATTGTAAATACGAGTCAGTTGCCAAGTGTCTGAATTTTGATCACATGATGCCGCAACGGTCGTAAGTATGAAAAAACAGTCCTAAGTCACCTTTTTCAGTGCTGTGGTAATTTTGAACGGTCACTAACTGAACGGTTGTAAGTTGAGGATTACCTGTATTCTATTCTGCATTACCGACTGGTTTTCTGCAACCTAGCCAGGCAGTGTGGCTAAAGAAAGATTTTTGGGAATGCCAGCTTGCTTTGCCATCTCCCCGGTGCAAAAAAAACCCCCACCAGGCTTTTGTGCCAGGAGCTTCCTAGAAGAATGACTAATTTATAAAAGCAGGAACACCCAGTGCTGAATTCCCGGCTCTGTCCGTGCTGGAAGCCCTGGCAGAGCCATCCCATAATGTCCGTGAAGAGGCTTGAGAACGTCTTTGGAAATAACGATATCGCAGAGTAACGGGGCTGGGAGGGACCTTGGAGGTCATCTAGTCCAACCCCTTGCTCAGGCAGGAGAGCCTGTAACATTCCGGATAGATGGCTGTCCAGTCTCTCCTTCAAAAGCTCCAGTGATGGAGCACCCACCACTTCTGGAGGCAGGTGGTATTCAACAGGTGCAGAGGAGAGCAATGAAGGCGGTGAGGGACCTGGAGGCTCAACTGCTAAAGAGGAGTTTCTCAGCCTCAGAGGCTTGAAGACGCATGGACTGGTGGTTGGGGAATTCTGGGAGTTGAAGTTATTTCATTTCATTTTCTTTTTCTCCTCCCTCCATCCCTCCCTCCCTCCTTCCTGTCTTTCCTTCCTTCCTTCCTTCCCTCCCTCCCTCCATTCCTAACTCTAACCTCTATCCCTATCCCTAACGCTAACTCCTAAACCGAAGCCTAACCCCTATTCTTAACACTAATCTCAACCCTAGCCCTACTGGCTAGCGTAGTGGTTCTCCACCTGTGGGTCGGGACCCCATTTGGGGTCGAACGACCATTTCACGGGGGTCGCCAAACAACGCAGTCCGCCATTTTTTCCCCCTTTTCCTTAGCAGTGCTACTCCCTTTTATTCTATTGGCTTTTGAAAGCCAATAGAATAGACTCTCTTGAATAGAGTCTAATTCTATTGGCTTTCAAAAGCCAATAGGAATTGTCCAGGCTGTCTCTGCCCTGCTGAACCCGCCAAAAGTCTCATTTTGCCAACGGTGCTGCACCAGTTGAGTAGTCCTCGACTTACGACCGGTTGAGTAGTCTTCGACTTACGACCGGTTGGGGGTTGTGGCATTAAAAAGGTTGAGAACCACTGAGCTAGGGAATTCTGGGAGTTGAAGTTCCTTCCCTTCCCTTCTCTTCCCTTTCATCTCATTTCATTTTCTTTTTCTCCTCCCTCCCTCCCTTCTTTGCTCCTTCCTGTCTTTCCTTCCTTCCCTTCCTCTCTCCATTCCTAACCCTAACCTTATCCCTATCCCTATCTCCTAATCTAATCTCAACCCTAACTCTAGCTCTAACTCCTAAGCCTAAACCTAACCCTAGATTTGAAAGCTGGTTTTTCAACCTTGCTGGTTAGCGATTCTGGCTGGGGAATTCTGGGAGCTGAAGTTCACCCATCTTAAAGCTGTTGAGGTTAAGCGATAGCGATAGCACTTAGACCAGTGGTTCTCAACCTTTTTAATGCCGCTTAGAGAGTATATAAGTCTAAGTCAGTGGTTCTCCACCTGTGGGTCGGGACCCCATTTGTCTTTCACGGGGGTCGCCACACAACACGGTCTGCCATTTTTTTCCCCCTTTTCCTTAGCTGTGCTACTCCCTTTTATTCTATTGGCTTTTGAAAGCCAATAGAATAGACTCTGTTGAATAGAGTCTAATTCTATTGGCTTTCAAAAGCCAATAGGAATTGTCCAGGCTCTTAAGGCACATGGAACAAAAGGAAGTGGGAAGACTTTACGTAAGGGAGAGAAGCTGGAATGGGGACAGGCTAACCCTAGTCTATGAAAGCTTCAGAGATCCTAACTCACAATAAGGAGGAATTTCCTGAAAACTGTTCAGCAATGGAATAATCTCCTGGTGACATGGAGACTCCACCACACTAGAGGGTTGCAAGCCATTTGTCCAGGATGGTCTGAGAATTCTGGGCGAGGGTCAGGTTAGATGACCTCCAAGACCACATCCAGGTTTAGGATTTTAGGGCTGACAACCTGAAGTAGAACTTTCTAGCACAGTGGTTCTCCACCTGTGGGTCGGGACCCCATTTGCGGTCGAACAACCATTTCACAGGGGTCGCCAAACAACGCAGTCCGCCATTTTTTCCCCCTTTTCCTTGGCTGTGCTACTCCCTTTTATTCTATTGGCTTTTGAAAGCCAATAGAATAGACTCTCTTGAATAGAGTCTAATTCTATTGGCTTTCAAAAGCCAATAGGAATTGTCCAGGCTGTCTCTGCCCTGCTGAGCCCGCCAAAAGTCCCATTCTGCAAACGGTGCTACACCAGTTGAGTAGTCCTCGATTTACGACCGGTTGGGGGTCGCAGCATTAAAAAGGTTGAGAATCACTGTTCTAGTACAACCCAGAATCCATTGTTCGTTCAGTAATTGCAACTGTCTGGGTTGTAAGCCTGCAAATCAACTCCAAAGTATGTGCCATGTTGCAGAATCGTAATCAAGTTCTTTCGTTGAAATGAGGTTTTGTTTTCCATCAAGGGTCAACTTCGTGGAAACCTGGATGGGTCAGACCCATCCTTGGTGGTTTCGTTCCACTCCTGAGGCTCTGCTTTCCACGTTGACCCACAGAACCTCCAGGAACCTCTGGAGAAACCCAGACTCAAGAGGGCCCCATCACCATCTACCAAACTCTGGAAGGACTTCATGAATGAATCCTGTGGTTCCTCTGGAGTAGGACCTCTCCGCCTTCCAAATTCCTTCGAATTACACCCTTATTTCTTTTGGATGTTCTTCTCGTGGACACTGGCAGGGGCAGCTTCCCTCCAGGACTTTCCAAGAACTCCTGACCACAAACGGTCTAGTTGCTGGTCTTCTTCTGGGACCTCACCAGGGGGAATCCTTTCTCTGACTCTTCCCTGTCAAGATCCCACTGGAAATATTGTTCCAAAGGGATGGGAACCTAGTCTGATGGGCAGTGTATCTCAGAGTAATTGTGGGTGGGAATGACCTTGGGGACAGGAAGGAGGGAGACGGGGAGATGGTTAGATAAGATTTGAGGGGGTGCCAGCAAAGAAGTCAACTTATTCTCCAAATCCCCAGAGGGCAGGACAAGAAACAACCGATGGAAACTGAGCAAGGAGAGAAGCAGTCTGGAATTAAGGAGAAACTTCCTGACAGGGAGGACAATTAATCAGGGGAACAGAAGTTGCCTTCAGAAGTTGTGGGTGCTCCATCACTAGAGACTTTGAAAAAAGACTGGACAGTCATAAATGATAGAGTCTCCTGCTTGAGCAGGGGGCTGGACTAGAAGACCTCCAAGGTCCCTTCCAGCTCTATTTTAATTCTAAGAGGCGAAGGAAAAGGGCTATGGGAAGCATTTCAGAAGGGATCCTCTCTAGTTTCATGTACTGTAAAGGTGAGGGGGGAGAAATGAACCTTCAGATGTACAAAATTCTTTTAACAAGACCTACAGTAGAGTAGAATTAGTTCATTTACCTTCCTTTCCTTTCCTTTCCCTTCCCTTCCCTTCCCTTCCCTTCCCTTCCTTTCCTTTCCCTTCCTTTCCCTTCCCTTCCCTTCCTTTCCCTTCCCTTCCTTTCCTTTCCTTTCCCTTCCCTTCCCTTCCTTTCCCTTCCTTTCCTTTCCCTTCCCTTCCTTTCCCTTCCCTTCCTTTCCTTTCCTTTCCTTTCCTTTCCCTTCCCTTCCTTTCCTTTCCCTTCCCTTCCTTTCCTTTCCTTTCCTTTCCTTTCCCTTCCCTTCCCTTCCTTTCCTTTCCTTTCCCTTCCTTTCCCTTCCCTTCCCTTCCTTTCCTTTCCTTTCCCTTCCCTTCCCTTCCCTTCCCTTCCTTTCCTTTCCCTTCCCTTCCTTTCCTTTCCTTTCCTTTCCCTTCCCTTCCTTTCCTTTCCTTTCCTTTCCTTTCCTTTCCTTTCCTTTCCTTTCCTTTCCCTTCCCTTCCTTTCCTTTCCCTTCCTTTCCCTTCCCTTCCTTTCCTTTCCTTTCCCTTCCTTTCCCTTCCCTTCCTTTCCTTTCCTTTCCCTTCCCTTCCCTTCCCTTCCCTTCCTTTCCCTTCCTTTCCTTTCCTTTCCTTCCTTCCTCTCTCTCTCTCCCTCTCTCTCTTCTTCCTCCTTTCCTTTCCCTTCCTTTCCTTTTATCCTTTACTTCACCCCTTCCTTTCCTTTCCTTTCTCTTCCTTTCTCTTGCTTTCTTATCCCTTCCCTCCCCAAAAAATTTTTTTGAATGAAATTGGACTTTGTTTCACAAAACAAATTCCTGGCATGCATTTGGGGCGGGAGAAATAATTCACTAACTTTATTGTTTGATACTGTGCATCTCCACTTGTTTTCCAAAGATGTGCAACACTCTCTCTCTCTCTCTCTCTCTCTCTCTCTCCCCTGTTTTTTTCACCTCGCTTGACCCTGAAAGAATTTCAGCCTTGCCTTTGTGCAGAACATGGGATAACCAACATTTTTCTGCCAGCTAATTTTTTTTTTTTTTTTTGCCCATCATTTTAAAAAGCCTGTTTTTCATTGCACCCCGGTCATCATCTCATGGCCCTGCTTCTCAGCAGTTGGACAAAACAAAGAGAGTTTGCAAATCAAAGGCTGTGCGATGGAACTGGTCAGGGGCACAACAGAAGTGCGTCTCTTCACCATTGTTGTTGGGAATCACGGGATGCAGGAAAGGCTGCTTGATCTGGAAACGTTGCAGTGTTTCTCAACCTTGACCATTTTAAGGCATGTGGACTTTAACTCCCAGAATTGCACAGCCAGCATTGCTGGCTGTGGAATTCTGGGAGTTGAAGTCCACATGCCTTAAAATGGTCAAGTTTGGGAAACACTGCGAAGGGAAGTTACACCCTGTGTGGAGGAGGGAGAGGTCCATAGTTCTTTCCTCCTCCTCCTCCTCCTCCTCCTCCTCCTCCTCCTCCTCCTCTCTGCAACTCCCTTCTAGCACTGATGATGTTGCCTAGTTGGGTCGTGAAATGTCTTCAAGAAAATAACCAAGTTCAAAGAGCACCAAGGACCCCACAGTCCTCCTGCTTCTACCCTTCCTTGTCCTCTTCCTTCCTCCCTCCTTCCCTCCCTCCATACCTCTCTCCACATCCTGCCTCCCTCTCCCTCTCCACAAATCCCCCTCCCTTCTAGCACTGATGATGTTGCCTAGTTGGGTTAGGAAACGTCTGCAAGAAAACAACCAAGCTCAGAGAGCACCAAGGATCCCATAGTCGTCCTCCTCCTCTTCCTTCTTCTTCTTCTCCTCCTCCTCCTCCTCCTCCTCCTCCCTGCAAACCCCCCTCCCTTCTAGCACTGATGATGTTACCTAGTTGGGTCAGGAAAAGTCTGCAAGAAAACCACCAAGTTCAGAGAACACCAAGGACGCCATGGTCCTAGTCCTCCTCCTCCTTCCCCCTTCTTTTTCCCCTTCCCCTTCCTCCTCCTCCTCCTCCTCCTTCCCCTTCTTTTTCCCCTTCCCCTTCCCCTTCCTCCTCCTCCTCCTCCCCCTTCTTTTTCCCCTTCCCCTTCCCCTTCCTCCTCCTCCTCCTTCCCCCCTTCTTTTCCCCCTTCCCCTTCCTCCTCCTCCTCCTTCCCCCCTTCTTTTTCCCCTTCCCCTTCCCCTTCCCCTTCCTCCTCCTCCTCCTTCCCCCCTTCTTTTTCCCCTTCCCCTTCCTCCTCCTCCTCCTTCCCCCCTTCTTTTTTCCCCTCCCCTTCCCCCCCTCCTCCTCCTCCTTCCTCTTTCTCCCCTTCATCTTCCTCCCTCCTCCTCCTCCTCCTCCTCCTCCTCCTCCTCCTCATCCCTTCTCCTCCCTACATTCTCTAGTAGGGTCATGAAACATCTGCAAGAAAACCCCCAAGCTCAGAGACCTCCAAGGAACCCCCCCCCCCAGTTCAGCCATGAGCCACAAAGCTTCTCTTCTATACATGACTTGTAGCTCCTGAGAAGAAACGGGAGATACACATTTTTTTAAAAAAGGAATAAATTAAAAAGCAAAATTATCTCCTTTCCTAAGTCAGCGAATGCCTCCTGCCTTATAGCAGCTGGGAAATAATTATCTAAAGGGGGTAAAAGTCCCCAGGGAGGAGAGACGGGGTGGGGTGGGGTGGGGTGGGGTGGGGTGTGGGTGTAAATATCTTCAGCCTATTGCCCAAAGATGCTATTTTGGTAAAATTAGCAAAGATGTTTGCAAAGGAACAGTGAGGTAAACATGCAAAGCAAGCAAGCAGCTTCTGCTCCAGTACGTAGCCGATTTGGGATTTGAATGCCCTCAAGCCACAAATGTCACCCAAAATAATCTCAGTGTTTGTGCCTGCTGTGTGTGTCTGTTTCTGGATGTGTGTGAGGCTCGGTGCAGTTGTGTGTTCCTCCCCTCCTTAACCACAATGAACTGGAAATCCGCCCAGGTCAGCAATACAGCCAACTTTTTGCAAAATCATGTCCAAACCACTTAACAGCCGTTCCTATCCTCCACTCCCCACTCCCCCTCCACACACACACACAAAAAACTTTCATTTTTGGCACACTGGTTAGGCAACCCCCTCCAAGACTTCGAAGTGCCTCCTATCGGCTTCCCGTGGCTTTCCCAGCGACTCAGATAGCAGCCACCACAAAAAAAGGAGCCAAATAGCAGCTGAAAAAGGTCAAGGTTGAGAAACACTATCTCATCTTCTGAAAAAATTACAGTTTGTGTGAAAGGATTGTGGGGGGGTGGGCAAGGGGGGGCATTTCAATTCTTTGTCGAAAGGTTGTTGTGCGTGTGTGTGTCTGTGTGTGTGTGTGTTAGTGAGAAAGAGAGAGAGAGAGAGATTAACAAACTTCCAGGCCAGAGACACAATGGCGAAGACTTCTCCAAAAACTGTTTGAGAAGGGGGGAAAAAAAATCACTGCAGGTCATCCTCCACTTACAATTGGTTCGTTTAGTGACTGTTCGAAGTTACAACAGCACTGAAGAGACTGTTTTTCACACTTACGACGACCGTTGCAGCATCCCTGTGGTCACGTGATCAGAATTCAAACGCTTGGCAACTGACTCGTAGTAACTTAACGACGGTCGCAGCATCCCGGGGGGGGTCACGTGATCCCGTTTTGCGACCTCCTGGAAAGCAAAGCCAATGTGGAATCCACATTCACTGAACGAGCGCGTGACTGTGGCCAGAAAGGTCATAAAATGAGGCAAAACTCACGGAACTGTCTCACTTAGCAACGGAGGTTTTGAGCTCGACTGTGGTCGTAAGTCGAGGACTCCCTGTGTCTGCTCTTCTTCCTCCTCCTGTCATGCATTAACCCCCATCCAACTCAGGTTTTGCCCAGCCAGCGTGAGAATGCTGTAAACTTAAACTCAGGGTGAACTTTCCAAATAATTATTTTTTATTAATTTTTACAAGCAGCAGCTAGTATGCTTTGCTTCTTTGCTGGATGGACTAGGAACAGCCTTCAAAAAAGAATTTTCCCTGGTGCATCCATCTACAGAAAGGCCCCATCTTTGGTGTGAAAGGGACTTCAGAGGTCCTCTAGTCCAGCCCACTGCTCGTCTTGTTGGCTGCTTTATGCCAGTGAAGTCAAATGGCTACAGCTGGATGTCCAGAAAATGAGAAAAAAATAAAAATTCTAACCGAGGACAGAGATATAGACAGTCCTGTTCATTGGTGACCATTGGTGACTAAAAAAAGTGACCAATGATCATTTTCACACTTACGACCACTGCACCTTCACCGTGGATCACGTGATCAAAATTCGGACACTTGGCCATTGACTCATAGTTACAACGGTCGCCATGTCCCGGGGTCACGTGATTCCCCTTTTGCGACCATCTGACAAGCAAAATCAACAGGGGAAGCCCAGATTCACTTAACAACCGAACCACTGCAGTGATTCACTTAACAACGGTGACAAGAGAGGTTATAAAGCGGGGTGAAACCCCCTTCACCACCATCTTGTTTAGCGTAAGACATTTTGAGGTAAATCTAAAACAGGAGTTCCTAATTGTCAACTCGCGTACACACCCTATGTGATGGTTGTCTGAATGGAAAAAAATAAGAAAAAATGTATGTTTTTATTTTATTAGAGAGGGAAAAATCTTAATAAAAAAACTTAATAATAATAAAGTTGGAAGGGACCTTGGAGGTCATCTAGTCCAACCCCCTGCTCAGGCAGGAAACCCTATGCCATTTCAGACAAATACATTTATGGGTGACAGAAACCACCTCACTGACTTTTTTGCCTGAAGCAGAACTAAAAAAAATATTCACATTTGGTCCTGATGCTGAGAGAAAATAGCTCTAGAAAAAGTTAGCTTTTTCATAATTATGTTCTAGAAGATATACAGGCTTAATAGGAAAAACAACTAGCTTTTTTCCTGTAATTATAAAGAAGTAATATTGTAATTGCTCTTATATTTGCTACGAAGGAACTCAGAAGCAGCTTCTTTTGGTTTGTTTTTAATTCTTTCTTTCAGCATTTTGCTCCTTTTTTTGCTAGCTTTGACTCTCTATTAGATTGTGTTAATTTTATATGCTCTCTGTTAAAATTTTAAGTCGAAATATACGCCAGAATTATGTGCACGGTTTTCCATTCTACCTTTTAAAAATATATTATATTTTACTCATATTGTTGATTTCTAGTCTACCATCCTTGGAGCTGTTTCCTAACATTAGAACATAAAAGTAAAAAAAAGGTGTTAACTAATAACCCAGCTATCATATTCCTGGTCTGTGTTTGCTCCATGTTAACCTATTTCTTTTGGCCGGTTGAGTCCAGAAATTCACCAGTTCATTAACTAAAGAGTTCCTTTTTCCAACCTGTGAAAAACACAAATATTTTCCGTGCATCAATGACCAAACACAACAGTGCATTGTCATTTATTAAATAACACGTCATGCCCATTGACGTTGGAGTTTAAAATAGCTAAAACTGGTTCGGCAAATCAGCAAAAACACACCCAACAACATCTTTGTGTTAGAGGGATGGGGAGGGGGGAACACCGAGAGCAGCTAAAACATTGCACATTTTTTGCTGACAATCCATAAAACTTGGTACAAGCTTAGAAAAGGACATGGGAAACAGTCCTTGGTTTATGACCACAGCTGAGCTCAAAACCTCTGTTACTGAGTGAGACAGTTAAGTGAGTTTTGCCACATTTTATGACTTTTAATCATATGGTTGTTAAGTGAATCTGTCTTCCCCCATTGGCTTTGTTTGTCAGAAGGTTGCAAAAGGGGATCACGTGACCCTGGGGCACTGCGACCGTCGTAACTATGAGTCAGTGGCCATTTTGATTACTTGACCATGAGGATGCTGCAACCATCGTAAGTATGAAAAACAGCCATAAGTCTCTTTTTTCAGTGCTGTTGTAACCTTGAACGGTCACTAAATGAACGGTTATAAGTCAAGGATCACCTGTGTTGGTTTCAGGTTGCAAAGACCTTCCTTTTTCTGCTTTGGTTTCCTGGCAAGCAAGCCGGGAACAAAAGCAAACTGCATTTCTGGCAGAGTATTTCTTTTTAATATCTTCCATTCCCCTTGCATTGAATTACAGGAGATTGCAAACCGCGTAATGTTAGCCGATTTTGCAAATTGCTCGTGTATTGTGTTTCTTTCCCCCTAATTTTCAGCAGGCCAATTCAGACAAACAGCTCTTAGGTAAAAGAATTAGCAGCTGCTTTTGGTGATAAATCTGACTCGGATCTGATGTCCAGGGGCTTTTAAAGGCTGATCTATCATGCACCTTGAAAGATCTTGGAGCATTTCCAAATGAGTAATTTTGTCTTTATATACACTTTATTGGAAATGAGCATTCCTCCAGCACAGACACTCTGTTTTCTTGGCATGATTAATAGGTGTTATAATGAACAGCACTTTTTTATGCTGGTGCAGCTGACTTAGGGCATACTATTAAATGTTTTGGCGATGACTTTATCAAAAAGAGAGAAAGAGAGAGAGAGACACACACACACACACACAGAGAGAGAGAGAGAGAGAGAGAGAGAGAGAGAGAGAGAGAAAGAAAGAGAAAAAAAAGAGAGAAAGAGAGACTTGTGGACTTCAACTCCCAGAGTCCCCCAGCCAGCCTGCTTTAAAAGGAGTGGACTACAATTCCCAGAATCCCCTTTCAGCATGCTTTAAGAGGGGAGGACTTCAACTCCCAGAATCCCCCAGCCAGCATACTTTAAGATGGGAGGACTTCAACTCCCAGAATCCCCCAGCCAGCATGCTTTAAGAGGGGAGGACTTCGACTCCCAGAATCCCCAGCCAATATGCTTTAAGAAGGGAGGACGT
The DNA here is from genome assembly GCF_016545835.1 of Crotalus tigris. Taxonomy (NCBI): domain Eukaryota; kingdom Metazoa; phylum Chordata; class Lepidosauria; order Squamata; family Viperidae; genus Crotalus; species Crotalus tigris. Next base: position 1,183,911 of record NW_024097821.1, read on the forward strand.
CCATTCCCAGAATCCCCCAGCCAGCATGTTTGAGAATTCTGGGAGTTGAAATCCACCCATCTTCCATCTGCCAGGCCTGACAGACACTGATCTAAACCAAGAACCATTCATTTGAGGGGGGGGGGAAAGAAGTTGGTAATCTTCCCAGTTCTCAAATCTTGATCTTCCTCGGCGTTGTCTCGAACCCGTCACAGGCTGGGAATGTCATGCCAGAGACCAGGCCAGTGGGTCATTCCCAGTGGCCTCATGGGAGCCCCAATGGCAGGAGAAAAAAGGGGAAAAAAATATCAGAAAGCACAATCAGCCTGTCAAGATCAGCCAAGCATATTTTAGATAAAAATGGGAGTGTTGATCGCAACTGTCACAGAAGACAAGTGTGAGAGAGAAGGACCATATTAGCCATTCTATAAACCACCAAAGACAGCTTGTTCCCGCTCTAAAGACCGGTCTTGTTTCTTTCCCAGGCATTCTTTGTGGCGATGGTTACCCTGCTTTCTCCAAAACTATACTGCGGTCCTGACTTATGACTGTCCTTCACACTTATAACGGCTACAGCATCCCCATGGTCACATGATCCAAATTCAGGCCCTTAGCAACTGACTCGTACTTATGACAGTTGCAGTGTCCCGGGATCACCTGATCCCCTTTTGCGACCTTCTGACACGTGAAGTCAATGGCGGAAGCCGGATTCACTTAATGACAAGGTTACTAACTTTCCGTATCAACTGTGGCAAGAATGGTCGTAAAATGGGACAGTTGTCTCACTTAGCAACAGAAATTTTGGGCTCAGTTGTGGTCGTAAGTCGAGGACTGCCTGTATTTTGATTCATGAATTCAGCGCTCTTTTTTTCTCTCCTTTGATTGGCCAAACTGTCTCTATTCCTGTTTAGTGACCAAACATAAAAATCTCACCTTCAGAAGATCTGCAGTCCTCGTTTGTTTAGTAATTATGTGCAACAACATAGAAAAAAGTGATTTTGGACTGGTCCTCATAGTTACGACCATTGCAGCATTCCCAGGGTCATGTGATCAAAATTTGGGGGCTCGGCAATTGGCATTACGACCATTGCAGCTTCACCAGGGTCACGTGATCCCCATTTACGACCTTCCCAGCTGGTTTCCGATGAGCGAAGTGGAGTAAAGCTGGATTCGCTTAACAACGATATGATTCACTTAACAACCGCAGGGATTTGCTTCACAACTGTGTCGAACAAAGGCTGCAAAATCAAGTCGGACTCACTTACTTCCACTTTGCTTAGCGATGGAAATTCAGGCCCCAGTTGCAGTCATAAATTGAGGACTTCTTACATTACTAGGCTAAACAATGCAAAAATGTTTCCTGGTATAAACAGACAAAAATCTGCCTTAATACGAAGCAGTTTCTTATGTTTTTAGATTTTCAAATTGGCAAAGAGTCCCCAAATTCCATAATATCCGTATCCATTTCCCTCTCCACGGCCTCCATAATTAATCCCAAATATGTATTTAGTTAAGCAAAAGTCTCAAACTGCTTGAAAAACTTTGAACGGCCATCCTATTGAATTCTATTCTATTTTAATTTATTTTCTCTTGGCTGACTTTGGAGGTGAGTTGCATGTTTTTTGTGGAATTTTTTTGCTGGCGTTGCAATCTCTCCTGCCTATTTTTGATTTAAAAATCCGGGCAGCCAAGAACGTGACTTTTGAACGGCTTCTATTTTAAGATGTTTCTGTTCTAGGGATTAAGGGAGGAATTTGCAAAATTTCAAATATTCTGTGATGGGACGCTGAACGGGGCAATCTGCCCTGGGAATTATTTTCAGAAAAAGACGCCCTGAATGGCAAAAGGGACCTTGCTTGTCCAAACATATAATTCATTGATGCATTACAGGTAGTCCTCGCACTAACAACCATTCATTTAGTGACCTTTTGAAGAGACGACAGCGTTGAAAAAAACGGAAATTACAATAAGTCCTCGCACTTACGACCTCATATGGTCACATGATCAAAATCTGGGCACTTTGCATGTATTTATAATGGTTACTATGTCCTGTGGTCACATACAGTTAGTCCTTGACTTACGACCACAATTGAGCCCAACATTTATGTTGCTAAGTGAGACAGTTGAGAAGTGAGTTTGGCCCCATTTTATGAATTTGTTGTTAAGCAAATCACTGCGGTTGTTATGCTAGTCACACGGTCGTTAAGTGAATCTGGGCTTCCCCACTGACTTTGCTTGTCAGAAGGTCGCAAAAGGGGATCACGTGACACCAGTGACCGTCATAAATACAAGTCAGTTGCCAAGTGTCCGAATTTTGATCATATAGGGATGCTCTGGTGGTCTTAAGTGTGAAAAACGGTCCCAAGTCACTTTTCTCAATGCCATCGTAACTTCAAATGGTCACTAAATGAACCATTGTAAGTTGAGGATTAGCTGTATCACCACTTGTTGGCTGGCTTCCGACAACAAGCAAAGTCAATGGAGGAAGCCAGATTCACTTAATGACCACTTAACAAGTGCACTGATTCGCTTAACAACTGTGGCCAAAACATAAAATACTTAAGAAAGAGCAAGCATTTTATGACCTCTTGGCCATGGTTGTTAAATCACTGTACAGGATAGTCCTCAACTTACAACAGTTCATTTAGTGACTGTTGAAAGTTATAAGGGCACTGAAAAAAGTGACATGACTATTGTTCACACTTACGACTATTGCAGCATCCTCATGGTCACGTGATCAACATTTGGACACTTGGCAAATGACTTGTACTTATGATGGTTTCAGTGTCCCAGGGTCACGTAATCCCCTTTTGTGACCTTCTGACGAGCAAAGTCAATGGGGGAAGCCAGATTCGCTTAACAACTTAACAACTGCAGTGATTCACTTAAAAACGGTGGCAAGAAATGTCATACTCACTTAACAAATTCTCACTTAATAACATTAATTTGGGGCTCAGTTATAGTCGTAAGTCGAGGATTACCTGTAGTCCCATGTTTCAGAGCTGTTGTAACTATGGTCGCTAAATGAACTGTTGTAATTTGAGGATTATCTGTATGTCTGTTCTCCAACCAAGGCCTGCATGTTTTAACAATCCAAACATTTCTTAAAATTGTAAATTAGCCACCCTGGAAGTCCGGCCAGGGAAGCACCTTTTGTTGATGCCCCACGAAAGAAAAATGCTGGAAAGGAAACGAGAATTATCTCTCTTTTTTCTTCCTTGCAAATAATTCCTAGAAATCCTTTGAAGGGGATGGTGTGAAGCGGGTCATTTGCTTCTTTCAAAAATCTGTATAAAAAAGGGAAGCGTGCGAGAAATTGTGATGTGATGGGAAGGTGAACCTAGGCTGGTATCCTCGCCACCCTCTGAAACTGCCCAATAAAAAACCGAAAAATTGGATGCGTTCCTAAAAATGAAGAATTCAGCATGGGCAAAGAAGGCTCGTAAATAAACGAAGGAAAGAATAATCAGAATAAATTTTAGCAACTTAGTGCTAGATAAAGAAGCCACAAGAGACAAGCGAGTGGGTGTTCAGACAACACTAAGCTACCTAGGTCAGTGGTTCTCCACCTGTGGGTCGGGACCCCATTTGGGGTCGAACGACCATTTCACGGGGGTCGCCAAACAACGCAGTCCGCCATTTTTTCCCCCTTTTCCTTAGCTGTGCTCCTCCCTTTTATTCTATTGGCTTTTGAAAGCCAATAGAAGAGACTCTGTTGAATAAATTCTATTGGCTTTCAAAAGCCAATAGGAATTGTCCAGGCTGTCTCTGCCCTGCTGAGCCCGCCAAAAGTCCCGTTCTGCAAATGTTTCTGCACCAGTTGAGTAGTCCTCGACTTACGACCGGTTGAGTAGTCCTTGACTTACGACTGGTTGGGGGTTGCGGCATTAAAAAGGTTGAGAACCACTGACCTAGGTAAATACAGGAAAAATGGCTTAATCTTAACCTGGTTTCGATAGGCTAGCCTGTTTTTCATCACTGTCTGTTGGAGGCGTGGACTGCAAAAAGGACTCTTCCTTAGTCCCACCTTGGGCACAAATACTCGCTGGATGACTTTGGGCCAATCACCAGGCGACGGTGAGTTCTAGTCCCGCCTTAGGCACAAAAAAACTGGCTGGATGACTTTGGGCCAATCACCAGGCGACGGTGAGTTCTAGTCCCGCCTTAGGCACAAAAAAACTGGCTGGATGACTTTGGGCCAATCACCAGGCGACGGTGAGTTCTAGTCCCGCCTTAGGCACAAAAAACTGGCTGGATGACTTTGGGCCAATCACCAGGCGACGGTGAGTTCTAGTCCCGCCTTAGGCACAAAAAACTGGCTGGATGACTTTGGGCCAATCACCAGGAGATGGTGAGTTCTAGTACCACCTTAGGCACAAAAAACTGGCTGGGTGACTTTGGGCCAATCACCAGGCGACGGTGAGTTCTAGTCCCGCCTTAGGCACAAAAAACTGGCTGGGTGACTTTGGGCCAATCACCAGGAGACGGCGAGTTCTAGTACCACCTTAGGCACAAAAAACTGGCTGGGTGACTTTGGGCCAATCACCAGGCGATGGTGAGTTCTAGTACCACCTTAGGCACAAAAAACTGGCTGGGTGACTTTGGGCCAATCACCAGGAGACGGCGAGTTCTAATGCCGCCTTAGTCATGAAAGCCACTGGGTGACATTCTCTCATCCCAAACCACCTCACAGGATTCTTGTTGTGGAGAAAATAGGAGGAGGAAGGAGTATTACATATATCCGCCGCCATGAGTGATTTCTAAACAAATAACCGCAGGATATTAATTAATTAATTAAACAAACTACAAATTAATAAATTAAACCAACTAACCAACAAACAAATGACTCAATCAGCAAATTAAAGTGTACAATAGATCTTTTTTTTTTTTAAAGCCACTTGCAGCCTTGTTTGGGGCTGATTCCAGTTGACATAACGGAATAATAGAGTTGGGAAGAATCTTAGAAGTCATCTAGTCCAACCCTCTGCTGGAGCAGAATACTCTATGCCAGGAGTAGGCAACTATAGCCCCTTCATGACTCATGGACTTCAACTCCCAGAATTCTTGAACCAGCATGGCTCAGCTTGGAAACTGGCTGGCTCAGGAATTCTGGGAGTTGAATTCCACGAGTCTTAAAAGAGCCAAGGTGGCCTACCCCTGAGTTACTAGGAAGATGAGGGGACTTCAACTCCCAGAATTCCTCTGCCAGCATGGCACCCTATATCAGGAATAGGCCACCTTGGCTCTTTTATGACTCGTGGACTTCAACTCCCAGAATTCCAGAGCCAGCATGGCTCAGCTTGGAAACCTCTCCCTTTCCCCTCAGCATGGCTGGCTCAGGAATTCTGGGAGTGGAAGTCCACCAGTCATAAAAGAGCCAAGGTGGCCTGCCTAGGCCTAGGCCGCTTTATGACACGTGGACTTCAACTCCCAGAATTCCTGAGCCAGCCTGGCTCAGCTTGGAAACCTCTCCCTTTCCCCTCAGCATGGCTGGCTCAGGAATTCTGGGAGTTAAAGTCCACGAATCATAAAAGAGCCGAGGTGGCCTAACCCTGGCCTGGGCCATTCTGGACAAATGGCTGTCTGGTCTTTAAAAAAACCCACACTCCTGTTTTGGAGCAGCCACGACTTCTTGTGGCAAGATGTTCCACTGGTTAATTATCCTCACTGTCAGGAAGCTGCTCCTTAGTTCCAGGCTGCTTCTCTCCTTGATGAGTTCCCATCCGAGGCTTCCCGTCCTGCCTTCGGGAGCTTCTGGACAATGAGTTTACATCTCTCCCGCACTGTGAGCAAATGTTCATCTCTCCTTAAAAGAGAACAGCAATTTTACGCCTTTTTGGGCAGGAAAATGACAATCGTTGCCCGAAGCCCAGCAGACGACAATTAGGGTGGATGCTGCGTGCAGTTTAGAATATTCAGATAAAGAGAAGGCACAGAAACGGATTCCTTTATCAAAGTCGTCTTGCACCCTGTTTTATTTTTTTCTTCTGAGCAAAATTCTATTAAAGTTTACAAATGCAAAGATTAAAAAAAAAACAGTGTAAACTTTCGGTTTTTTAGTGACCATTCAAAGTTACAACAACAACTGAAAAAAGTGGCGTAAGATCGTTTCTCACACTTATGACAGGGGCAGCATCCCCAGGGGTCACATGATCAAAAATCTGGACGCCTGGCAACTGACTCGTATTTACAACGGTGTGGCAGTGTCCCAGGGATCACGTGATCTCATTTTGTGACCTTCTGACCAGCAGACTCAATGGAGAAACCAGATTCCCTTAACAACTGTGTGACTCACTTAACAACTGCAGGGATTCGCTTCACCACGGTGCAAAAGTGGTAATAAAATGGGGCAAAATTTTCGTTTAGCCACAGAAATTTTGGGTTAAGTTGATGTCGTAAGTCAAGGAGTCCCTATAAGAACTTGGACTGAGTGATTGAAAGAGAAATCTGTTGACGTTCTTTCTTTCTTTCTTTCTTTCTTTCTTTCTTTCTTTCTTTCTTTCTTTCTTTCTTTCTTTCTTTTTTTCTTTCTCATTTGTCTGTCTTTCTGTCTTTTTTTGTTTTTCTCTCTATTTTCCCTCCTCCTCCTTTTTCTTACTTCTTCCCTCCCTCCTTTCTTTTCTTTCTTTCTTTCTTTCTTTCTTTCTTTCTTTCTTTCTTTCTTTCTTTCTTTTTCCTTCCTTTGTTCCTTCCTTTCCTTCTTCTCCTCTTCCTTCCCTTTCGTTTCCTTCCTTTCTTCCTTCTTCCCTCTTCCTTCCTTCCTTTCTTTCTCTTCATTCATTCATTCATTTATAGAGAAAAAACAGTTGGAGAAGGACTGTGACCGGGTGAACAGATGGCATCCTTCAGCCCGGTCAGTTGTCACATCTGTCTCTTTCAAAGCTATTTTGGTAACCTTGAAGGCCATTCAAGAAAATCTTCCCTTCCAGAAGTTTCTAGGTTGGAGGCCATCGGCTGGACCACAAGCTGCTGAGATGACATCTAGCCCACTAAAAGAGGTCAACATGCCTTGCCCGCTTCAGTCCCTGAGGAACTTTATGGAACTTTATGGACATCTCTGACGTCAGTTTCCCAGTTGCTATGCTTGGTGGTCTACCCTGACTTTCCTTTCCCACAACCGGTCAAGGAAGACATGGATGCAATCAGGAAGGAGAAGAAAGGAGGTGAAGCTCAGTGGGAGGCCCACCACCCATGAACTTGAGTTTCAGGAAATGCTTCTGCTTAGTTTTCCAGTCCTCCATGCTTTGCTGCAAGGACTTTCCTTCTGTTTTACCAAGTAATATTGTCCACCATGCCTTTGGCGTTGGTTTTGGGGTCCTCCTGATGATCATCCAATTGGAGAAGGGTGTCAGTTATTTCATGAAGTTGGGTTGGTCCTCAACCAACATTCAGGGCCTACAAAGAGCAGAGTCACGCAAGTAGAGTCCTGCTGGACCACTGGATCATCTAGTTCAGCGATCTCTTTTAGTAGGGACTCCATCAACTGCCCAGCCAAGTCCTTGAGTCTCCCTCTAGATGAGCTTCAGAAAAAGAGGAGAAGATAGTGGGTGCTCCTCGGTACACCCACGTTACACCTATCCTCCGTGAGCTGCACTGGTTGCCTATTGGTCTCCGGGTCGTCGGTTATTACCTTTAAAGCTCTACATGGCTCAGGGCCAGGCCATTTGCGAGACCGCCTACTACCTCATAGTTCCCTTCATCCGGTTAGATCCCACAGGCTGGGCCTCCTTCAGGTCCCATCGGCCAAGCAGTGCCATTTGGTGGGGCCGCGGAGGAGGGCTTTCTCTGTGATGGCACCCACGTCTTGGAACCAGCTCCCCCCAGAGATTAGGACCACTGCCACCCTGTTGGTTTCCGCAAGCTGCTTAAGACCTGGCTTTTCCGGCAGGCCTGGGGTTTATAAAATCTGACCCCTGGATGAATGTTACTGTACTGTTTGTTTTGTTATGTTTTATATGTTTTTTATTGTTAGCCGCCCAGAGTCCTCCAGAGTGGGGCGGCTTATAAATTTTAAAAATAAAAAATAAATAAATAAACCAGGAGGAGGAGGAGGAGAAAGAGAAGACAGACAAGGGGAAGGAGGAGGAAGAGGGGAAGGATAAGGAGAAAATAAAAGAGGGGAGGAGGGAGAGAGAGAGACAAGGAGGAGATGAGGAAAAGGAGGTGAAGGAAACGGAGAAGGAGGAGAAAGGAGAAGATAGACAGGGAGAATGAGAATGAGAAGATAGAGAAGAAGAAAAGATAAGAAGAAGAAAATAGACAAGGAGGAAGAGGAGAAAAAGGAGAAGGAAAAGGAAATGATGAGAAAAGGGAGTAGGAGAAGGAGAAGATAGATAAGGAAGAAGAAGAGAAAGGAAGAAAGAAAGAAAGAAAGAAAGAAAGAAAGAAAGAAAGAAAGAAAGAAAGAAAGAAAACAGACAAGGGGAAAGAGGAGAAAGAGGAGAAGATGAGGAGGAAGAGGAGAAAGAAAGAAAGAAAGAAAAAGAAAGAAAGAAAGGAAGGAAGGAAGGAAAGAAAGAACGAAGACAGACAAGGGAAAGGAGGAGAAAGGGGAAAAGATGGATAAGGAGAAAATAGTCAAGAAGGAGGAGATGAAGAAGAAGTAGTTTGTTGTTTCTTGACTTTCCATGGTTATATCAGTGATGGCAAACCTTTTAGAGACCGGGGGCCCAAAAACTGGCCCCGCCCCTGCTCCACCCCCTGCCCCGCCCCCAGTCTGCCCCCACCCCGTCCCCCACCCTGCCTGCCTCAGGGCCACTCACCACCTCCAGGGCGCCCCCACAGATTGCCCAGGAAGCCCAGCAGTGCCATGGCAGCCATGCCCTCTGCCCGTGTTCCACAGTCTTATCCACACTGCCTGGCTGCCATGTCCTTGGCTGTGCTGCTCCACGTGGGCCATGCTGGGGGGGGGGGCAGCTCTCTTCCAGGGGGGCTGCTGGTGAGAGGGGGTAGGCGAGGCTGGGGCAATGGCACGTGTGCCCACAGAGAGGGCTGCTGAGTGCCATAAAGTCACTAAACGAGGACAGTTCTTAAGACCGTTTTTCCCCATTTTATGACCTTTCTTCCCACAGTTGTTAAGCAAATCACTGCAATTGTTAATTTAGCAACACGGTTGTTAAGTGAATCTGGGGCAAAATTTACTTAACCACTGTTTTGTTTAGCCACAGAAAGTAAGTCGAGGACTCGCTGTAAGAACTTGGACTGACAGTGAATGAAAGAGAAATCTATGTTGACTGGTTTTCTTTCTTTCTTTCTTTCTTTCTTTCTTTCTTTCTTTCTTTCTTTCTTTCTCTCTTTCTCTCCCTTCCGTCCTTCTTTCTTTCTTCCTTCTTTCATTCCTTTATTTGTTTTGCATTCCTTCCTCTCTCTCTCTTCTTTCTTCTCTCTCTCCCTTCCTTCCTCCCTCCCTCCCTCTCTCTCCCATCCTTCCTTCCTCCCTCCCTCCCTCTCTCTCTCTTCTCTCTTTTCTCTCTCTCGTCCTTCCCTCCCTCCCTCCCTCTCTTCTCTTTTATCTCTCTCCTGTCCTTCCTTCCTTCCTTCCTCCCTCCCTCCCTCTCTCTTCTCTCTCTCCCGTCCTTCCTTCCTTCCTTCCCTCCTTCCTTCCTCCCTTCTTCCCTCCCTCCCTTTCTCTCTTCTCTCTTCTCTCTCCTGTCCTTCCCTCCCTCCCTCTCTTCTCTTTTCTCTCTCTCCTGTCCTTCCTTCCTTCCTTCCTTCCCTCCTTCCCTCTCTCTCTCCCTCTCCCGTCCTTCCTTCCTTCCTTCCTTTTTCTTCATTCATTCATGGATAGAGAAAACTCGCTTAACCATCATCTTGCTTAGCAGGAGAAAATTTTGGCTTATTTGCAACCATAATTCGAGGACTACCTGTATATAATACACTGAAGGGTGGCCTTTTTTGGGGGGGGAAGTGGAAAGCCAGGATTGTTTGTAAAGGGGGGGGCAGGGGAGAAGAGTGACAAGACCACGGAAGGACATTGTGGTGGCCAGTGTCCCACTTCATTGTCTCCGGAAAGACCCCTGAGACGCCTTCAAATAGAGACAAAGTTCACGTCAACCCCAACCTCTGAGTCTATTTCTAGCCCCCTCAGAGGACAACTTGCCTCTGGGACACAAACCACACTCAGGGTGGGGCGTAAGAGGCGTGAACTTTACCACCAGGGCATCTGCCTGCTGTGCCCATCACTCCCCAGCTGAGAATATCAGCCCGATGGGGCCATGTATGGGACAATGCATCGAAGCCTTGGTTGGATGGAGAAGGGGGTGTGATGGGGGGGGGAGGAGATATTTTGGAAGCTGGGGGTGGGGTCGTAGGTCAAGAGCCTGGGGGGGCAGAGTCAAGCATCCCGAAATAACTCAACAGGTCAAGAGGGGGATATGATGGGGGCTGGTTGAGTTCACCAGAGGAGTGTTAAGTTACTGGAATGTGAGGGTCTGCAGGACAAAGGAAGGGGGGGAGAGGAATTTGGAAGGGCTGCCAAGAATGCAGAATTGGGGAGAGGGTCTTGGGGAACTCTTAAGGGGGGTTTCCTTCACTTTCCTCATCCTCTCCCTTTTTCTCTCTCTCTCTCTCTCCTTCCTTCCTTTCTTCCTTCCTTCCTTCCTTCCTCTTCCTTTCTTTCTTTTTCCATCTGTCGATTTCTTTTGTTCTTTCTTTCTCTGTTGATTTTTCTGTCTCTTTGTCAATCTTTCTGTTGTCTTTCTTTCTCTGTAGGTATTTCTTTCTTTCTTTCTTTTTCTATCTATCAATTTCTCTTGTTCTGTCTTTCTCTGTTGATCTTTCTCTTTCTCTGTCTCTGTCAATCTTTCTGTTGTCTTTCTTTCTCTGTCAATCTTTTTGTCTCTTTCCCTGTCTTTCTCTTTGTCAATCTTTCTGTCTGTCACTTTCTTCTTTCTTTCTTTCTTTCTGTCTGTCTATTTCTCTTGCTCTTTCTTTTTCTGTTGATCTTTCTTTGTCTGTCTGTCAATCTTTCTGTTGTCTTTCTTTTTCGGTCTTTCTTTCTTTCTTTCTTTCTTTCTTTCTTTCTTTCTTTCTTTCCTTTCTCTGGCTTTGTCTCTATTTTCCATCTTCCTTCCTTCCTTCCTTCCTTCCTTCCTTCATGTTCTTCTCACCTTCCTTCCTTCCTTCCTTCCTTCATCTTCTTCTCACCTTCCTTGTCTCTCCTTCCTTCCTTTCTTCTTTCCTTCCTTCCTTCCTTCATTTTCTTCTCACCTTCCTTCCTTCCTTCCTTCCTTCCTTCCTTCCTTCCTTCCTTCCTTCATCTTCTTCTCACCTTCCTTGTCTCTCCTTCCTTCCTTCCTTCCTTCCTTCCTTCCTTCCTTCCTTCCTTCATCTTCTTCTCACCTTCCTTGTCTCTCCTTCCTTCCTTCCTTCCTTCCTTCCTTCCTTCCTTCCTTCCTTCCTTTTCTTCTCACCTTCCCTGTCTCTCCTTCCTTCCTTTCTTCTTTCCTTCCTTCCTTCCTTCATTTTCTTCTCACCTTCCTTCCTTCCTTCCTTCCTTCATCTTCTTCTCACCTTCCTTGTCTCTCCTTCCTTCCTTCCTTCCTTCCTTCCTTCCTTCCTTCCTTCCTTCCTTCCTTCCTTTTCTTCTCACCTTCCCTGTCTCTCCTTCCTTCCTTTCTTCTTTCCTTCCTTCCTTCCTTCATTTTCTTCTCACCTTCCTTCCTTCCTTCCTTCCTTCATCTTCTTCTCACCTTCCTTGTCTCTCCTTCCTTCCTTCCTTTTCTTCTCACCTTCCCTGTCTCTCCTTCCTTCCTTCCTTCCTTCCTTCCTTCCTTCCTCCATCCCTCCCTCTCAATTTCCCCATCCACCTCCCTCCCTCCCAATGAAAGAACTGATCTGAACGCCCTTTGCTCTCCCCATGATTCCAGGAGGGACGCAACAGACCAGAAAACTGAAAAGAGACGCACAATTTCAGCAAAAATCAAAAATACAAATCGGCCACCGGGGAGCCGCGTTCTTTTTGGATTGATGTTATGTCACCAAGTGATTGTTCTTTCTTAGCAACCACCTTGATAGATTTTTCTCTCTGGACCCTCCGTCGTTTTGCGTTTTCTCTCTCTGTGGTTTTCCTGGGAAGAACCTGGAACCAGGATTAGCAGAACTCTGCTAAGCTGGTTGACTGTTAAGGGAGTCGGGCCCTATTTTGCAACGACTTCTGCCACCGTTGTTAAGAGAATCACTGCAGTTGTTACTTTGTTAAGTGAACCAGGCTTCCCCCCCCCACATTGATTTTGCTTGTCAGAAGGTCTCAAAAGGGCATCCCGTGACTCCGGGACACTGCGACCGTCATAAACATGAGTTCAGTGGCCAACTGTCTGAATTTTCATCATGCAATGGTCATAACTGTGAGGATTGTTCATAGGTCACTAAATGAATGATTTTAAGTAGAGGATACTGGATGTGGTTTAGACTGGACATCTCTTAAGAAAGAGCTTGATAAAAATTTGGGAGGGGAGGTTGCTGTCGTTTGCAAAATGGACCTTACTCATGGAAGGAAGGAAGGAAGGAAGGAAGGAAGGAAGGAAGGAAGGAAGGAAGGAAGGAAGGAAGGAAGGAAGGAAGGGAGGGAGGGAGGGAGGGAGGGAGGGAGGGAGCGAGGGAGGGAGGGAGGCAGAAAAAATATACAAAGAAAAAAGGAGGAAAGTGAGAAATAGAGAAAAAAGTAAGGAAGGAAGGAGAAAGAGGGAAGGAAGAAAGGAAAAAGGAGAAAGAAAGGGGAAAAAGAAAGAATGAATGAATAAACGAAGCAAGAAAGGAAGAAAAAATATACAAAGAAAGAAAGTAATGAAGAGAGAAAGTAAGGAGGGAAGGAGAAAGTTAAAGAAAGAAAGAAAGAAAGAAAGAAAGAAGGAAGGAAGGAAGGAAGGAAGGAAAAAAGAAAGGAAGGAAAGAAGAAAGGAGGGAAGAAAGAAAGGAGAAAAAGGAAAAAAAGGAAAGGAAGGGAGGGAGGGAGGGAGAAAAATATACAAAGAAAGAAAGGAAAAAAGAAAGTGAGGAATAGAGAAAAGAGGAAGGACGGAGAAAGAGGGAAGGAAGAAAGGAAGAAAGGAAAGAAGAAAGGAGGAAAAGAAAGGGAGGGGAAAAAGAAAGAATGAATAAATGAAGCAAGAAAGGAAGAAAAAATATACAAAGAAAGAAAGTAATGAAGAGAGAAAGTAAAGAGGGAAGGAGAAAGTTAAGAAAGAAAGAAAGAAAGAAAGAAAGAAGAAAGGAGAAAGGAAAGGAAGGGAGTGAGTGAGAGGAAGGAAGGAAGGAAGGAAGGAAGGACCTTCCCCATTCCCTATTGGATAGCTGAATTTAGGGTTTAACAGTCAACCACAAGATTTGCAAGCCTTTCGTAAGCCAGGATCTGGCAAAAAAAATGTCTTCCTCTGCAAGCAGGTTTAAAGGGAGCCAAGTCTGAGGACAGTCTCCATGGTGGATCGGCAAAGAGCAGAAAGACAGTTTGGCTCATCATTAAGGGAGAAAAGAGGTGTTTTTTTTGTCTCGTTCAGCACTCCTGGAGTCTCCCTTTGCAATCAATGGGTGTTCCCTGGGCAGAAGGCAGCACCAGTAGTCCTCGCCACACGACGGTCGTAAGTCATGATGGTCATAAATCAGGTCAGTCACAGAACTGGCCTGATTTTATGACCTTTTTGCGCTGGTCATCAAGCGAACACAGCCGTCATAAGTACGAACACATCATTCGCTAGTTCCCAAAACTAGAAACAAATTGGGGTTTTCAGTAACCGTGTCGTAAAATGTGCACACCTGATCATGGGATATACAGCCAACAGACGTAAATCCGAAATGTGGTCACATGACTGCGGAGTGGGAGGGGGGTATTTGTGACTGTCAGAAAGGATCCAGGTTGTAAGTGAATGGTAGCTCAGCAACCGGTCGTAAGTCGAGAACTACTTATTCTGAATGAATCAAGGTGCAAATTGAATTTTGTGATACAAGTGGTGCCACTTTTGAATACTTGCGACCACAACACTCCATCCATCGCCTTGCCAATTGTCTTACACATCGACACACTGACACACAGAAACACACCAACACTCACTCACACACACACACATACCAACACACAAGACCTCGTATCCTCATTTACGCCATGTTTGCTGAGCTTCTCCAAACAAAGATTTGCAAAAAATAGGAAGAAACTCTAATCTGCTCTAATCTGCTCAGCAAACAGTTACTTATAAAGATTATTATTCATAGTAGTAAACTACTAGTAGTTTAGTAATAAATTAGTAGCAAACTACTCATTCATTGCTACTTCTAGAAGATGCTATCGATGTAAGTGTATTGCAGTTGAAACCATTAATAGTTACAAGGATTATTCATAGCAGTGAACTACTCATTTACTACTACAGATAGTAGATGTAAACATGTAGGTGTATTGTAGTTGAAGTTATTAGAAAGATTATTGCTCATATTAGTAAAGTAATTATTACTGCTGGTGATAGATATAATCAATGTATAAGAAGATTGTAGCTAAAACCATTAATAGTTATAAAACTTATTATTTCTAGTATTAAGCTACTCATTTATTATTATAGGAAAATGTAATAGGCATATGGGTGGATCATAGTTAAAACTATTAAGTTACCAGAATTATTTTTCATAGTAATAAGCTAATTATGTATTATTACAGTAGTAAATTTAATAGATAGGTGGAATATAATTGAAATTATTAATAGAAGAAATGTTACTCATAGTAGTAAACTACTCATTTAGTCCTAGAGGCAGGAGGTGTAATATATATAGGTAGACCGCTGCTACTGTTCATAATTACAAGGGTTATTACTCAGAGTACATTCATTTACTAGAACAGGTATACCACGTACAGGTAGATCAGGCAGATACAACAGGGAGGTTGTTTATAGTAATAAAGTGTTCTTTTACTACTAACAAGTAGATTTAATAGATGCATGAGAGGGTCATAGTCAACACTTTTAATCGTTTCAAGAAACAATTTTCAGAGTAGTAAACTCACTACTACAGGTAGTACAGGCAGTGTAATTGCAAATTGCATCCTGCAGAGACCTTAGATATTGCAAGGTCCCAATGAGGAGTAGCGAAGTCTTCCTCAGAGGCTGGGGAGATACAATTTGCAAGTCGGTGGCTGCTGTGGAGCCAGGCAGGCAGGACAGGAAAAGATAGTAGTGTTGGACTGAGGAGTAACTAGGTGGAGAAGGACAGAAGTCCATCAGAAGATATCCAAAACCTCCGTCCCGAAGGGAAGAAAACAACCCTGAAAACCAAAAGATGAAGAGTTAGCCAACATAAACGAGGTAGACTCTGCTCCACATCTTCTCCATTCTCTGCAGTTCATGTTTACTCCACTTTCGTTAGTTCCATTACTCCACCTTTACTTCACTCCCTGGGGTTCCAGTTATTGGCTAAACAACTGTGATGGAAAAGGTTGCATACTTGGGCATGGCTCACTCAACAATTGCCTTATTTAACAACGGAAATTCTAGCCCTAAATGTGATTGAAGATTGAGGACTAAAAATGTTGTTTCTCCACCTTTGGGAAGTTGAAGATGGGTGAACTTTGACTCCCAGAATTCCCCAGCCGGAAGGGAAGGGAAGGGAAGGGAAGGGAAGGGAAGAGAAGAGAAGAGAAGAGAAGAGAAGAGAAGGAGGGAGGGAGGGAGGGAGAGAGGGAGGAAGGAAGGAAGGAAGGAGAAGGAAGGAGAGGAAGGAGAGAGGAGAAGGGAGGAGAGAAGAGAAGAGAAGAGAAGAGAGAAGAAGAAAAGAGAAGAGAAGAGAAGAGACGAGAAGGAGGAAGGGAGGAAGGGAGAAAGGAAGGAAGGGAAGGAGAGGAAGGAGAGAGAGGGGAGGAGAGGAGAGAAGGAGGGAGGGAGAAAGGAAGGAAGGAAGGAAGGAGAAGGAAGGAGACGAAGGAGAGAGGAGGAGAGAAGAGAAGGAGGGAGGGAGGGAGAAAGGAAGGAAGGAAGGAGAAGGAAGGAGAGGAAGGAGAGAGGGAAGGAAAAGAAAGGAAGGAAGGAAAGCGGGAGGGAGAAAGGAAGGAGGAAAAAGTAAGAACGAAGGAAGGAAAGGGAGGGAGGAATGAAAGAAAGGAAAAGAAAGAGAATAAGGAAGGAAAAGAGAGAGGGTGGAAGGAAGGAAGGAAGGAAGAAAGAAAGATGACAGGGGGAGAGAGAGAGAGAGAGAGAGAGAGAGAGAAGGAAAACAGTAAATTCACATCTTCTCCAAATTGCTCCCAGTCAGTAGTTGAAAACCCTTAAAAACTGGGGAAATGGCCAATTTCTCAGCTGGCGGCTTTCCAGGCGTGGAGCCGGGTGAGTGCTTGACTGGCGGGGGGGGGGGGGGCTGTTCACAAAAATAAATGAGGGGGGGGGGCGTGGAGGAAACAAATTGCTGCCTCTAATCATGGGGATGCAACCTGTGCAAAAAAAAAGCAGAATCCGTGGGTGGGCTGAGCATCCACGAGCCGGCAAGCACACAACCCGGACAAAGAAACGCAAACAGGGGTCTTTGCAAAGAGCAGTTTGGAGCAGAAGGGAGAGGGCGGCTGTGGGTTCAAGACAGAGGGGGACCCCTTAGCCTGGCCAGGAGCTCGGCTGCTTAATCTCTTCTTTTACTTTTGGTTTTGCTGCAGTGTCCGCAGGGGGAGTGGGTCAAATAACGGCAAGCAGGTGCAGTCCAGCAGCCCCATCCCTCCTGTGGGGGTGTCGTGTCAAATGCAGGGGAGGGGGGCTTCAGTTGCATGGTTTCAAGACAGGGAAGGGGAAGGGGAAGGGAAGATGGATGGAAGGAAGGAAAGAAAGGGAGGAGAAAAGAGAAGGGAGAAAGAGAAGGAAGGAGACACAGAGGGAAGGGAGGGAGGGAGGAAGAAAGGGAAAGGGAAATAAACGAGGGAAAAGGAAGAAAGAAGAGAGAGGCAGAAGAGAGGGAGGGAGAGAAACAAGGAAAGAAGGAGGGAGGGAGGAAAATAAGGAAGGGAGGAGGGAGGAAGAAAGGAAGGAAAGAGGGAAGAAGAAGAGAGAAGGAGAAAGAAAGGGAAAAAAGAGAGAAAGAAGGAGAGATAGGCAGAAGGAAGGAAGAGAGGGACAGAGGAAGGAAAGGAAGGAAGGAGAAGGAGGCAGGGAGGGAGGAAAAAAGTGGAAGAAAATGAAAAGAGGAGGAAGGGAGAAAAAAAGGGGAGAAGGAAGGAAGGAAGGGAAGGAAGGAGAGAGACAGAGAAGGTGGAAAGAAGAGGAAGGAAGGAAGGAAGGAAGGAAGGAGAGAGAGAGACAGGGAAGGTAGGAAAAAGAAGGAAGGAGGGAGGGAGGGAAGGAAGGAAAGAAGGGAAGGAAGGAGAGAGAGAGAAGGTGGGAAGAAGAGGAAGGAAGGAAGGAAGGAGGGAAGGAAGGAGAGAGACAGGGAAGGTGGGAAGAAGAGGAAGGAAGGAAGGAGGGAAGGAAGGAAAGAGGGAAGGAGGGAGAGAGACAGGAAGGTGGGAAGAAGAGGAAGGAAGGAAGGAGGAAAGGAAGGAAAGAAGGAAGGAAGGAGAGAGACAGGGAAGGTGGGAAGAAGAGGAAGGAAGGAAGGAAGGAAGGAAGGAAGGAAGGAAGGAAGGAGAGAGAGAGACAGGGAAGGTAGGAAGAAGAAGGAAGGAGGGAGGGAGGGAAGGAAGGAAAGAAGGGAAGGAAGGAGAGAGAGAGAAGGTGGGAAGAAGAGGAAGGAAGGAAGGAGGGAAGGAGAGAGACAGGGAAGGTGGGAAGAAGAGGAAGGAAGGAAGGAGGGAAGGAAGGAAAGAAGGAAGGAAGGAGAGAGACAGGGAAGGTGGGAAGAAGAGAAAGGAAGGAAGGAAGAGAGGAAGGAAAGAAGGAAGGAAGGAGAGAGACATGGGAAGGTGGGAAGAAGAGGAAAGAAGGAAGGAAGGAGGGAAGGAAGGAAGGAAGGAGAGAGACAGGGAAGGTGGGAAGAAGAGGAAGGAAGGAAGGAAGGAAAGAAGGAAAGAAAGGAGAGAGACAGGGAAGGTGGGAAGAAGAGGAAGAAAGGAAGGAGGAAAGGAAGGAAAGAAGGAAGGAAGGAGAGAGACATGGGAAGGTGGGAAGAAGAGGAAGGAAGGAAGGAAGGAAGGAAGGAAGGAGAGAGACAGGGAAGGTGGGAAGAAGAGGAAGGAAGGAAGGAAGGAAGGAAGGAAGGAGAGAGACAGGGAAGGTGGGAAGAAGAGGAAGGAAGGAAGGAAGGAAGGAGAGAGAGAGACAGGGAAGGTGGGAAGAAGAGGAAGGAAGGAAGGAAGGAAGGAGAGAGAGAGACAGGGAAGATGGGAAGAAGAGGAAGGAAGGAAGGAAGGAAGGAGAGACAGGGAAGGTGGGAAGAAGAGGAAAGAAGGAAGGAAGGAAGGAAGGAAGGAAAGAAGGAAGGAAGGAAGGAAGGAAGGAAGGAAGGAAGGAAGGAAGCAAGGAAGGAGGCCTGAGCAAATTAACGCAGCCTCAGTTTTCACTTCGTTGCTTCCCCTTCTCTGTGGGGCTCCGTGGGAAGAAGAGATAAGGACCCCAATCTGAGCCCGTCAAAACTTGAGTCATTCCAGACCCGACTGGCCAAGAGGACCAGGAAGCTGGAGGTGATAAGCAAACTGGAGCAGACAAACAACAGGAACCGATAAAGCCAAAATTAGGCTGTTTTCTCTCTTCTTTATCTGGGGAATGTACCCACACATTTTCATTTTTGCAGGAAAAAGCTCGGTCAAACTTTTCCCAAGAGGGGAGGGGGAAAAAATGTATATCAACACGGCCTCTGAGTCATCCCAAGATCGGGGCAAAGAGTTGCTGGTTGTTGAATTGTAAAAAAAATAAATAACGCAAAACCCCGTCTTCAGAGTTTGTGATGGGAGTACACAAAAACCGTCTAGAACGAAGAGGAGAAATTTTGGAAGAGGAGAAATTTTGGTTGCAAAAGTCTCTCTCTCCGTCTCCATCGTTTTTTGAATGACTGCGGGGGCCACTTAACAGCCACAATGATTCACTTAACAACCTTGGCCGAAAAAAGTCACAAAATTGGACTTCACTTAATAACCACCTTGCTTAATGACAGGCATTTGGGCCCTGATTGTGGTCGTAAATCGAGGAATATCCTGTGACTACATCATTGTTTTGCACGCAGGGATACAAAGGGTGCATCTCACCCAGACTACAACAATTCATTTAGTGACTATTCAAACTTACAGTAGTAGTGAAAAAAGGGACTTATGACCATTTTTCACACTTACGACCGTTGCAGCATCCCCGTGGTCACGTGATCAAAATTCAGAGGCTTGGCAACTGGCGTGTACTTAAGACAGTTGAGTGTCTCGGGGTCACGTGATCCCCTTTTGTGACTTTCTGACAAGCAGGAAGCCAGATTCACTTAACAGCCATGTGACTCACTTAACAACTGCAGTGATTCACTTAACAACTGTGGCAAGAAAGGTTGTAAACTGAGACAAAACTCACTTAACCACTGTCTTGCTTAGCAAAGGAAATTTTGGGTTCACTTGTGGTCGTAAGGAGAGGACTAGCTGTATATGATTTCAGACTTAGATTCGAATTGCTTCAGGATTTCTCTAGATTTATCCCCAATATTCATTTGGTTTCAGCTCCATTTCTAGATTTAAATTTGCATTTACATCTGTTCCTTCCACCTCAGCAGAACTCGCTGGCCGACTTTGTTATGGCTGCAAGGATGGAAAATGAGAATACAGAAAGTCCTCGACTTATGACTGCAATCGGGCCCAAAATTTCTGTTGCTAAGTGAGACATTTGTTAAGTGAGTTTTGCCCCATTTTACAACCTGCACAGTGAATCACTGCAGCTGTTAAGTGAGAGACACGGTTGTTAAGTGAATCCGACTTCCCCCATTGACTTTGATTGTCAGAAGGTCGCAAAAGGGGATCACTTGATTCTGGAACACTGCGACCGTCGTAAATATGAATCAGTCGCCAAGCATCTGATTTTCGATCGCGTGACCCATGGGGGGACGCCTCAGAGGTTGTTCCTGTGAAAAACAGCCATATGTCACATTTTTCAGTGCCGTTGTGATTTGAACAGTCACTAAATGACTGTTGAGGACTGCTTGTATTTCCTTCGGTTTGACTGGAAAAGAAACGACAGCAACAAATCAGGGTTTCTGGGCTACGTAAAGCTAGAGCAGTGGTTCTCCACCTGTGGGTCGGGACCCCATTTGGGGTCGAACGACCATTTCACGGGGGTCGCCAAACAACGCAGTCCGCCATTTTTCCCCCCCTTTTCCTTAGCTGTGCTCCTCCCTTTTATTCGATTGGCTTTGGAAAGCCAATAGAATAGACTCTCTTGAATAGAGTCTAATTCTATTGGCTTTCCAAAGCCAATAGGAATTGTCCAGGCTGTCTCTGCCCTGCTGAGCCCGCCAAAAGTCCCAGTCTGCAAACGGTGCTGCACCAGTTGAGTAGTCCTCGACTTACGACCGGTTGAGTAGTCCTCGACTTACGACCGGTTGGGGGTCTCGGCATTAAAAAGGTTGAGAACCACTGAGTTAGAGGAACCTGCTGGATTATCTAAGCCTCAATCGGCTCCCAGGGTGAGACTGGAGAATAGGTAAACAATCCTGCAAAAGGGAATCGTAGGAGGATTAAGAGAAGGACCCCCTTACCTGCCATTTAACTTGCCATGATGTGTTTCACAAAGGCTAAAATAAACAGGAAAAGAAAAGGGGGGGGGTGTTGTGAATGATTGCAAGAATGCCACTTTTCTGCCTATTATAAATCCCCAAATCTGCCAGGTTGCTTCCAAATTTTTTTAATACCGTCACTAGAAAATATGTGACCCATTGGGTCGTTGTTTCAGGGGTATTTGCTTAACTAAGCAGAGAAATAGAATGAGTGGGAGCTACTTCTTTCTTTCTTTCTTTCTTTCTTTCTTTCTTTCTTTCTTTCTTTCTTCTTTCCTTCCTTCCTTCCTATCTCCCCCCCTCCTTTCCCTCCCTAGGAGATAGGTAAGTGGCTGCTGCTCTGTTGGGGAAGGGAGTGAAGGATTGCTAGACTGACTGGGAAATTGTCACGGAACACTGAAAATGAAGATCACGTGACCACGGTGGCAGCAGCAGTAGAATAGGAGCACAACAGCAGTCAGTAGCCTTAAAGCAAGCCACATTTTCCCCAAATCTCATTTTCTCTGGTCCCAGATTTTGGATCCATTCTGTAAGTTACTCCCTTAAGGTATCTCAGTTGATTTGTCTGAAATGAGCAGGAGGTTGGACTAGAAGATCTCCAAGGTCCCTTCCAACTCTGTTATTCTATTCTATTCTATTCTATTCTATTCCTATTTCCTATTCTATTCTATTCTATTCTATTCTATTCCTATTTCCTATTCTATTCTATTTTTATTCTATTCTATTCTATTCTATTCTATTCTATTCTATTCCTATTTCCTATTCTATTCTATTCCATATTCCATTTTTTCTATTCTATTCTGTTCTGTTCTTATTTCTGTTCTATTCCATTCCATTCTATATTCTATTCTATTCTATTCTATTTCTATTGTATTCCTATTCCCTATTTTATTCTATTTTTATTCTATTCTATTCCTATTTCCTATTCTATTCTATTCTATTCTATTCTATTCTATTCTATTCTATTCTATTCATATTTCCTATTCTATTCTATTCTATTCTATTCTATTCTATTCTATTCTATTCTATTCCATTGTATTCCATATTCCATTTCTTCTATTCTATTCTGTTCTTATTTCTATTCCATTCCATTCCATTCCATATTCTATTCTATTCTATTTCTATTTTATTCCTATTTCCTATTCTATTCTATTTCTATTCTATTCTATTCTATTCTATTCTATTCCTATTTCCTATTCTATTCTATTCTATTCTATTCTATTCTATTCTATTCTATTCTATTCTATTCTATTCTAATTGTCCTGAAAATCTGAAAAGATTTGATGATGCCTTTGCATGGTAGGTATTATTCCCCCTCCTTTTACATCCCCAATGTGGACTTTAAAATCACTTAGAGGATCTGAATTATTTATATCACTTCACGTCTGGACAGGAACTTGTGAGCCATCATTTATTCCATCCTTCCATTGACATTGATCTTTTTCATAAAGTAATTTATAATCTACCTCCCCCCCCAATCATTTCTCAAGAAGGTCAAATCCCAGGGCAAACATCAATGCTCAGTTTGGTCACAACCCCAACCTCAATGTAGAAAAAAAAGGTTAATCTCCTGAGGAACCATCTGACCTTCATAATTGATACACCCGTTGGAATCTTCTTGACCCGCCATCAATTTATCAACTTCTTCCTCTGTTAATCTTTCTCCTGAAAAACAGAGGAAAAAAAGAACATAATTAAAAGTGAATTCTCATGGGTCTTTGAAGACTTCAGAGGCCCTGCTACTCAGAAGAACAGGATTTACCTCCTGTTGCTAAGAGGGGAAGGGACAGAATGAAAAGATTCAAACTTTACACAGTCCTCAACGGTCGTAAGTGTGAGTCAGTGGCCAAATGTCTGAATTTTGATCACGTGACTGCGGGGATGCTGCAACGGTCGTAACGGTCACGTTGCTTTTTCTCTGCCGTCATAACTTCAAACGGCCACTAAACAAGCTGTTATAAATCAAGGACTACCTGTAATGCTTTTGACTGATTTTATTGTTTTAACATGTTTTTAAATCTTTAATTGTAATAGACGTTTCAATCATGAATTTGTCCAGACTTGTTTGGCGTCTATAAAAATCAAATCAATCAATACAAAAATACATAAACACAGCCATTGCGGTGTCTCTACAGCAGGGGTGTCAAACTCAATTTCACTAAGGGACGCATCAGCACTGCGGTTGCCCTCGGGGGGGTGGGTGGTGGTGGCCAGGGTGGGTGTGGCCTATTGGGTGGGCATGGATGGAGTGGGTGTGGCCTACTGAGTGGGCGTGGCCAGCTCTACATCGTTCACGTCATGGGGTCCTGGGCAGGAGTGGGACAGATTTGAGGGTCTCTGGCAGAAGGGGGTGGGATTGGGGCAAGCGCCAAGGCATGGTCCATTTCTTCATTCCTCACAAAGGGGGACCCCTCCCCAGCATGCACCCAGGGGGCGGGGCCGACACAGCAGGGGCCGGTCCCTCGCTGTTTTCAGACGGCCTTGTGGAGCTAAGACTGAATGCGTTTCAGCATGGATGGCCACCCCAAAATTGTACATTGGCTCCCGGCCAGCTTGGGCCAGGGTCAAGGCAGCGGGGGCCGTTCCCTCACTGTTTCCAGGATGGCTTCACGGGCCACATGAAACCACTTCGCGGACCACATCCGGCCCCCCGGCCTTGGGTTTGACATGTCTGACATACAGTATAATCATCCAATCAGAATTTAGGCACTTGGCAACTGGCATGTACTTACAATGGTTGCAGCATCCGAGGGTCACGTGATCACCCTTTGCGGCCAGCCAAGTCAATGTGAAAAGTCAGATTTGCTTAACAACCACCTGGATCCCTTAACAATTGCGGTAATTTCCCCCCCAAAAAACCTGCTTTTTAAAAAAGGCTAAAAAAAATCAAGCACACTGGCTGAACAACCACCTTAACTTAGCAATCGGGTCCCAATTGTGGTCGTAAGGGGAGGACTACCTGTTTGCACCTTTGCTGCAAATCTGAGTAAGAAGAAAACGTGGCTCATAAGCGTCGTTCTTACCAAGGGTGGCCAGAACGTGGCGGAGCTCAGCTCCCATCACCGTGCCGTTCCCTTCTTTGTCGAAGACACGCAGGCCTTCCACGAAGTCCTCGTACGTCCCGGTGTCTTTGGTCTTGGCGATGTGCTGGAGCATGGGCAGGAAGGTGTCAAAGTCCAACATCTTGCTGTTCATTTCTGCCAAAAAGAGGGAAAAGATGCGTTTCGTCCACACGGCTCACCACAGCACCGCAAAGCAAATGGTTAGCAGAATGACAACACAATGGGAAGGGACCTTGGAGGTCCTCTAGCCCAACCCCCTGCTCCAGCAGGAGAGTCTCTAGACCAGTGGTTCTCAACCTTTTTAATGCCGCGACCCCCAACCGGTCGTAAGTCGAGGACTACTCAACCGGTCATAAGTCGAGGACTACTCAACTGGTGCAGCACCCTTTGCAGAACGGGACTTTTGGCGGGCTCAGCAGGGCAGAGACAGCCTGGACAATTCCTATTGGCGTTTGAAAGCCAATAGAATTAGACTCTATTCAAGAGAGTCTCTTCTATTGGCTTTCAAAAGCCAATAGAATAAAAGGGAGTAGCACAGCTAAGGAAAAGGGGGGGGGGGGGAAATGGCAGACTGCGTTGTTTGGCGACCCCCGTGAAATGGTCATTCGACCCCAAATGGGGTCCTGACCCCCAGGTTGAGAACCACTGCTCTAGACAAATTCTGGACCAATGGCTGCCCAGTCTCTTCTTGGAAACCTCTAGTGATGGAGCACCCACAACTTCTGGAGGGAAGTCGTTGCAGTTGTTAATGGAATGTTGCAGTCGTTAATCAAATTCTGCAGTCATTAAGCAAATGCTGCAGTCTTTAAGCAAACGCAGCACTCGTTAAGCGAACACCGCAGTCATTAAGTGAACACCGGTTGTTAAGTGAACACCAGTTGTTAAGCCAACACTGCAGTCATTAAGTGAACGCTAGTTGTTAAGCGAAGACTGCAGTTGTTAAGTGAACACTACAGTCACTAAGTGAACACTGCAGTTGTTAAGGAAACATCGCAGTCACTAAGTGAACACCACAGTCGTTAAGCAAAGGCTGGAATTGTTAAGCAAACGATTGTAGTTAAGAATACACTAGAGTCATTAAGTGCTGTTGTTAAGCGGACGCTGAAGTCATTAAGCGAACGCAGCAGTCATTAAACGAACCCATGTTCTCCAATGCCAACTTTGCAGGAAATCAACACCACCACCCCGCCCGCAAAACACGATCACATAAGTGCAGGATGGGGCAAACGGTAACAATGCAAGCCAGCATAAACCGTTGGGATCACGTGACTGCGCTGGCGAGGGGTGGCTGTTGGAATTTTGAACCCGGGTCATAAGCAGCTCTGAGAAAATCCATGGGGACTTCAAACGGTCGCTAAATGACTGGCTATTAAGAGAGGACTACCTTATGGAGAAAGGGTGAAAAAAAAACCCACACTAAAGCTAATTTTGCAGAATTTCCACCGTGCAACTCCATTCAGGAAGGTCTCACCGTCCTGCTTCGGGCGTCCGAGGACTTTATGGACTTCTGCCTGGGTGGGATTCTGCCCGCAGGACCGCAAGACGTCTCCGCACTGTGCGTAGGTGATTTTCAGTTCCCCCTTTGGAGTCCGGTCAAAGAGTTCAAATATCTCTCTGAATTCTGGAGAAGAGGGAGAGAGGAAAAACAACAAAACACCATCAGGAAAAAAATTGTGCTTTGCATCACCATATTGTTTCCAAAGTAGAATATCGAATAAGAGGGCTGGGAGGGACCCTGGAGGCTAGTAGTAGTAGTAGTAGTCGTAGTAGTAGTAGTAGTAGTAGTAGTAGTAGTAGTAGTAGTAGTAGTGATGATAATAATAATAATAGTAATAGTAGTAGTAGTAGTAGTAGTAGTAGTAGTAGTAGTAGTAGTAGTAAAGTTGGAAGAGACTTTGGAGGTCATCTAGTCCAACCCCCTGCTCAGACAGGAAACCCTACACCATTTCGGACAAATGGTTGTCCAGTCTCTTCTTAAAAACTTCCAGTGTTGGAGCATTCACCGCTTCTGGAGACAAGCTGTTCCACTGATTAATTGTTCTAACTGTCAGGAAGTTTCTCCTTAGTTCTAGGTCGCTTCTCTCCTTGATTAGTTTCCATCTGTTGCTTCTTGTCCTGCCTTCAGGGGCTTTGGAGAATAGCTGGACTCCCTCTTCTTTGTGGGCAGCCCCTGAGATACTGGAACACTGCTATCATGTCCCCCCCTTATCCTTCTCTTCATTAAACTAGACATACCCAATTCTAGCAGCTGTTCCTTATATGTTTTAGCCTCCAGTCCCCTAATCATCTTTGTTGCTCTTCTCTGTACTCTTTCTAGAGTCTCAACATCTTTTTTACATCATGGTGACCAAAACTGGATGCAGTACTCCAAGTGTGGCCTTACCAAGGCATTGTAGAGTGGTATTAATACTATACTATACTATTAATACTATTAACATTTTAGTAGTAGTAGTAGTAGTAGTAGTAGTAGTAGTAGTAGTAGTAGTAGAAGCTGCAGCCAAGAAATTAAAAGACGCTCCGGGGGAGGAAAGCTATGGCAAATCTAGACAGCATACAAAAAAGCAGAGACATCACCCTGCCAACAAAAGTGCGTATAGTCCAGGCCATGGTTTCCCCAGTTGCAATGTATGGCTGTGAAAGTTGGACCATAAGAAAGGCTGAGCGCCAAAGAATGGAGGCCTTTGAACTATGGTGCTGGAGAAGACTCCTGCGAGTCCCTTGGACTGCAAGGCATTCAAACCGGTCAGTCCTAGAAGAGATCAACCCCGACTGCTCTTTAGAAGGCCAGATCCTGAAGTTGAAACTCAAATACTTTGGCCACCTAATGAGAAGGAAGGACTCACTGGAGAAGGGCCTGACGCTGGGAAAGATGGAGGGCAAGAGAAGAAGGGGACGACAGAGAATGAGATGGCTGGAGGGAGTCACTGAAGCAGTAGGTGTGAACTTAAATGGACTCCAAAAGATGGTAGAGGATAGGAAGGCCTGGAGGAACGTTGTCCATGGGGTCACAATGAGTCGGACACAACTTCGCAATTAACAACAACAACAAGAATTGGAAGGGACCTTGGAGGTCATCTAGTCCAACCGCCTGCTCAAGCAGGAAACCCTATACCATATAACACAAATGGCTGTCCAGTCTCTTCTTAAAAACCCACTGCCTAAACAGGAGACCCCCCCCATTTTGGATAATTGGCTATTCGATTTCTTCTTAAAAACTTCCAGTGTTGGAGCATTCACAACTTCTGGAGGCAGGTTGTTCTACTGGTTAATTGTTCCAACTGCCAGGAAGTTTCTCCTTAGTTCTAGGTTGCTTCTCTCCTTGGTCAGTTCCCATCCGTTGCTTCCTGTCCTGCCTTCAGGCACTTTGGAGAATAGCTTGACTCCCTCTTCTTTGGGGCAGCCCCTCAAACATTGGAACACTGCTATCATGTCCCCCTCGTCCTTCTTTTCATTAAAACTAGACATCTCCAATTCCTGTTCTTCATATGTTTTAGCCTCCAGTCCCCTAATCATCTTTGTTGCTCTTCTCTGCACTCTTTCTAGAGTCTCAACATCTTTTTTACATCGTGGTGACCAAAACTGGATGCAGTATTCCAAGTGTGGCCTTACCAAGGCATTGTAAAGTGGTATTAACACTTCACGTGATTTTGATTCTATCCCTCTGTTAAAGAAGAGGGAGTCAAGCTATTTTCCAAGTCGCCTGAAGGCAGGACAAGAAGCAACGGATGGAAACTAGTCAAGGAGAGAAGCAACCTAGAACTAAAGATAAACTTCCTGACAGGGAGAACTATTAACCAGTGGAACAATCTGCCTCCAGAAGTTGTGGGTGCTCCATCACTGGAGGTTTTTGAGAAGAAATCGGATAGCCATTTATCCAGAATGGGGGGGGGGTGTCTCCTGTTTAGGCAGTAGATTGTACTAGAAGACCCCCAAAGTCTTTAAAATCTGTTCCAACTATTCTGTTGTATAGGTAGACCCCAACTTACTTACAAATGAGCTCAAAATTTCTGTTGGGACAACTGTTAAGTGAACATTGCCCCATGTTACGACCTTTCTTCGTCACAGTTGTTAAGTGAATCCCTGCAGATGTTAAGAGAGTAACACTGTTGTTAAGTGAATCTGTCTTACCCCATTGACTTTGCTTGTCAGAAAGTCACAAAAGGGGATCATGTGACCCCAGGAAATGGCGACCGTCGTAAGTACACACCAGTTGCCAAACATCTGAATTTTGATCACATGACCACAGGGATACTGCAACGGTTGTAAGTGTAAAAAACACTTTTTTCACTGCCGTTGTAATTTCGAACCGTCACTAAACGAATATTCGTAAGTCAAGGACTACCTGTATTTCATTTTATTTTTTGCCATTTCCCTCTCCGAGGGAATTAGGCAATTAGGAAATAGGAAATACAAATAAATAAGTAAATAAGGGGGTTAAATATTCCCAATGTGTTTTGAATTCCTGTTTAATAATAATAATAAATTTTCAATGACTACTTTTCTGAACTTTCTCATCTGGTTTGCTTTTCAAAAGTTTGAAAAACTTTGCTGTTGATCTTGTTATTGGCTGTATTGTCATTCCAGCTCATTTCCGCATCCCCTAGGGATAGTTACGATTAAAAAATAAATTAAAAAGGAGAGGTCACCCAGTTTATGATAAGATTTGTCCAGTCAAAAGAATGTGGGAGTTGAACAGGAAAAAGCCATCTTCATAATTAGCTTAAAACGGGGCCACCGACCCCTGCAACTCTCAGATAGAGGAAAACATAAAATTTTGGGTTGTTTAAGCACTGCAAAGTTCAACAGCATTTTGAAAGTTTTAAATTCCAGTTCTTATTGAGAGAGTCATGCTAACCTCCCAGGATTTATCTCCATAAATTAGAATATCCAAATTAAGGATGTTCAAAAGAGGTTGGTCAACTTTTGCCCTGCATATTTTTATTTATTTATTTATTTTTTTGCAAAGTTGGACAGAATTTTTGCAAATTGGACAGACAGCGGCTAAGTGAGTTTTGTCTCACTTTGCGACCTTCCTTGCCACGTTTGTTAAGTGAATCCCTGCAGTTGTTAAGTTAGTCACACGGTTATTAAGTGAATCTGGCTTCCCCTGCTGACTTTGCTTTTGTCGGAAGGACGCAAAAGGGGATCACGTGACCCCAGGCGCTGCAACCATCATTAAGTGTGAAAAATAGTCAAAAGTTGCTTTTTTCAGCACCGCTGTAGCTTTGAATGAATGGCTGTAACTTGAGGGTTACTTTTACCTATAGTTGTCAACCCAGATTGGGCATCAACAGGTGCTGTTCTAGCTGGTTATTTTCCTTCGTTTTTCAGTTCATTAAGTTCGTTCTAGTTTGGGGCATTTACATGCTCAACCGATTCCCAGTAGGTTATGGGACTGAGCTACACTAAACGAAATTACAAGATGATTTTGTCCCTGCTATCTCCCAACAGCAGAAGCCAAGTCGTCAAAGCTCTGCTGAAGCAGCTCCGTGGGGTGCTTCCTTGCTTGGTGGATAAATTGCCCTGGGGTGATATTTGAACTACCGTGGCATTCAGAAGCCCTAAAGACACAAGAGAGGAGGCTTTGATAATGAGATTATACAAACTGAATTGCAGGAATGGAACCATCGGTTACCCAGCTATGAATTTCCCACTGTGTCAGAGATGGATGGATGGATGGATGGATGGATGGATGGATGGGAGGGAGGGAGGGGGGAAGGAAGGAAGGAGGGAGGGAGGGGGGAAGAAAGGAAAAGAAGGAAGGAAGGAAGGAAGGAAGGAAGGAAGGAAGGAAGGAAGGAAGGAGGGACGAAAGGAAAAGAGGAAAGGAAGGAAGGAAGGAAGGAGACAGGGAGGGAGGGAGGGGAAAAAGGAAAGAAAGGAAGGAAAGGAAGGAAGGAGAGAGGGAGGTAGGGAAGGAAATGATGGAAGAAAAGGAGGGAGGGAGGGAAGAAAGGAAAGAAGGGAAAGAAGGAAGGGGAGGGGGAAGAAAGGAAAAGAAAGAAAGAAAGAAAGAAAGAAAGAAAGAAGGAAGGAAGGAAGGAAGGAAGGAAGGAAGGAAGGAAGGAAGGAAAGAAGGGAGAGAGGAAGGGAGGGAAGAAAGAAAAGAAAGGAAGGAAAGGAACCAAGGAGAGAGGGAGGGAGGGAGGGAAGGAAGGAAGGAAGGAGGGAAGGAAGGAGAGGAGAGGAGAAGAGAGGGCGGGGCTTAATACCATATTTCACACTTAACAACCATCACATGATGAAAACTGGAACATTTGGCAACTGACTCATGTTTAGGACGGTCGCAGTGTCCCAGGGTCAAGTGATCTCCTTTTCTGACCTTCTGACAAACAAAATCAATGGGGGAAGCCAGATTCACTTAACAGTCATGTTACTAAATTAACAACTGCAGTGATTCACTTAACAGCTGTCATAAAATGGAGCAAAATTCACCTAACCACTGTCTCACTTAGCAATGGAAATGATGCGCTCAGTTGTGATGGTCAGTTGAGTCCTGATTGTAGGGTGTCCTGCTCCAGCCGGGGGTTGGACTAGAAGACCTCCAGGGTCCCCGCCAACTCTGTTAGGCTGTTATTCCCCGTTTTGCTATCCAACAACTTGTTTCAAGCAAGCAGAAAAATTCAGAATAATCCCTTCCTGCTATTGTTCATCCCACCATATTGATTTACGCTGCTGCTCGCTGCTCATCCGGAGATCAATTCACTCCCGACTTCTCTGCCTGCCTCAGTTTCCCATATCACCAAGCAAGTCCTGGCTGCTGATGGGTTCTGAAGGGATTTTATTTGGAGAAAGACAGAAGAAGGCGGGTTCCTTCCATCGGAGGAAGAAGTCTAGTGGGGGAGTCGGAATAAGGATGCCTCTGATGTTTTGATGTTAAAGATACTGTTTTAATGTTGAATTTAATTACAGCAGCAAGGTTATTGATAGGTCAATATTGGAAGAAGGATTCGTTGCCTACATTAGAAGAATGGATATTTAAGGTTTCTAACTTAGCAGAAATGCCTAAAATTTCTGCTTATTTAAAGGATCATACACAAGAAAGATATATTATGGTATGGAGAAGATGGATAGATTATATTAAGATTAAATATGGAACTGAAAAGTTCCACTTATTTTATGATTAAATAATAAGTATTATTAACAATATTTAAATTAATTTTTTTTATTATATAACAATTGATTATAAACTGATTTGTTTATGATATGTTATTAAGGTTTAAAGGGAGTTAAGGTTTAAGTCTGATTTTATTGTTGTATAAATTGTTAAACTTGTTTAGCTTATGATTAATATATTTGTTAACTTAATTAGATTATGTTTAATATGTTTGAAATACCCTGTATTTGGCTCCGGGAAGTTGAGGAGTGGGGGTTGGGGGGAGAGTAAATGGGCTTATTTTGTAACTTTCAATAAAACTTTTTAA